>NW_015622541.1:5554746-5850372 GCF_000835495.1 Cladophialophora immunda
GAAGCCTCGATTTGGAAGTCCAGCCAGCGGAGAAAGACCAGGGCGGTGCCCTCCTGCTCGAAAGCTCTCCAACGTCTCGCGTCTCCTCGCAGCGTCGGCTCGACGGCTGGCACGATTCGCGTCCGCCCAATCCTTGAGTTCTGGAACAATCACTGCTCCTAGAATCCGCCAAGACTGAGCCATACGATGCATGGACACCGCATCACACGCAGCCGCGTTCTGGAGGAAGGCTTTTTGCAAACGATTGAGTATTGTGTCTGGAGACAACTTATTGTCATCGGCAGTCGCAGGAATTGCATAGTGTGAAGCCAAGTATTCGACCACGTCTGGCTCGGCTGCCACGCCGGGAATATAACCAGTCGCACCCACCTGTTTGTTATTAAACAAATCTTGGCGGTTAAGGACGGACGCATCTAGAGGGAGGACCGGCGGTGTATCCTCCGTTGACGATGGACTGTTGGTGTGAGATTTAGAAGGCCTCGACGGGACATTTACACCTTCGCGTCGGCGAAAACTTGTCCCTACTGTCGATTCGAGTCCTCCTTCATCATCTGTCAGACTTCGGCTAGCCGCGCCATCGTCACCGCTGCTTAATTTGTCTGGTGGCACATTCAAGAAGCCTACTGCCGCGTTTTCCAGAAAGGACACTCGCTGGACGTCTCGTTCCTCGGAAAATGTGTAGTATTCCCCATCCGGGAGGAATGTCGAGGCACATGGAGCAATTTGGTTATAGAAGGGTACCATATGCTTGATATCCCACTGAGTGAAAATGCCCTCATCACCCACCGTCCACAGTAGATCCTTATCCGCCCACAAGAGGTCGTTAGGAGGCATGCTGTACCTATCAAGCTCTCGAAACGGCAAGAGCGGCCGCCGGAGGTCCCAGATGTGTAGGCGAGGATCGTCGTGATAGTATGAAACGGCAACCTGAGTGCTTTGCCAAAAGGTTGACTCTCCGGATTCCGGGGCATTGCAGGCTGGCCTCCACCTGATGTTCCTAATGGCGTGAGGCGCTTTGAGCTGAAAGACGGGCTTCTGGCGTTTTCTGTCGCTCTGGAAATCCCAAACTCTAATGTACTTATCGAACCCACCTGATATAACATGACGCCCGTCAGGGTGGTAGTCTAGAGAGTAACAGGCTTTCTCATGTGCGTTAATACTCAGCTTGGGCAAACTCGGCACGCGAGCATCCCATTTCTGAACGACTCCTCCGTCCGCGCAGATGGCGAAATCCAACGGCTCGACTGGGGACCAACGGACATCTCGGACTGCACTACGCACCTCGAACCTGATGCGAGACCTGTCACGCTGAGGTTGTCGCAAGTCCCATAGTCGGACCGACTTGTCTTGGCTGGCTGATAGCAACAGATAGCCGGCATGAGGATCAAAGTCCAACTTGTTGATCTGTCCCGTATGTTCGTGGAGCCATGCCAACTCGGTTTTTGGGCTTGGGGCATTCAAGTCGTACAAGGCAATGCGACCATTCGTAGCTGCCGTCGCAATAATGTGGTCCCAGTGACCTATCGACCATTTGACGTCTCTTGCCGGAAGGTATTCCCTCCGCTTCTCGGCGCTATCCAACTGCGAAGAGGAGTGGGCGGAAGCGTACGAGCTGATGGACGCCCGAATATTCAGGTCTTCTGTGACCTTGCCATCGTGGACACGCACTGTTTTCAGGATCTCTTTCCCGGCCAAGACAGCATGAGTCTTTTGTCTGTTGATATCGAGGGCGGCAATGGGGATGCCTGTTCGATGGGTGGCCGTCTGGGAGGAATGCGAGCTGCTGATTGTAGTCAGTCAATGCGTCGCCAACGACAACAACATCAAGAGAGCAGCCACTCATGCCTGTACGTGTGTATGCCAGTGATTCGACGCAGACCGCCGTCACGGTCGCCCTGCGCTGGGCCCCCATGCGACTTGGAACCAATATGTTTGCCCCAGGGAGCAATGATTCTCTGCAATTGGCCCAGGCGACCTGGCGGTAATGGAGGCGCTGGTGGAGGGGGAAGAAGATTTTGCGACTCGGAGGAAACAGGATTCGACATGCTCTTCTGTCGACTCAACGATATCCGTGGATGTCCCGAATATCGATGACGAGGGGGCTGCTGACGACAAAGGATGGGCCAGGCTCCTGGCTGTCGAGTCCAGCCATCATTGGAGCGGATAACGAGCGCGAAAAGCTGTAGTCCTGCAAGGTAGCTGCAGGCTGGATATGCAGGATGAGAAAGCGACGGCAGAGGAGATGCAGATGCAAACAAGACCAAAGCGAGGGCAACCAAGAGGCATTGAGGAAATTGTAAGAACTGGTGCCATGAGGGGCGGGAGCGAGTGGTTGCAAGGCTGGAAGTGGAGCGGACCATGGCAGAGCCTCAATTGGCTGAGCGGGAAGGCTCCCTTTGCGCAAGCCTGGGCTAGGCGGCGGCGCTTGGGGTGTTCGGGGAAGCACGCCTGCAGTCAGTGTTGCTGCCGGTTACTACCTAGGTAGGTAGGCTATTACCGTGGCTTGCATGATGCCCAGCGACTTTGCTAGGTAGGCGGATGCCTAAGTTTTCGCCCCAAGTACCTCGTACTCAACTGGGTAGGTACCTAGTGCCTAGGTCGTAGGCATTCTTTGGTTCCTGGGAATAGCTGGTTAGTTCTCCCAGGTAGGTATCTCCAGGCTTGCCTAGATCAGAAGGCCACCGGCTAAATGGGTTTCTGGGGCGCGGAGTTTCCCCTTTATTCTCTATGGGGACACCGCATAGGTGCAATGATTAGCTGCCCTACCTCCCGCCGCCGCTGAACGGCGCCCCTCCAATACGGTTAAGACAAGTGCTTCCCCTTTCCCTATAACCATTGTGTTGGTATACAAGCTAAAAGCTAGAGCTACCCGTACATGTGCATATCCAGCATGATCATGGACCAGGGGGCATGCCAGAATGGAACCTACCTTGATACCTGTCCAGGTTCGGATTTCAGAGGCCTCGACATCCGGACGAGTCGCCTGGACTTGGGCATGAAGATCCCGTCGCTGGTCTCTCGCCATTCGCACAGCGGGAGGCTGCTAATGTGCCTGTTGGCAGCGACTACTGTACCTACTAGATGTTCGACTTCGGATGCAGATTCTTGGACGTCCTGGCTGGCGGTGAGTGACATTTTGGCTTCTCTGGCTTCACTGGCTTCTCATTTCTTCCTCATTGCCCATCTCCATCCCCATCCACCACTCCATATCCACCATTCCTTGCATTTCCTGGCCCGCGACGCACATTTCCACCCTTCGGATGTCCAGCAACAGACTGATTGATGTCTGAATCAACCTCGTCCCAAATCCAATTCAGCTTTCCCTTTCATCATCCGCTATCTAGTCGATCGAACTACTCGTGGCTAGCGAGAACATGGACCTCACCCTCACTTTGCTCTCAGTTCCCTGTATCACTAGCCATGGATTTGTATATTTGCCTCAGCATCGTCCTTCGGGACCGCAGTCTTTTCTCTCTCCTCTTCTGCCAGACAACAACCACCATTTGTCAATTCAACCAGTACAAACTGTGACTCTGTGTCTTCCCGTCAATCCAAATTGGCCTGCTCTCACATCCACCTCTTTATTTTTCACTTCTGCTTTGTCGTCGACTTGGGCCAAGTTGACCTCTATTTGCTTTCTCGTCTCACCAGACCGATTATTTTCTTCCCTCATCTTCTCAACATCACACATTTGAAATCTGACATCTGACATTTGCAATCTTTCTGTGTCCTTGGGAGACGTACCACGTCCTGGACGCTAGGCATCGGGACGTCCTGCGCAGGTCCAGTGACATATTTTAGCTGCCACCCACTACTTCCCTCTTCCGCCTTCCCCTCGAGCTCCTCCACCAACGACAGCAGCGCCAGACTGCCGTCCCTAGAGCCTCCTTGGCTGCAAGACAAGTCCCCACCATCACCGCTACTATTGACTCCAACGCCCGTCCACCTGAGCCGTTTGTCTCGACCCATCTTCAGCAGGAGAAAAAAAAAAGGACTCCAGGCTTTCATACTCAGCTCACGGGCCATTACCGGACTACCGCGTCGGCCCAATCACTACTGCCCTTTGTCACGCGACAGGCGCAGCTCGCTGAGCAAAAGGTGAACCTTGATGCGCCAGATCTCTCACGAGCTGGGTTGAAAACCTTCTAGGCCCTTACAAGCGGCCACCGAAGGGAATAAGGACGACACGCTAGTCATCGACCTGCGCACTGCACACCACACCATTATTGCCGCTATTGCACCAGACCACAAGAGTCAAGACCACCAGACCACAAACCCCCCGCCCCAGCTTTGTCGCCTCCCAGATCGCTCCCCCGGCTCGATCGCCACCAGCAGGCCAACTCTCGAACTTACGTCGTCATTTTTCACACGTTCTCTCTAACACCTGCAAGCATCACTTGCCAAACGACGACAATCGCTCAATCTCCCTCCTCAACACCCTTTTCTTTCGTTGTTGTAATTGTTCCTTTTGTCCTTCGCTCACACCTTTTGACACCCGTTTCTTTTTTTCCTGAAAAGCAATTCGCCGTCTCTCAAGCCGCCCACCGGTTCTCAGAAGTGTTCTTCGTTCGACCGAGGCAACAGAGACAAGCGGACTCCTCCGGCCCTCTTTGGTGGACGCGACGGCGAGGATCTCACGAGCCCACCGAAACCTGTACTTGTTCACCTGACAGAGGGCGAACCCTAATATTGCAATTCCTTAATCCTGGGCGGCTTTCTCGATTTGCTTTGTTTCACGAACGTCTCCGTTGCTGGTGAGGGATTGGGTGACCATGCCCGCGGAGCCAGATCTGGGTGCAATTCAAGCCTCTCTGCGGGTCTTGAATGTGGCGAAAACGATTTACCCTGCCATACTCCTCGTCGTCTTTGTCGTCGCATTTGTCTACCACGGCATCAAGACTGCGCCTGATGATGCCGGCAAGGTCAAAATTCACCCCATGCGAGGTCCGGGCGGACGACCTCTCCCTATCCGAAGGAGGTCCGCCAATCAAGTCAAGGAAGCTGCGGCGGTCAAAGATCTGTCACCTGCAGTCAAGGCTCTTTTCAAGGTCGGTCAGGTCATTGTCATCTTGACCTTTCTGGGCAATGCAGCGATCCTACTTTTCGAGACTTTGCTCAATCGAAAAGACGAATGGTGGCCCGGGAAGAATGCCGTGGTATGTTTGAGTTCACTCAGTATTATCTCGTTCTGTAACTCACGGCGTTAGATCTATGTTATAGCCTCAACGTTCCTCTGGCTTGTTGTCTTCATCTCTATCCTGGATACGAAACCCTCCCCAAACTCCGCGCACTTTGTCACGTGGCTCTGCGCGGTGCCTTTGGAGGTGATCATCGTCGCGGCTAGTCTGCGAATATACACCGTGCCCCATTATGAGCCTCGGGTGGGCAACCAGCAAGGAGGCAAGTATAGGGAGAAGATTACAGGATGGGAGACGCTGGAAGTCGTTGTCAATCTTGGACGACTCATTTTTCTCCTCGGCTTGACAATCCTCTTCGTCGCCCTTAAGTTCAGTTGGGGTAGACCCAAGGAGTCGGCTTCAGCCACCGACGATGAGAGGAGACCGTTACTCGGCGCAGACACTGAAGCCGGAGGACGCCCAAACGGCCATGCTCGTCATGGAGACCCCCGAAACACCCCATCATCAGAACCCAAGGAGCAAGTTGACGCTTGGGCCAAACCAACTGAGGTTCCAAACATTACCTGGTTTGCATATCTGAGAGGTTTCCTCTTGCTGATACCTTATCTTTGGCCTAAAAAATCCTTCAAGCTACAACTTCTTGCGGGTACATGCTTTCTCATCATGATCAGCCAGCGTGTTATCAATGTCTTTGTTCCTGTCATGGTAGGCAAAATTACAGACGCCCTCTCCGGTGATGACGGCCGTGGAGTCCGGGCCCCTTGGTTGGATATCGCTTTGTACATCTTGTTCAGATGGCTTCAAGGCTCGCAAGGGATCCTCAGTGCAGCCAGGTCGATTCTCTGGATTCCCGTCGAGCAGTACTCGTACCGCGCGATTTCAACGGCTGCCTTCGAGCATGTGCATGGTCTGAGCGCGGAGTTTCACACGGGAAAACGTACTGGCGAGTTGATTTCGGCTTTGAACAAGGGAAGTTCGATCAACTCGTTCCTCGAAATGGTCACTTTTCAAGTCGGTCCAATGGTGTTTGATCTGGTGGTCGCGGTCGTGTACCTCACCATCAAATTTGACGCGTACCTGGGATTGGTTGTCGCCATTGTGACATTTCTATACATCTACGTCACCATCCGTCTTGCGTCGTGGCGAGTCACTCTGCGCCGAAACTATGTCAATGCTCAAAGAGAGATGGAAGCAGTCAAAAACGATTCTCTACACTCTTGGGACACGGTGAAATACTTCAACGCGGAAGATTACGAGTTTAACCGTTACCGATCCTCGATCAAGCTCATGCAGAACTTCGAATATTGGGTGGATGTCACCCTAGCCTACATGAACACGGTGCAGGGTGCACTCTTCATGGTTGCCCTGTTGATTGCCAGTTTTATTGAAGCCTTTGAAGTTGCGCAGGGTGATCAGACCGTGGGTAACTTTGTGCTTCTGATAACCTACATGGCTCAGTTGCAGGGTCCTTTGAACTTCTTTGGGACTTTCTACAGGTCGATCCAATCAAATTTGATCAACGCGGAGAGGATGCTGGAGCTCTTCAAAGAACAACCGCATGTCCTTGACCAAGAAGGGGCCGAAAAGCTTGAAGAATGTTCTGGTGATATTATATTCGACAATGTGAGCTTCAGTTACGACAAACGAAGACCTGCCCTCGACCGACTGACATTCCGCTGTCCGCCTGGGTCGACCACCGCCCTTGTTGGTGAATCTGGCGGAGGTAAAAGTACCGTGATGAGGCTGATTTTCCGCTACTACAACCCAGACTCTGGGCAAATTAAGGTTGACGGTAGAGATGTCCAAGATATTACCATCGACTCCCTGCGAAAATTCATCGGCGTGGTACCTCAGGATTGCAACATGTTCAATGAGTCGATCATGTACAACCTTCGATACGCCAACCAAGACGCCACTGATGAAGAGATATTTGACGCTTGCAAAGCAGCCTCGATCCATGACCGGATCATGGAATTTCCCAACGGCTACGATACGAAAGTTGGCGAACGAGGCGTGCGTCTTTCAGGTGGAGAACGTCAGCGAGTTGCCATAGCCCGAACGATCCTCAAAAACCCTCGCATCACCATGCTTGACGAAGCTACTGCAGCCCTAGATACCGAAACTGAGGAGAAAATTCAAGAGTCCTTCAACACGCTCGCTGAAGGACGGACGATGGTCATCATTGCCCATCGCCTCAGCACCATCGTGAATGCCAACCAGATCCTGGTGCTCTCCCATGGAACCGTGGTCGAAAGCGGTACGCACGAAGAACTCATCGCGCTGGGTGGCAAATATGCAAGCATGTGGCGGAAGCAGTCAAGGGCGCAGAAGGCCGCCGCAGAGGCGGCTGAGCTAAGGACTCGCGCGAAGAAGGCGTTGGAAGAGGCTGAGGCCGACAGTGCCAGTGTCAGTGAAGAAGAGGTTGAACAGTCGAAGAAGCGAGACAAGGGCCAGTGGTCCAAGGGCCATAAGAGGGTCAATTTTAGTGAAAGCAGTCATCTGCGGGCGAACTGGACGGTGGACGAGCATGATCGAGACGGCGACGATCGGTCAGACACCTCCCAGACAGGACATGGGGATAGCGGGCACGGTCATTCGGGAAAGCCCCCAGGACACCCTTGAGATGAAACGATCTTCTGCTTGAATTACGACTGAGCCGCTGCAAGCTGTACCCGGTCAGCTCGATACCTGCGCTATTATATGCGGCCATATATTTTATTCGGGTCTTTGCGAGGGGGGTTATCTGTTTATTCTTTATGGGTTGTTTCTGCAAAGAGTCTTGAACAATTGTGATTGGACGAGCACATGACGCCAGCCACGCGAGGGTTTCACGACGGACTCAGGGTTGGAGAATGCGCCCTGATGAGGTACAAAAGTCTTTTGCTCCTTTTCCTTCTCCTTTCGGATCTCTTGGGGTTTTGTCAAGATGTTTATCTTGCTCACGCAAGCACACATGCATGAAAAGAAGCTGGAGCCTCGCGGCCTTGGGGTTGAGTGGCATCATGGAGAATGAGGACTACTTGTGCGAGTGTGTGTGAGAGAGAAACAGAGAGAGCGATTGCGTGTTTTTTGGTGTGCGTGCGCGTGCTTGTGGGCGTTCTTGCTCGCCTCTCCATCTCTGCGATCGAAACAGCGTACACTACACAGATTGGACACTTGAAATGCAATAATAGACAAGAGTTCATAATAACAGACGCCTCTTGTTCTTGTTCATTTTGGCTAGATCTTCTTGGTCTCGCGCAGCTCATACTCGCATAATGATCACCATCAGAACCGTCGCAGGCAGGGGGAACAGTGCCCATAGGACGAAAACAATGGAGTAAGTTGCTTAATGACGAACCTTGCGAGTTGAATTGTACAATGCTGCTCTGAGCCCCCATTCCCTGTGCTTTCTCCGCGCTCGCCGCACTTGTCGTTTGTCGTTTGGTGCTCGTCTGTCCGTCACCATGCTACAGCACCGCCGTTTATGTGTGTGTGTGTGTGTGTTGGGGGGTGGGGGGCCTATATTCCAACTTTTCAACAGGTGTTACGCTAGCCTGGGCGTGTGGACCGGTGAATTAGTATACGAGGACCAGAATCAGAACCGGCGCTTCTTCTTCCCGCCGTCCTGGGCCGCGATCGTGCGCTTGAGTTCCATCCGGCGCCGGCTCGCGGCCTCTTCGGCCGTTTCCTCTTTCTTCGGTTCTTCCGCTGGCTTCGTGCGGGTCGATGGGGGCGGGGATCGGCGCTGGCGTTGGCGCGAGGACGGTGATGCGGCAGATGGCGAAGGAGAGGGCGAGGGCGTGGTCGTTGCGTGGGAGTCGTCCTCATTGACAGGGCCGGGTGGTTTGTCCCGCGCCTGAGGGGACGTGGTTGTTTCTCGCTCCCGTTTCCTCAGACCGCCGAGGCGTCCGAGCCTCCGTTTCGCGGGGCTCTGTGTCTCGGGGATCATCTTCTCGCCCTTGGACGTCTCCGGTGGTGAAGCCGAGGCGCTTGTTGATGGTGTCGCTTGTTTCTTCCCTCCGAGCCGACCTAGACGGCGTCGTTCGTGCGCTGGCGTCGAAGGCTTCGCTTGAGGCGGAGGCGGAGGCGGAGATGGGGATGGTGTTGACGATTTGCCGTTTAGATCGTCAGTCTCCTCTCCGTCTTCCTCTTCCTCTTGCTCGGGTGTCTTTGATGCACGAGCGGCGGCCACACGTGAATTGCGGGAAGGGAGCTCTTGGTCGGAAGCACTCCCTGCGGAAGAGGTAGACAGCCTTGATTTCGATGGTGGTGGTGACGGTGAAGACGATGGGGAAACTTTTCTTGGTTTCAGCGCGCCGAGTTTGGATTTCTGCGTCGAGTGGCTGCTCTTGTTCCGTGGTGCAATGGGCGGTCGTGGTTCTTTCCCAGCACCAGCGGCGTCATCGTCCTCTGAAGCTGTCTCTGTCTCTGTCGACGCCGTGGAAGCCCGACGACGCGGAGGAGACTTGGTCTTAGACACAACGACTTGATCTGGGGAGCGCTTCGAGGCTCCAAAGGCTTTCGTAGCGTTTCGTCGACCCAAACCGCCGATCGTCGAGGGTTGGGTTCGTTTGGGGGCGGGCTCATCGTCTTCGGTCTCCTCGTCCTCTGTCGTTTCATGTGTCGCCTTTGGGGTATCTTTAGATTTCAGATGTGGAGGAGTCGCTTGACGCTGTGGACATGTCAGGAATGGAGGTTGGACATATGTTGATATGCGACACTTACCTCGAATTCGTCGCCTGTTGACTCGCTATCTGAATCTGGCTTCTTCCGTGGGACTTTCGTTGACGGCGACCCGATTCGCTTGTTGCTGGTATCGATTTGAGATGACTTATCCGTCGAAGGAAGATCTTTCACCCAGTTTTCATGCTCAGCTTTACTGTGGGCGAAGCATTTCTCACAGCCCCGAACGAGGTTGCTCAAACCAGTCCGGTCTGCTCCCTCGTAGCCATCATCATTGGCAAACTGCCTGGTCCACACTTTCTCGTCAAAACTCGCCATCCCGGGAACATGCTTGTTGGCATCCGCGGCCGACACATGGCCGCCTTTGCGTGAAGCAAAGCCCGTGATACCGGGGAAGACCAAGCTCAAGTCAACGGCCGAGTTGCCGACTCTGTCGAGCAGGCGCGAGATGATGTGGTCTTTGTCCTTGATGATTCCAAGCAAAGAGTTTATTTTGTTCTGGGAGACGAAGACTTCGTGCAAACTCGGGCGGAGGATTCGTTCCGCCAACTCCGAAGCTCTTTGGGGATCGAGAGTAAACGCCCACTCAAGGGGCCGGAGAGGACGGGGGAGATCTATCCTTGTTCGCAGCAGCAGCGTCTGCGAGTTCCCACGGCCATCGCGAATGACGGAGTTCTCGCCCTCTCCAAGACTTTTGCGGATCTTGGAGAGCAAGACTTCAAACTGGTCCGTTGAGACGGAAGGATCGATGCTCGTCTGTTGCCGAGCTGCGGCCGCGAGAATGTCATATCTATCTAGCGAGCACTCCCAGATAGAGATCAAGTCGGTCAGCAGGAGAGTAAGCGACTGTTCTTTGGTGGAGACGGAGTAGAATAGCTTGGGGCACTGCCGCCTAGAGGTGGTCTGGAGTTCTTGCCAGCCTTCACTGGCGGAGTCAGGCATTCTGAGAAGGCGGAGTTGTTCACATGCTGCTGCTGAGAAATGTGTTGGGGACAACAGCTGCCGTGCAGCCTTGTCGCATCTAGTGCCGTGTGTGACGAGGTGTCGAAGGCTGAAGCCATATTAAACCCGAGGAGGACGAAATGAGCCAATGGAGGCGAAGGCTTGGCAGCCTGATAGTCACAAGGCTTCCAACGTCGTCTCTTCCCTTTCTCACTCTGATTTCCTGTCAACAACGATTCCGAAAGGCAGATACGCTTTCTCATGGTTGTCTGGTCATTATACCAGACTGCCAAATCATTTGCCGCCAACCTTGGCTGGTCGATCGGGGTTGTTTCATGGCTGCTGAGGTCGGCGGCTAAGTCGCTTCCACAAACAGCGTCCACCGCACGCACAATGCATCTTGTCCAGAAGGATGCGCCACAGATTATTACTGGCCAGCATCCCGATGTCTTACACTAGATTCCAAGTAAGTTCTCAATATGTGGCCAAAAAAGCAATGTTAGAACATCTGGCCCCCATGAAGACCAGCTGCAACTTTCGGCCGTTTCCTGCAGGCCAGGCTATATCATATCATATTTGCCATTACCAGTCTAGGATTCACGGTCTGCCTGGCTTGTTGTATTGTCGGTCTCACTCTCTAGATCTCTATTCTTGACTGATGACGGTATCTCGACTCTCTCTTCCCGGACCACAGCGAATCAAAGTGACTGCTCGCCGCTCACCATGTCGGCAAAGCGTTTTGGAAACGTTGCTGTCAGTGAAATCAAAGACTTCCGGAGGTTCCGACATATTCATTGGCGAGCACCAACCGTTATGGGCGCTGGTTTCCTCGCCGGCATTACCCTCATGGCGTCGCACCACGCATTATACCAGAGCCTCAGTGGGCAACCTGCAGACAACGCTCTATTGCAGCTGTGGGCTATTCGTGCGGGCACCGCGCTGGCCTTCCTGTCCAGGCTCTGTCTAGCTGTCGGGACGGGAGTCGCGTATGATCAGTGGATGTGGGTCAATCTGCACGCGAAGCCGCACGAAATCGGCTCTTTGGACTCGATGTTTGCGATATTGGGCAATGCTTTCGAGTTTCTGGCTGTTCGCATATGGTGGCGGAGGCCAATTCTTGCCCTTTTGGCAGCTATGACTTGGTGGGATTCTTCACATCATAACACAAAATGGGATTCTAACAGATCCAGGCTCCTCCCAATCTCTGCCATCATCACTCCAGGCACCCTCTCTGTGCAGCCTGTCCTGGTCTCCGAAACCGGGGCTCTAGTCGTCCCTCAGCGGTCCTTCACAACTGACAGCAACCTCTTCTGCGGCGTCATAACTGACGCCAACACAACAACCTACGCCTCCATGTCCACGGGCCTGTCGAATCCGACGTTCGCCACAGTCCTCTCCAACAGTGTTCTTCCGCTCGAGTCCTCCAGCACAAACCTAACCTTCAACCTTCAATTCTTCGGCCCGGCCGTCAGCTGCGACATGTCGAGCGACGAAGAATTTTCATGGGCCAAAAGGGCCATGCTCGAGTACGAGAATATGACGGACACGAGAGTGTTCTATTTTGGCTGGGCACCTCAGCCCGGATGGGGACCTGACGTGAATGGCTCATTCTTCGCCTCCACGGACGTGCAGATCGGGAACAACCGATTAGATTTTGTCTCGAAAGACGCTGCTCGGGTGTTTATTTATCTCAACACCACGGGCGTCGACGAGTCAGGCAACCGCATCCCAGACTTTGTCGGCAAAGCAGAGGCGCAGATGATGACCTGTGCATTGTACAACGCGTCCTACGACGCTCATTTCGAGGTGAAGAGCACGGGCGCACAATTCGTCACCGCCTCTCCAAAGTTCGAGAATTGGATGCCGGCGCTCAGCTCGATGGAGGGGACGCTACAGGATCCTCGGGTCCGTCAACAGATGAACATGCAAGCCGTCATGGAATCCTTTGTCATGATGATCGGTGGGCCCATCACGTACTCCAACGACATCTCTTTCCCGACGACCAACTCCGTCTACGCTCCCGGAATGAATCAGGCCTTGTTCCCTGCGCGGCCGGGCCTGAACCAAACGGACTTGACGCTCCTTCAGGCCAAGCAGAATGAGATGCTGTTTCGGAACATTACGCTGAGCATGCGGTACGGCGTTGTCTCTGGGTATGTTTGTACATTCGCACATCAACATTTCTATTCTCCGCTTCGAGACGCAAGTCAGCTGACTTGTGCAAAACAGGACCGTTGGTGAAGACCAGACAACAGCCTCAGCGGTGCGACAAAGGTTCGAATCACAGTTTGTCTATGAGCCGCGAGCACTGCTCGTGGCTTATGGACTAAGCGCTTTCTTCGCACTGATCTGTGTCCTGTTGGGTGTGCACGCGTTGCTCCACAACGGCGCTTCGTACACGAATTCATTCTCGACCATCGTGAGAGTTACGAGAGATCCGGCTCTTTCGCGACTGATCGCGGACGAAGGTGATCTTCAGGGTGCCGAGCCGGTGCCGAAACATATTCACAGGGCAGAGGTGCGGTTGGGCAGGAGCGCGAAGTCTGTCTCGCCGAGTTACTCTTCCAGCTGGATTTGAGGACATTCACCGTAACGGCTCTGACGGCACGATAATAGCGATGCGATTTATATTGGTTGGATGCCACAAAGTTGTCCTTGCTAGAGCGCCATGTCTGGTGGCGGTATATAGAAATCCCCCAATTCGTTGAACAACGAGTCCCAATCAATCAGATCACCTCCAGAGTACTCGAAAGCCAGGTTATCCGGGTACGGTTGCGTGGCAAATGCGCCGGAAGGCTGCGTGCGATCACTCGCGGCAGCAAGGCGTTCACTGAGAGATTGTGCGGGCTTCTCGAGCCCAAATTGCTCTTTCAGCCGCCTTATGGTGTCCCACATGATGCTGGACGCCATCCTGGACTTCGTCCTCAGTGCGAAGCCATTTCCCTCTCGTTTTAACGGATGTTGGCTGAGGTAGGAGATGGTGGTACAAGTTCTCGTGAGGTAGTCATGCTCCGTGACGGTGCAGGCGTGAAGCGTATTCCAGGCCTGGCCGATCGCTTTCCTAGTGGCAGCGAGGTCGACCAGTGGGTGCTCGCTATCTCTGAGCATCAAGAGGAAGAACGTTGCCGCAATGAGGGATTCCTTCGTATGCACGCTCCAGGAGATGATTTCGTCTTCGGCATTATTGGCTATGTTGATGAGCTTCAACCCTGTCGCGAGAGCCGGGCCTATGAATTCGTCCACATTAGAGTGTCGGCCGTTTTCACTCGTGGTGTTTGAGGAGGTGATTGCGTAAATATACAGGTTCAGCTTGGATCCAAGGAAAAGCACTTCCTCGTGCGGCGACCATAAAAGGCCATGCGTCGATTCCATTAGAGAGAATTCTTTCTCGAACATGTGGATGGCCGAAATCGAGCTTTGGAGGACGCCCGCCGGACTAAGATCGGAATTGCCTAGGGTAGTGTTTGTTCGGTACGACAGATACGCGATCTGGAGCTGTTGTTTGAGTCGAGACGGGATGGCGGGAGAGGGCGACGACAACGCTTCAAGGATGGTATGGTCGATTGGTGTGGTGCATGGAACACCGATTCTGCGGCTTGCCCTGCACACAGTCATTAGTGGATAAATCAGATATTACGCGGAGGCATACATCTCATTCACGATGAAACAGGCAATCCATGCCTTCCTTCTAGGCACAATGGCATCTTCATCGAATTTGGAGCCGTAAATAAAATCGTTGCTGTATTCCGGTCGATGCAAGCCTATTTGGAGGGCTGCGTGAGTGGCAATCCCGCTGTAGGTCCAAGACAGGTCGGTCCAACTTCTGTCATCCCCTCCTGCCCAGGTACCGAGGAGCAACAGAGCCTGGATCATTTCAACGGATCGATTTGCAAGGTATTCGGGACTTAGGACAAGCCTCTTGAGCGGCTGGCTAAGTTTGGAATACAAGCTGGCGTGCTGACGGCTTTTTGCAGACACCAGGATAATGCTCCAGAATAGAGGAGGCCATTTCTTAGACGACCTCAACGTGATCGAGGGTGCGGACAAGATGGGAAATCGTGGATGGTGATGGATGTAGTAGCTTATGGTCAGGTTAGAATGCGATGCTGAACAACTTCACGATGAAACGCACCGCTCAAACAGTTCAACGATGGAGTCGGGCTGAATTGTGATGTTTTCCAGAGTCGCTGGTTCGAGTTCTCCGGCAAAGCTTGCGAAAGGGAAAGTAGTGAAGTCCTCTTCGCCTCCAGGCTGGCGTGCTTGCGGTTCTGTCGATGCTCTGTCAGAAGCAGACGGCGCATGTTCCAGCTTCTGTTTCGCATGGAGCAGCTCCTCTTCCAGCCTCTCAATGCGTCTGGGGTCAAGTCAGACAATGCCATCCAGGGAACGCGACTGACTTACTCCTGGCGCTTCTCCCGCCGAAAAGAAGAATCGATCAGACATCGTGCTCCGGTTCTGCTGCATCTACTGCAGGGAGCAGGGAATGTTTGACTGGAGTCACATTTCAGCTGCACGAGAGGTCAATGATTTTGATTCATCTTGCATATCGAGAAGAAGCCGCACTGGACACCAACGCGTTTTGTGCTCGGCCTACCTTCAGCTGGCGGCATTGTGTGCAAGCCGGGCCCTTATTTCGAGATTTCTGGATTTTGTCCATAGTCTGCATGATGAAACATCAACCATGTGACAGGGGAGCGGCGAAGGCATTTCGGTGACCTAGATGCAGACGAACCAACAGGCACATCTCAAAACGGCAGATGTTCACCTGTGGAGAGATCATGGCATGAGCTTCAGGTCGGCAGGCGTAGCAACGGCTGTCAAACTCGTCGAGTTCAACTCTGCCGAGGTTTAGCCATCCTGCGCCTTTGCCCGCCTTTTTTGTTCAACAGGCAGGAATCTTGACCTGAAGAAGAGCACATCTTGCAGTGACGATTAATTTCCAGGCAGTTGTTGACTCGCTATCGAGTCTCAACACGTAAACATGACCGACCTTCCGCAAGCCCACAAAAGAAAACGATCCCAATCTCCTCCACCATGGCGACGGCGTGACGACAACAGACAATATCGAGACCGGGATGGTCCAGGGAGGCGAGACCATGGCCAGCCTCAGCGATGGTCTCACAAGGACCAAATGAGAATCAACCAGATGCAGGAAGATGAGCGCATGAGAGAGTGGGTTGCGCAAGAGGATGACTTCGTTCTCAAGCAGGCTAAGAAGAAGGCAGACATCCGCGTCAAGGAAGGGCGAGCGAAACCCATCGACTGGTTGGCAGTAACCCTCCGTGTGGTCGACCCTACCCGAAACCCATTGGATGATGAGGTCGACGAGAAAGATCTGGATTTTGTAGACCCGGACTCCGTGTTTGACGGGCTCTCTGAAAGCCAGCTTTCTGACCTGCGCAAGGATATTGAGACCTACATGAATCTGGAGACAAACAGGAAAAACAGGGACTATTGGCAGACCATGCAGATCATTTGCAAGGACAGGCAGAAGAAGCTACGTGCGTCAGGTCCAGAAGGAAGGGCAATGAGCTCTGTGGCGTCGGACATTGACAAGCTATTGAGTCCTAAGTCGTACGAGCAGCTGGAGGCATTGGAAGGACAGATCAGAACCAAGCTGGATTCTGACGAGCCTATAGACACGGATTACTGGCAACAGTTGCTGGACAGCTTGCTTGTTTGGAAGGCAAAAGCGAAACTCAAGAAGGTCTGCCAGGATGTTCTCGAGTCGCGGCTGAAGAACCTGAGACAAGAGAATGAGCAGAAAGCAGCCTCAGCACAACAACAACTTCGGAATGCTGGAATCGAGCCCGCAGCTCCCGTCCAGTATTCGAAAGAACTGGATCCAGATCCGTTGCTGGAGATTCCGACCAAAGACAAAACCCTGGAAGTCCAGGATGAGAGTACATTCCTACAGAATGTGGCAGCAAGCAGAAGGAAAGTCGTACACATGGGCTATGTCCCAGCGCCGAAAACAGGTGCCGCTGCGGCCTCCGCAAGCTCGGCCTCAATACAGCCTCGTCCAGCCGCGCAACAATCGAAACCCGTCGATCCCACCAGCCGATTCGACCACTCGACAGACGACCTGTCCTCCACAACAAAGGCCCTTTTCGACCGCGAAGTCGCCAAAGGCGTCAGTGAGAACGAAGAGATCTTTGCTGGTGAAGAGGAGA
Source organism: Cladophialophora immunda (assembly GCF_000835495.1). Taxonomy (NCBI): domain Eukaryota; kingdom Fungi; phylum Ascomycota; class Eurotiomycetes; order Chaetothyriales; family Herpotrichiellaceae; genus Cladophialophora; species Cladophialophora immunda. The sequence goes on from NW_015622541.1 coordinate 5,571,665, forward strand.
CCTCGTCCGAATCCCAGCCGCTCTGGATGCAGCAATATGGCGGCAAATACCGTCCGCGGAAACCGAAATACTTCAACCGCGTCCAGATGGGCTACGAATGGAACAAGTACAACCAAACCCACTACGACCACGACAACCCTCCGCCGAAGGTGGTCCAGGGTTACAAATTTCACATCTTCTATCCCGATCTCATCGACCCAACGAAAGCACCCACGTATAAGATCATCCGTGAAGGAGGAAGAAAGAAGGGCCAAACGATGGCTCCAGCGGGCGAAGAAGACACTTGCATCATCAGGTTTATGAGCGGGCCGCCATACGAGGATATTGCGTTTAGGATTGTGGACCGAGATTGGGATTACAGCGCGAAGCATGACCGGGGGTTCAAGAGCACATTCGAAAAGGGGGTATTGACGCTGCATTTCACCTTTAAGCGGGTGGTGTACCGGAAGTAAGGAAACATGATCTTGCGTCAGCAGAGATATGCACGGACAGACACCTGGCTCAGGACAGGGCTGACTGAGGCTGATGAGGCTGAGGACTGGCCGAGTGCCTTATGTGAGGGCCTCAAACGCAATGCTGATACCATCCTCCTTTTCGCACGCGAAGAAGGACGTTGTGTACAGAGTACTGCTCCCATATATTCGGCGCCCGACCGACGAACACAGAAAAGCGTGTTGTGATCTGATTAATTAATCAATCAATCAAAGAGTACCTGACCTTTAACCAACGCAGCCCACGATCCAAGATCTGCCGTAGGCGTGCAAGATTTTTTTTTTTTTCCACCTCTTGGTTTTTCGTTCGGGATTCCCTTCTCGTCCCTCCTATTCTTTTCAGCCCTGACCTGGGAGGGGCGAAAAAAAGGGGGGGGGGTGAGAGAAGCGAGAAAGCGGCATCCTACGGACGCGGCGCTGATTTCCTTGATACCGAATCTCGCTTTTGCTGCCTAGAGGTATACTTGCAGCAAGTAAGAAGGGAAAACAAGGGGCGTTGACAGCGCTGAAAAGGTTATGCTGCCTTCTCCTCGATGCCCAGCTAGACCCCTCAGTCCTGGTAGGTGAAGGGCTTAATGCAACTCTTGGGAGCACAGAGGGCAGAACGAAGGACGTAATAGCACGCGGGACGAAAGTGAGGCCACAAGCTTTCTCTCTCGATGCTTACGTACCTACAGCGAGTGTAGTGAGTCTGCAGATACTGATCAGCCGGCCGATCCCAGCGACTTGAAAAGTAACGTTCTTGATAAGGCGACGGGCCGGAGAGACTGTTGTCGCTGCAGCCAGTACGGAGTATACAAGTGATATACGAGGGAATGAATAGTTGATTCCCCTCTCCCACCCCCCTCGTCGCTCCCCTCACTCCCACGACGTAGATCCGTCGATCTGCTTGGCCTTGCAAGGCTCCATGACGTCGACTGAACTCTGAAAGTTCTACAACGTAATAGTACCCTAGCGAACGAGCTGGGTAGATACCTGGGTAGGCGTCTAGGTTGGCCAAGGTAGCTAGCTAGCCATGCGATAACCCAACCCAGGCGGGGGGAGTGGCGCCAAAAAGATGAACGGAGAACCTCAGCAAAAGATGGCTGCCAGGCCGCTCGCCAGACTGCAGACCGCAGACCACAGATTGCAGAATGGAGATATCACGACCCCCCCTCTCCCCCTTCTTCCGGGGGTGCGTCTACTCCCGTCCGTTTGTTGCTGGGGGCGGTATGAGGAGACCAGAAAGAAAGAACCAAAGGGCGGACCACCGGTTGGAGCGGCTTCTTCGAAACCACGCAAGCTCGGCCGTTACGATAGGGCGACCAGACTGACTGAGTCTGCATCGTAGTAATAAGTATGTAGGTCGTAGTCATCCATGGCACCTATTGCTAGTTTCTAGGAGGTTCAGTGCTGTGTTGTCTTGTGTTGTCTTGACGTCGAGCTGACAAAGCGTGCTCACTTGCCTGCTATAGGTTGACAATGTTCTCGATCTTGCGCTCGGCAGAGACGCTGCGGTGAGTGAGCGGAACTGTAGTGGTAGTGGCAGTGGTAGGGCCGCCGTGTGTCAGACTCCTTCTCCCTTCTCCCTTTCCCTTTGGTGCTCTGATGGAGGAAGGGAGCGGGCGTGCAAAGAGTTGGCCAGATAGCTGGGGGAGCAACTTGTTGGCCACGAATCTCGAACGGAGAGCACGCGACACCAAAGTTCAGCTCCTCAAGAACGGTTGGAAAAGGCCTTCATCTCATTAATATGTCTACCACCTTTGCGGAATTGCCAGAGTGTCGCTCTAACGTCGACTCGTCGCCTCAAACTCCCGCTCTCTGTTTCAGGTCTCAGATGCCATAGGGGATATCCAATGCAGCACGCTCGAACGAGTAAAAAGTCATCCATGCACAAGGACTTTTGAAATACATGTCCCATCACCTCAAGCCAAACTCATTAAACCACGTGCGCTCACCATTCCATTAAATGTAGTCAATAGAAATAGTAGTACAGATGAATCTGATGAGCGAACTCATGGCTCTGGTTCTGGGGCCGGCTCCTTTGCTGTCTCGCGGTCAGAATCGGTTGGCTCTAGTTTCGTTTCGTCGTGATGTTTTTCGCCAGGCTCGATGCCACAGTCTTCCTCCCAAGTCACGGTTTCCTTGTGCATATCTCGTCGAACCCAGGGGATAGTGATGGCGGTCCAGATGGCGACCCAGACAAAGGGGACACCCCAGCCTAAAAGCGGACATTAGTTGCGTCCTTCGTTGAGGATATTTTTGGGACAGAACTTACCAATACCATAAGCCACATCCTTGGGGACGGGATGGATGCATACAATCACCGTGCAGGCAATGGCAACCAAAAGTCCCGGAATGGACCAGAATAGAGACTGAACCATCATCATCCTCCGGAACCGTGGGCTTGCTCTATACCGCGCGGCCAAGGCTTCACGGAAAGGTCTGCCGGCGTTGGCATTAACGGCGACGACATCCTCGATCAGGTAGTATGCTCCAGGGTAGACCACGCCGCCCTTCTCAGTAGAGCTGATCCGGAAAGGCGCCTTTCTGCCGGCAAGACTCCACATGGTAAGCAAGAATACGCTGCCTGCGATGCAATACAGAAGTGCCGGGGCGGGCATGGAAAGAACCCGCAGCCACACAATGTGAGGGGCGCTGCCGACAATGAGCAGCGCGGTGACGGCGGTGATGGTCAGGACGGAGATCCAGTGGGTGATATCGAAGGCCCATCGGTTGGACGTGCCGAGAGGCCGGAAGAAGTTCTCGGCTTTGAATAGACGCCAGCTTCTCACTGCGAACTCGACGTATGTAGGACCGCCCCAGATAGTTGCCACGACTGCAAAAACTGATGGGAGATGTTAGCCAGGGCTTTGCAGGGTGCTGTGTACATTGGAAGCTTACTTTTCCAACCCTCAACATGTCCTGCGAATTTCATGGTATAAAATAAGACAATAGGAATGATACAGGCGTCCACAATGATTGTAAATATCGTGAGAAACAACTTCCATCTCCGCCATCCATGCCTCCACGTAAAAGGTAATTGTGGCAGCAACGTGGGATGTTGAGAATAATATTCTTGTAGCGTGCTGGCTCGCCTTCGGAATTCTCTCTTGGTCGCAGCACGACTGTCGTAGTAGGCGTCTCTTTCGGGCTCCATCTTCCGCTCTTTTCTGGCTTGTTCCCTGCTCTTTCTTCGCTCAGAGGCAGACATGGTACTGAGTCCGGTATCGACGGATCGGAGACCCTGTGTCGGGGTCTCCTCTCGTTCGAGTCCAGGGCTTTCCGTGCCAAAATGCACGCCGCGTGCTTCTCGCAGGGGAGACGAGGGCGTCGCTCCGTCGTGCGACGCATTTCGACTGCGATCGATCTGAAAACTGGCACGACTGCCTCGAACGACCTCCGGCATGGCGGCTAATGATGCTTCGACTGGATAAAGAGGTCCGGGATGGGATAGAGGGGAAAAGGTGGTTCACCAGTAATGCCTGCGGGAAGGAAGGTAATGAATGGTGTCTGAGCGCGAGCCTCCCTTCCCAGCGAGAAGAAACAGTAAAGTAGGAAGGCCGCGGAAAGGGATTCACGCTTCCGTCATTCAGCGTAAATGAGTGGAGAGACGATATGTAAGGGTACTGCCACTGATGGATTAGTCCTCAGACCAAGAAGCGCAGTCGAGTGATTGAGAAAATGTAGTTTGTTTGATTGGCATTTCCCTGAATTGGACCTTCCGGGGCATCACGGGGCTATGATAGAGCACAGTAAGCAAAGTCAGCTCGCATTGACTGACGTCGGCGGCCCCTCTCGGGTGGCCATGTCGATTGGTTGGCAACGGCAATCAGCTGGGTGGCCCGGAAGTGAGGCTCCCGGGCTGTCGCGGCCTTAAGCAACGGTTGGGGCCACCAGGCCAAACATAAAAGTTGCACTGGGCGTTGATGTGCTCTTAGGCGGTAAGGCTCGGGGCGTCTGATGCTCAGCCAAGACCATGCCTCTAAGGGTTCAGTACTCTGCAGTACTGTCTCTCTACGGAAGATGTGGTAGCACATATGTGCAAAACAAATCTCTTCTCCATCATTCTCATACAGATTCCATGGCGCCCGGAGAATAGTCCTCACTCTCGCCTTTGCGGAAAAGTCTGACTCCATAGCGGGTACTGCACTACCTAGGTAGGCGTTGGCACACATACAGAGGTGGCAGCAGCAAGCACCCGGCGGGCATTTGAACACCACGCCCCTTGGTGACGTCTTTTGAAAGTATTTTCTGTCTGACGAACCCAACTGCACTTTTCTCTTCCGACTGCCTCACGGCGAGAGATGACACAGGATTGACGGTACTCACACGCCTCATGTACCTTGACTTTGTACGCTCCCTTCCTGTCGCCAACTCAGAACTCAGTCGGTCTAGTGCCCGTTAGAGCCGCGTCACAGAGATGTGTCTCATTGCGCCCCTTTTTCTTATACCGGACGCTGAGGAGTTGGGAAAACTTTGACAGACGGACCGCCCCGAACCAGGGAGAACTTCCCCTAGGCACCTCCCGTATGCTGGACGGCAAACCCTCTGGTTGGAGCCTTTCGTACGTTGTTTTATTCGAAACCCCTAGAAGGGTCAACACGATTACATCCACGACTGGACGAGGCGGACTTCCTAAGGATTGACTACTGAATATGACCGATACAGGCTTACCATCAATATGACTGGACTTCCGGCGAAATGATGCGAAAGCGATCGATAGACGGGTGTCGATGAATTCCTAGCCGTCTCAGCTCAACGTTCTCCGCGTGCACGGCTTTCTCGCTCCCTTGAGCATGGAGCTCACCGTACTATTGTCCGGTAGCCTCGCCCAGGACAGATCATGGTTTTTACTTTTGGTCGTCGGCCAATCAGCGGACCTGAAGGTCTTGGGGCACTCCTTGAGCACACAGCGTGGCTTGTCTAATCCTCCGCCCCCCTGTATCATCACAGGAGCAAAGGAAAAATACACAAAGTCAAATTTTGCAGGCGCAGGATGTGAGGGTGGATCAAATGCAGGTTGGCATTTGAGGCCCAACTAGATGCATTCTTCCGAACATGACAGCCCGTTGAGCGACAACTAGTTGCACAAAGAGCTCCGCAAGCCATCCCCCCTCTGATTGGATAGGAATCTCTTCAGCATCCCGGATTCCCTCTGGAAAGGTGTGATACAGTACTTTACTGTACTAGCATGCAGCTGGTGCATCCAGGCGTCTTCTCTCACAGCAAAAAGGATATGAAGGTCAGTCTAGGAACCCTTTTGTTTGCGTTCCGGCGCCGTTCCCTCCACGCCTTCCCACACCCCTGCCTGTTTGCATGGTCCCCCCCTCCAAGCATCAAGCATGTACCATCATATGCACCTCTGAATCAACTTGCTCGTTCGGAATAATAGAATTCCCACCTTGGACTTTCTTTGTTCTGGCTTTTAAGCCTTAAGCACTGAGCTTCCCAACTGTTTGTCGCAATCCGCAGTCAACAATCCAAGATCTTATTGTTCTATTCTCCACTGCCCTTTGGCTTAGACAGCGTCCACGACAGATCTGTTCATCATCACCGATCAAGAAGTCCCTGTGAAAAAGTGTCCGCGACCCATTGCTTGATTCAGATCTTCCAACCGCTCAATGGGTAGAGTGGTGAAAATGGAAGCTGAAATCTCAACACACCGTCATGAGGTCTACTGCAAGGTCGAAGAATTTGAGCATTCACACATCATGATCGCCAGAGCATTCCATGAGCAGAATCTGGAGTCATCGTCTTCAGCACCATCCCACCTGCCAATGTACCACGGTCAGCAAGATGCAGATGTCCACCCACTGCTCAAGCTGGAAAATCTGGACGACATCCCCTACGAGAACTTGCGTGTTCACCACGAGGACATCTTCCCTGCAGGCACCCAACTGCACCTTTCCGATCTCGAACTTGAACCAACCTGGGCACCTCATCAACTGTATCCGCAACTCATCAGCAGTGCTGTCGGACAGTCCAACGAATTCGATGGGCTTCCGCTGCTACCATATACACCAGATCCAATCGCAGTCACTCAGTCAGCGTATCCATGCTATGAAGAGCAGGGTGTCTGGCTGTCATCTCCGGAATACGGCCAGTGCAGATCTCTCACCACGACGGAGGACGACGAGGACGTGGTTGATGACAAGCCGTACGCCCGACTCATCTACGAAGCCCTGATGCAGGCGCCCGGCCACAGGATGATGCTCCGAGAGATCTACGAATGGTTTCGCCACAACACCACGAAACCTCAAGAGTCTGGATCAAATGGTTGGCAGAATAGCATTCGGCACAACCTGTCCATGAATAAGGTTAGCAAGGTTCCATCCTCACGACCATGCGCATCACCAGCTAACACTATCACACAGGCATTCGAAAATGACAGGGATAGCGCAAAGGGGAACTCAAGGAAAGCTACTAGCGTCTGGATCCTCACCGACGAGGCGATCAAGAATGGTGTGCAATCGACCACCAGATATCGCAAGACTGGAGCAGGCAAAAAGCCGGTGGGGGGCCGCCTTCCAGCCATTAAACGTCAAAGAGCCGGAGCAAAAGGGGGGCGAGCAGCGCGCCATGCAGCCAAAAGGAAGTATCAGGACCAAGCTGCCTTCACTGACTCGACGGCCACACCAAGCCCATCGACCGCATCGTATTCCGATTGCACCGACTACCAAAGCTTTGACTTTCACGATCCACGACCCACGGTGAGGAGTTGGCCAATGACCCCTGTGGAGCCGAATCTGGCACCCGAAGAAGCGAATTTGCTCCGATGTCTGTCCCCACAGAGCACTCTGGGTTTCAGGGCGCAGCACATGGGCTATGGAGAGGAGAACGTGCACTTGCAGAATGCTCTCTTGCAGTCGATGCGAGATCAGCAGTTGGAGGAACTCGTCAGATTGCATGTGGACTGAGCCCGCAGCTGAAGGCCCTCTTTTTCTCCGGGGTTGTACTCATCTTATTGGGTACCAATTAATGACTTGCATGAAGGAATCTCAGCAGAGCGTGTCCAGCTGTCTGGTCCAGAGATCAGCAGACCGGGACACTTGTTATGGTCAAGGAAGTCGGCGATTCCGTCAAGGCCTGAAGGTCGACCAAAATTGTCATTGGACATGGCCATACGTCCACGAGCTTTTGTGGGACTTTGCATAGGAGCATCCTGTTGCCACTGTGACTGACGCACCAGCTTACGACTGTACTATACCCCCCTTGGTGCCCCCTTTAGCAGGGCGGACACGAATGTATTGGATAATGGACAAGCGAGCTGCAAGAGGCGAGGAGAGGGCCGGGGTTGGGGTGGGTTTTCTTGGCACAGAGCGGGCGGCCCCAGCGGGTCTAGACGCTCACAAGCTGCATTTTCAGCTCAGATTCCCAGATTCTTCAGTGTTTCCTCTTGCTTGTTCGAGCATCGGATCGGCATCAGCCAAACCTTCGTCGTCCTCTGAATGGCCCTGCTCCATGTGTAATTGTCCCTTGCTATTACCACATGGTGCCACTATTCTCCCTCCCCCGGAAGTGCCATCGACCCGAGCCCACACCCTCCCTCCCTTCCCCGGCATGGGCTGCGCCGTGGGCTGGTGGCTGGCTAAAGTTCGTTTTGGCCCCTCCCGAATCTTGATCTGTTGCAGCGCCCTCGCCAGTTTATTCCCATCGAGAAGTGCAAGTCATCTGTGGAAGCAGGGCACGGCAATACAAGGCAGGCTTCAGTGAGGTGGACAATACAATCGCGAAGACGGGTGTCAGTCGAAATCGCCATTGACAACCCCGGGATGGCAGCTGCGACGTGTCAAACAGATGCCAAAGGCCCGAGATCCAATGACTCCTCACACTAATGCAGCCGACTTCTTGAGCGGACAGAAATCCCGCTCCCCTCTTGATCGATCTCTCTCCTCCTGGCAGTCCATCCTCCGGTGGCGTCACGATACAGACTGACCTAGAACAACAGAAGTTTAGTGCGTCCCTGCTGAGAACAAAGGACAGGCCAAAGCGCCAAAGCCACCTCCTCGTTTTGTCACCTCGCGTGCGAATCTGCCACGCCTGCGAAGAACCTTTCCTCCCTTCTTACACTGGCCCATTCTACAGGCTATCCCGGCACTACCTGAGCATAATCTTGAAGCTCACCGTCTGGAGCACGGATCTGATCGAGTCGCCCAGAGATCGTGCTGTGAAGATTGCACTTGTTGCCACCTTTTCTCGTTTCGATCCGATGTCCCAATCGTCTTGAGACGATTAACCCCCGATCCAAACTCCACAAAATGGAATATTGATGGCCCCCTCCTTGGAATCGGCTTGCCTCACTATCTAGTGAGACAAGTCTACATGCCGCAGAACGTGCCTCAAATCCTCGGTTTTGAGTTTGTGGAGGCGGACTATCCAATCCACTTGGCCAGGATAGATTGCCGGATGTGTGATCGAGCTGGCGCATCTGCGATGGTGTGCCGTGCTCTGTGATCGATCTAGCCACAAATTCATTTGCCATCCCGCCTAGGCCAGAATGATAACACGACGTAACAGATTTCTCTGTGTGGACAAAACTCGTTGACACCAGACCGGGAGGTCTGGGAGGTGCACATGGACGCAAGAGTTTCAACGCTTATTTCCTGTGCCAACCCGGGGGCTGAAAGACATGTCTACGAGCTATTAGGGGGGGCAGCCCCGTCTATGGCTCGGGTAAGAGTCCCTGTCGACGCACTACTTCTGCGAGGCGAACAAGGCCAATCCCTGGAACCAACCTTTGCATTCCCAAAGGAGAACTCTGGACAGACAGAAGCAGAGACGACCCCTGGCAGGGATTTGATCTGGATTCAGATGCTCGCTAAATTTCTCAGTCACCCTCCGACATTTTCTACGGCTGAAATCTCCGGGATGTTGAGTCTTTGAATTTCTCTGGCGACGAAGCCATGCAGAGCAGACCACGCCATTTCCAACCCGAGTTGGCGACAATCTTAGATCGGTAAGTCCCATGGCGCAGACACCGTCCCCTGGTCGATTCTTGAATTTTTGCACGCCCTTGGACACCATACCTATGACCGGACCATGGAATACTCGCGAAATAGCAATTGAATCTGATAGATTCAGCGATGGGGAACAGGCCGTTTTCCCGTCAACCCGTCATGCATGGTTCCGACCTATCCCTGCCCGAGTCAATTGTTCAGAACGTGCTTGACATATGCCGGGCAACGTGTGACAATACAACCTGGGATTGACCAGATCAAGACTGAGGCCAGCTGTGTCCAGAGCGAGTCTGCGAGGCTTCTCCTTGCACTGTGCCACAACATCAAACGACAACCTCGCACTGTCAGTGTGCACCAGGATCCCCAGCCTGGCATTTGACGCATTGTCTTCAGGATTTTCCACGGTCTAGCCACTGGGCCTACAACATTTTGATCGCACTTAATTTGGCAAGTCCATCTGTCAAGTTGTCAAAGATGATGGTTGTTTCCTCGCTGTCACTAGTGCGCCCTGGACTTCGCAGCAACTCGTTTCACAGGTTACCATTGCGCATTGCAGCTGGTTGGAGCATATCAGAACAACGGTTCTAGGTACGGGCGTCCTCACCATCATCTACGCAACCCTTGCGTTGCGAAGATGCCGCTCGAGCCGTTTCACATGGAGCTTCCACGTTTCATAGACCTGACGACTGCGAGATCGATCACAATGCGAGATGAACGCTACCCGCAAGTGATCGAGTCTCGATATCATCATCGTCTCTGCTGAATTCGTAAACCTCGGGGAAGTTTCTGACGCTCCTGTGCCTGTTGCAGCACCGGAGATTGTGACTGGTAAGTCTTCTGTTGTACAGATGCGCCTGTATCACCATGTCCCTCGCCCCCACCAACCCCAAGCCTCTTTTCTTGACACTTTCCTCTCATACTATATGGATGTTGGAACCGCAATCCTCTGGGGATGGTCGTCACCTACCCGAACACGCCGTGCCTGGCCTCGGATGCTGCTCTCCGAGCCGTCATGCGCTCTTTTTCAACATTTTCATGCCTCCTGCCAATCCGCAAGTGATGTTCCCGCTGTGCCCGGCAGCTACCTAAGAAGGAGGTTGTACAAATGCGGTCTCATTGCCAGTCCAAAATTCTTGGTGGGTCCTTGAATGGCTTGCCAGCCTGGCAACCGGCAGATATGACAGATTTGACAGCGGCTTTGTATCACCTTCCCACTCAAGAGCGCGATCTGATCCCGACCCCTCATTGATTTCCTGAGGGATTCTTCGAGTCTCACCAAGCGAGCAACTCTCACGAAGAGTACGCTCGAATTAACGCATAATTGACCGTTCTAGTCCTTGACTACCAGTTTGACAACTACTCTGCAACGAGCTGAAGCTGCGGAAACGCGAGCGAAGTCGACCAAGGAAGTTTTGCCTCGATTCTGTCTTGGTGAAGCGCTGTAAGCCGTTGCGCGGTGCAACTGCGAACTTCCACCAACAGAAACATCCTCGCAAGCGAAGCGTGATGGGCATTTGGTAATTGGTCTTTCACTCATCGCACCGCTCGAGAAGAAAGTTGTGGCCGGTATCACTGCTCCGGACCTATGGGCGTTGGACGAGCCTGCACGCACGGGTGCGGTCGTCTGAGGTGAGTATGGGTCGAAAGATAGAACGCTACTATACTAACACTTTACTGGAAGATGAAGTTGTCAAACGCCTGCAGACCATGTGATATGGTCTTGTTGCCGGAGTTATTCCTGCTTTGTACGCCGCTGGCTTTCGAGATAGCCCCCGTGGGAACCCCCAGCACTATTTCCCGTCTCGCGAGCATGAGCAACCACTCAGACTAAACTTCGGCGGCTCGAGCACGAGGGTCGTACAGTGACACTGAGAACAAGTCGGGCGCATGGAACAAGAAGAATTACGTAGGCCAGAAACGGTGCACACAAGCCATAGTCCTTTGCAATGATATGTAGACTGTCTGGGTTCCCCAGGTGAACAGCTAACGCGACCATTTGTAGTGGGACTTCGACAGTGACATTCCCCAGTGCACAGGGCACTTCGCAGTGACTTTGGCCGCCAACACGTAGATATTGTTGTCTTCTTTTTCAGATGCTCCCTGGCCCGGCCCCAACCACCTTGGTGATACTAGAGGACCGCTGTTATCATGCACACGTCGAAATCCTGCCTTTGCCATATGCTCTCCCACCATCACCGCAAACTCATGCAAGCTTCAGTCACAAGCATGACCCCATGTCTCGTGAAAATGAAGTGGTGGCCGTCTTCCTCTCGCTCCCCTTAGCACCATTCTATTTCTTCCCCGTCTTCTTCTCCTGCGTCTCCTTCAGCACCTTCTTCACGATCTTCTGCTCCTCGATCAAGAAAGCGCGGACGATGCGGTCCCGTACGCAGTTGGCGCATCTTGAGCCGCCATAGGCACGTTGTACGGTCTTCTTTGGTCTGCTGGTGGTGGCATACTCTCTGGGTCGTAGGGCGGGGACCTGTAGAACCAACATAGCTTGTCAGAAAGCAATCTCGAATTGAGTGTGTTGACATGAAAATTTTGTGCAGATGTTGTTTCTCTCTCCCCCTAGCCGTTGTCACTTACGCCTGGTAGTTTGATGCCGCAGTCACCGCATTTGGGGGCTGTGCCGCGCTTCTTGATGTGGAGAAGACGAAGTTTTCCGCCGGGGGTCTTGATGACTCGGACGTTGTTGGAGGAGGTGTTGTATCTGTAGATTTTGCGGGTTGTTGCTGTCAGCCATTGACTATTGTCCCTTTCCCACACGACTTCGCGATGGTCTTGAACCGTGGAAAGGTTGATGGGGATACATACGGATTTCGGCGACGGTACTGGAGTCTGACGCCTGCCATTGCGACGGTATTGAATGGGCAATGGAACGGGTTGAAGACGAGGAATTCGTTGCGTGTCTTTGAAACTGCGGTCGACTTACAAGATCCCCCTTCAGCGAAAATCCGTGTGCGAAGTTTCTCTGCCGATGATCTTCCGGCTTGGCGCCAAGGTTCCAACTAGAGCATAACTCCCCAAGTCCCAAGTCACGTGTGCGGGCAAAATCGACCTCGATAACTTCAAGTTTTCCTGCGGTTGTGAAGGCGCCCACCCGCTTTCAGGTCAACAAATCTTTCACTCAGTCCATCCGGCAAGACCTCCGGCTGGCGGATGGTAGGTTTGAGACTTCACGAGTGAGCAGGATTGCCCTCGAGGCCGAAGCAGACGTCAGATCACGTGTCGTAAATGGTAAGCGACTTTCAGAGACATTTCCGAGATTGAACGACGAGTTCATCTTCTCTATTCAAACAGTCACCTTCAACCACCGAGCGATAGGATGGCTTCGATACCGCCCCCGCCTCCGCCAGGATGGGGTGCTGGAGCGCCGCCTCCGCCGCCTGGCATGGCTCCTCCGCCTCCAGGTTATCGTCCTCCCGTCGACCCGCGAGTCGCAAAGTTTGCACAGAAAAAGAAGGAGTGGCTCCGCACGCAGCGCAATCGGTATGGCGAAAAGAGGAAGGGCGGATTTGTGGAAACCCAAAAGGCCGATATGCCCCCGGAGCATCTGAGGAAGATTGTCAAGGACATTGGAGACGTCAGCCAAAAGAAGTTCAGCAGCGACAAACGGAGTTATCTGGGCGCGTTGAAGTACATGCCACACGCCGTGTTCAAGCTGTTGGAAAACATGCCCATGCCCTGGGAGAGTGCACGGGAAGTCAAGGTGTTGTACCACGTCAACGGGTGCCTGACACTCGTAAATGAAACCCCGCGAGTCATTGAACCAGTCTTTCACGCGCAGTGGGCAACCATGTGGGTTTCAATGAGACGAGAGAAGAGCGACAGAAGACATTTCAAGCGGATGCGCTTCCCTCCTTTCGACGACGAAGAACCACCGCTGTCTTGGTCGGAGAATATCGAAGACGTCGAGCCTCTGGAACCTATTCAGATGGAACTGGATGAGAATGAGGACGGCCCCGTGTACGAATGGTTCTATGATCACCGGCCTCTTCTCGACACGCCACACGTCAATGGTCCAAGTTACAAAACGTGGAACTTGACGCTGCCGCAAATGGCTACCCTGTACCGACTTTCCCACCAGCTGTTGAGTGACGTGGTGGATAAGAACTACTTCCACATGTTCGATCGTGAGAGTTTCTTCACCGCCAAAGCTCTCAACGTTGCCATCCCAGGCGGACCCAGATTCGAGCCTCTATACAAAGATATCGACCCCAATGACGAAGACTTCGGCGAGTTCAATGCGATCGATCGAATTATCTTCCGAGCGCCGATCCGGACGGAATACAGAGTCGCCTTTCCTTATTTGTACAACTCGTTGCCAAGAAGCGTCAAACTCTCGTGGTATTCTCACCCTCAGGTTGTCTACGTAAGATCGGAGGACCCCAACTTACCGGCCTTCTATTTTGATCCTGTCATCAACCCCATCTCTTCGAGGTCGGTGGCCCCAAAGAATATCACTATAAGCCATGAGGATGAAATCTTCGGCGAAGGCAATAACGAAGATGACGAATTCGAGCTTCCAGGCAATGTTGAACCGTTTCTCGCGGACGAGGAACTTTACACCAGCGAGACTGCTTCTGCCATCGCATTGTGGTGGGCGCCCTTCCCGTTTGATCGGAGATCCGGAAAAATGGTTCGCGCCCAGGATGTCCCTCTGGTCAAGCAGTGGTATCTGGAACACTGCCCGCCCGGCCAGCCAGTTAAAGTCCGGGTTTCTTACCAGAAACTATTGAAGACATATGTGCTGAACGAGCTGCATAGGAAGAAGCCTAAGGCACAAAACAAACAAGATCTTCTCAAGACGCTAAAATCCACCAAGTTCTTCCAGCAAACGACCATTGACTGGGTAGAGGCGGGTTTACAAGTTTGCCGACAGGGATTCAATATGCTCAACCTTCTCATCCATCGGAAGAACTTGACATATCTGCATCTGGACTACAACTTCAACCTTAAACCTGTCAAGACCCTGACGACGAAAGAACGCAAGAAATCGAGATTCGGCAATGCTTTCCACCTGATGCGAGAGATTCTGAGACTCACCAAACTCATTGTCGACGCTCAGGTACAATACAGACTTGGCAATATCGATGCATTCCAATTGGCTGATGGCATTCTCTATGCTTTCAACCACGTCGGGCAGTTGACGGGAATGTACCGATACAAGTACAAGCTCATGCATCAGATCAGATCTTGTAAAGACCTGAAGCACTTGATCTATTATCGCTTCAACTCTGGTCCAGTCGGAAAAGGTCCCGGCTGCGGTTTCTGGGCCCCCGCGTGGAGAGTGTGGCTCTTCTTTATGAGAGGCATTATTCCTCTCCTTGAGAGATGGCTCGGGAATTTACTGTCCCGACAATTTGAAGGCCGCCACAGCAAAGGCGTTGCAAAGACAGTCACAAAGCAACGCGTGGAATCTCATTTTGACCTTGAACTTCGTGCGTCGGTCATGGCAGACTTGATGGATATGATGCCCGAAGGTATTAGGCAGAACAAAGTCAACACCGTACTTCAGCATCTTTCCGAAGCGTGGCGATGCTGGAAAAGCAACATTCCTTGGAAAGTCCCAGGCCTACCAGCACCCATCGAGAACATCATCTTGCGATATGTCAAAAGCAAGGCTGACTGGTGGATTTCTGTGGCTCACTACAATCGAGAACGTATCAGGAGAGGCGCAACCGTCGACAAGACCGTGGCTAAGAAGAACCTGGGTCGATTGACGCGATTGTGGCTAAAAGCCGAACAGGAGAGACAGCATAATTACATGAAAGACGGCCCATATGTTTCCTCGGAGGAAGCTGTCGCTATCTATACGACGACCGTCCATTGGCTTGAATCGCGGAAGTTCTCACCTATTCCCTTTCCCTCTGTGTCTTACAAGCATGACACGAAGATTCTCATTCTGGCCCTGGAAAGACTGAGGGAGGCCTATTCTGTAAAGGGCAGGTTGAATCAGAGTCAGAGAGAAGAGCTTGCCCTGATCGAACAGGCATACGATTCGCCGGGGACCACCCTCGCCAGAATCAAACGTTTCCTGTTGACTCAGCGAGCATTCAAGGAAGTCGGAATCGACATGAACGACAATTACAGCTCAATCAACCCCGTGTATGATGTTGAGCCAATCGAGAAGATCACAGACGCATATCTTGACCAATATCTCTGGTACCAGGCTGACACTCGACATCTCTTCCCATCGTGGGTCAAGCCTTCAGACTCAGAGGTCCCACCGCTTTTGGTCTACAAGTGGGCCCAGGGTATTAACAACCTGACAAATGTTTGGGAGACTGCAGATGGAGAATGTAACGTCATGATCGAGACGCAGCTTTCCAAAGTCTACGAGAAGATTGATTTGACTTTGCTCAACCGGCTGCTTCGACTCATCATGGATCACAACCTGGCTGACTACATCACCTCGAAAAACAATGTCCAGCTAAATTACAAAGATATGAACCACACGAATAGCTACGGCATGATTAGAGGGCTCCAGTTCTCTGGATTCGTCTTCCAGTACTACGGCCTGGTCATCGACCTCCTTCTCCTCGGCCTTCAACGAGCGAGCGAGCTCGCCGGGCCGCCTCAGAGCCCTAACGACTTCTTGCAATTCCGAGACAGAGAGACAGAGACCAGACATCCTATTCGATTGTACACACGATATATCGACAAAATCTGGGTTTTCTTTAGGTTCACCGCAGAGGAGTCGAAGGATTTGATCCAGCGCTTCTTGACTGAACAGCCAGATCCGAACTTTGAAAACGTGATTGGGTATAGGAACAAGAAGTGCTGGCCTCGAGATTCTCGAATGAGGCTGATGAGACACGACGTCAATCTTGGCCGGGCCGTATTCTGGGATTTGAAGAACAGATTACCTCGTTCAATTACCACGATCGAGTGGGACGACACCTTCGCGAGTGTTTATTCGCGTGACAATCCCAATTTGTTATTCTCAATGTGCGGCTTCGAAGTCAGGATCTTACCAAAGATCCGAAACCAGAACGACGAATTCCCGATCAAAGACAGCGTTTGGGCCCTGGCCAACAATGAGACCAAGGAGAGGACCGCCTATGCATTCCTGCAGGTCACTGAAGAAGACATTCAGAAGTTCAACAACCGTATAAGGCAAATCTTGATGTCCTCAGGCTCTACGACGTTTACTAAGATCGCAAACAAGTGGAACACGACCTTGATTGCGCTGTTCACTTACTACCGGGAAGCGGCCGTGTCTACAGTCAACTTGCTGGACACCATTGTCAAGTGCGAGACCAAGATTCAAACCCGTGTAAAGATTGGTTTGAACTCCAAGATGCCTTCCCGTTTTCCTCCAGCTGTTTTCTACACGCCCAAGGAGTTGGGTGGCCTAGGCATGATTTCAGGGTCTCACATTCTGATCCCGACTAGTGACAAGCGCTGGTCGAAGCAAACCGATACCGGTGTCACGCACTATCGAGCAGGCATGTCTCACGATGAGGAAACGCTGATCCCCAATATTTTCCGATACATCATCCCTTGGGAAGCTGAATTCATCGATTCCCAGCGAGTCTGGACCGAATATTCCCAGAAGAGAATGGAAGCCAATCAGCAGAATCGGAGACTGACTCTCGAAGATTTGGAGGACAGCTGGGATAGAGGTCTGCCGCGTATCAATACACTGTTCCAGAAAGACCGGAGCACTCTGAGCTTCGACAAAGGCTTCAGAGCTCGCACGGAATTCAAGCAATATCAATTGATGAAAAGCAACCCTTTCTGGTGGACGAGTCAGAGACACGATGGCAAACTCTGGAATCTGAACGCCTACCGAACCGACGTCATCCAAGCCTTGGGCGGTGTCGAGACAATTTTGGAGCATACCTTGTTCAAAGCAACAGCTTTCCCGTCCTGGGAGGGCCTCTTCTGGGAGAGAGCATGTCTCGCTAATGGTACTATGCTGCTGCGCTACGATGGCTCTCAGGTTGCTGTGGAAGACGTCGTGGAAGGAGATCTCCTTCTTGGGCCTGACGGTGGCCCTCGTCGCGCATTTAACATTGTCAAAGGAACAGATCGTCTGTACCGGATCAAGATCGGATCTGATGTAGAGGATCTCGTCGTGACACCGAACCATATCTTGGTCCTATACCATGAGAAGAACAGAGGAAGCCAACACAGCGACTCCCACCTGCCTCTTCATCACCAACGGGTTGAGGGTGACTTTGAGGGCTTGCGCCAGTCCAGCTCTGAGCTCGCAGATGCAGATCGGCCTGAGAGTCTCGTCAAGATCGCTCCACGCTATGAAACTGTCGAAGTTACGGCTGCCGAATTTGCGGCTTTGAAGCCGACACAGAGGGCTCAATATAGACTTTTCCGGTCACCTGGATTTGCGCTGCCGAAGCACACCGTGGCGGTCGACCCAGAAGCCCACAGCTTTATCGTTGAGGATATTTCCCTTGGGTCAGAGCCCACAAAATGGGCTGGGTTCCGAGTTGACAAAGACCAACTTTATCTTCGCCACGATTACCTCGTGCTTCACAACAGCGGCTTTGAGGAGTCCATGAAATTCAAGAAACTCACGAACGCCCAGCGTTCGGGTTTGAACCAAATCCCCAACCGTCGCTTCACCCTGTGGTGGTCGCCCACTGTAAGTTTCCCTACTCCTGAAAGGCCGCTCCTGCTCGGGGATGCCTTTTATCCTTGACCACAAGCTAACTGTTCCAAAGATAAACAGAGCAAATGTCTACGTTGGTTTCCAGGTGCAGCTCGATTTGACCGGCATTTTCCTTCATGGCAAAATCCCTACCCTGAAGATTAGTTTGATGTATGTCTATTTCCCACCCTCGCTCTCAGCACATGCTAATAGATATGCTTAGCCAAATCTTCCGAGCCCATTTGTGGCAGAAAATCCACGAATCTGTTGTCATGGATTTGTGTCAAGTTTTCGATCAGGAGCTGGAACAATTGGGCATTGAGACTGTGCAGAAAGAGACGATTCACCCTCGAAAATCGTACAAAATGAACAGCTCTTGCGCCGATATCCTCCTGTTGGCGAGTCACAAGTGGAACGTGACTCGACCTTCGCTCCTCTTCGACACGAAAGATCAGATCGAAGCCACTACAACCAACAAATTTTGGGTCGATGTCCAATTACGGTACGGTGATTACGATTCTCATGACATTGAACGCTACGTCCGGGCCAAATACCTCGACTACACGACTGACAGCATGAGCATCTACCCTTCGGCGACTGGTCTGATGGTTGGTATTGACCTCGCGTACAATCTCTATTCTGCGTACGGACAATACTTCCCTGGCCTGAAGGCATTGGTCCAACAGGCGATGGCCAAGATAATGAAGGCGAATCCGGCGCTCTACGTGCTCCGCGAACGTATCCGGAAAGGCCTCCAACTGTACGCGTCCGAAAGCACTCAAGAGTTCTTGAATTCTCAGAACTATTCGGAACTATTCAGCAACCAGACCCAACTGTTCATTGATGACACGAATGTTTACCGGGTAACGATCCACAAGACATTTGAGGGCAATCTGACGACCAAGCCCATTAACGGCGCCGTTTTTGTGTTCAACCCGAAGACCGGCCAGTTATTCTTGAAGATCATCCACACCAGTGTGTGGGCTGGCCAAAAGCGTCTTGGACAGTTGGCCAAATGGAAGACAGCCGAAGAAGTGGCCGCGTTGATCCGATCTCTGCCTGTCGAAGAACAGCCCAAACAGCTCATTGTTACCCGGAAGGGCCTCCTTGATCCGCTCGAAGTCCACCTTCTAGACTTCCCGAATGTCTCGATTCGAGCGTCGGAGCTGCAGCTGCCGTTCCAGGCTGCAATGAAGGTGGAAAAGCTGGCCGACATGATCCTGCAAGCTAAGGAGCCACAGATGGTTCTGTTCAATCTGTATGACGACTGGTTGAAGTCGATATCGTCGTACACGGCGTTCTCAAGACTGATACTCATTCTCCGTGCTTTGCATGTGAACACGGACAAGACGAAGCTGCTTCTCCGCCCTGACAAAACCGTCATTACTCAGGCACATCACATCTGGCCCACTCTTTCGGATGAAGACTGGATCAAGGTCGAAGTGCAGCTAAGAGATCTTATCCTGAACGATTACGGCAAGAAGAACAATGTCAACGTCCAGTCGCTCACCAGCAGTGAAGTACGAGACATTATTCTGGGGATGGAAATATCGGCGCCCTCAATGCAACGCCAGCAGGCGGCGGAGATTGAGAAGCAGCAACAAGAGCAGCAACAATTGACTGCGGTGACTACCAAGACCCAAAATGTCCGGGGCGAGGAGATCATTGTGACGACGACATCGCAATACGAGCAACAGTCGTTCGCATCCAAGACTGAATGGCGGACACGAGCGATTGCGACTTCGAACCTGAGGACGCGCGCGAACAACATCTACATCTCGAGCGACGACATTCACGAATCGGACGAGTCGTACACGTATGTGCTCCCCAAGAACATACTCAAGAAATTCATCGCGATTGCGGATTTGCGGGTCCAGGTGGCCGGATATCTGTACGGCTCGTCGCCACCAGACAATGATCAAGTCAAGGAAATCCGCACCATTGTGATGGTTCCGCAGGTTGGGTCCACGCGGGAGGTGCAATTGCCGCACCAGCTTCCGCAACACGAGTATCTCAAGTCCATGGAGCCGCTTGGGATCATCCACACCGTGAGTGGCAACGAGACACCGTACATGACCGCAGCGGACGTGACGATGCACTCACGCCTGATGGCCCAACATCCCAGTTGGGACAAGAAGACCATTACATTGACCGTGTCGTTCACCCCAGGGTCGGTGTCCCTCAGCTCCTGGACACTTACTCCACAGGGATACACATGGGGCGCCTCGAACAAGGACACGCAGTCGGACAATCCCGCGGGCTTTTCGACCTCGTTTGGAGTCAAAACCCAACTACTCCTGTCTGACAAGATCCGGGGCTATTTCCTGGTGCCCGAGACTGATGTGTGGAATTACAGTTTCATGGGGGCGCAGTTTTCGACGGTGGAGAAGAGGCCCGTGTACGTCAAGATTGATACGCCGCGACGGTTCTACGACGATTTGCACCGGCCCGTGCATTTCAGTAGTTTTAACGAGTTGGAAGACATATGGGCTGATCGGGAGGATGCGTTTGCTTGAGCGCTGGGCGTGGTCGTGGATGTCCATGTGCTTTTCAGGAGGTATGCATGGGCGGGTGAAATTTAAACAACAAGGTAAAAAGGGCCAAACAGGAAGGTGGTTCCTTGATAGTGGCATTCTTGTAAGATATGGAGGTGCACGCACGCCGCAAAAAGGCATGGAGATGGCAATGAGTGTCTCCTGACTGGCACGGGAAGTGTTGTCTACGCAACGCGAGCAAAGAGGATACCCGAGGCTTGCCCCAATGGTGTGCAGAGTTACTTGTCTAGGAGGTCATCAGCCAGCCTCGGATTGGATGTCTTGATGGCTGGAATGGAATGGAATTGATATTGAATGATTGTGATGCCCGCGTCTTCCATCTACCCGTCCATTCCCTTCCATCTCTCCTCCCTCCATCCCCGGCGTGTCCGACTTGAAGCATCGACGGGTGTACGAAATACATAGATATCACATCCCTGCGCAGCTCCCTCCGTCTCCATCTCTCACAGCGGCCAAATGCCGACTCTGCATCGACATGCATGCATCCCCCGGCGGACCTGGTCTCTGTTTCCGATCCAGGACCCCAACAAATAAACAACCATGCCGGGGTCCATGGCGTGCGCCCGATCAGCAGATTTGCCTCCCACAAGTTCCCCTGTTGTCCATTTGTTCTTCTTGTTGTCTGATCCCGCGAACGAGGTAAACGAGGGTCTCCATGTCGAGCGCAGGACAGAATTGCTAAATGTCTTTGCACAGGATTTGGCGAGACCGACACGCGAAGAAGACTCTCTGAGGGTGGTGGTGCGTATTCTCACCCATCCACCAACCAGAGACAGCGTGGCGCGCAATATCGCTGTATAGACAATGTCGGAAGAGAAGATCCGCGGCTCAGGAGGGCGCCGGACGCCGGTTCAGTCGCTATACAACAAGAAGCAGCGGTAGGAGGAGTAGCGATAGTAGTAGCAGCTAGCAGTGAGTGGTCGGTCGAGTCAGGCAGTCCACATCCTCCTCCCCACCAGCGTCTCTTTTCTCTGTCTCTTCCCCTCTATTGTCACCACCCCTTCAAAAGTACATACTTGTTTTTTCGTCCCCAACCCCCCCATCTTCGAATTGATCCCCCATGCTAATCGACGGATCACCAGGCAAAAGGGGAGGGAGGGAGAGAAATGCCCAAACTCCATTTCGTGCAGGAATTGCCCGTGGGCTCGTCGAGGCGGGACAGGGAACTGGAGCGCGCAAAGGCCCGCGCCCACGCCGCGTCCGTGTCTTACCAGAGTCACCACCACCATCAGCACCGATCCCGCGATCTGGGATCTCGATCTCAATCGCAATCGCAGTCGCAATCTCACACTCAATTCCAACCTCAACTACCGACCGAGAAACCTGTCGCGCTGGACAGCGATGACAGGACCGACACTACCGGTGTTGGCGCTGGTGGCCGACGACAGCACCAGTTTGTCATCGGGTCGAACAATGACATTGGCCCGAGCCCGCCTTGGGACGACAGCGGCGGCGGCGGTGATGGCGGTGGTGGTGGTGGCGATGGTGGCAGTGCCTCATGTGCCTCGCAACACGGACTGCAGACGCCGCCCCAGTCGCCGCCGCAAGAAGGCGGCCCGGAACGAGACTCGAGCGGTGGGATAGCTAGTCTGCTCCGACCGTGGGCACCGTGGGCTGCAGACACGGTCGCAGACTCGATGTCTCGCCAAGCGCTGACGCCGCCCGACGTGAGTTGGGCCGAGAGTGGTGCTGGGGTTGGCGATGGCGACGGCGATGGCGACGGCGAGGGAAATCCCAGCAGCGGCGAGGACATGGGCGACATTGATCCGGGTCTCGACTACGCATCGCTTGAAATTACAGGAGCGCCATCCTCATCTCCATATTCATATTCGTCCTCGTCCTTGTCCTCATCATCATCGTCGTCGTCCGCTCTCATCCTGCCACAGACAACGGCAACACGACATAGCATCTACCAAATCAATCCCCACGCCCACGCTCAGACGACAGCACCACATAATATCCCCTGGACCACGCCCGTCCGCCCGCCGCCCATTTCCATCTTCACCTCCCTCTCCACCTCCACCTCCACCTCCATCCCGCACGACCTGCTGGGCACGCGCGCCGACCCCTTCGACTGCATCCCGCGGCGGCACGCGGACGCGCCCTCGGTGGCCGCCGTGGTCGACTACCACGCGCAGATCATGGCGCCCAACCACGCGCCCATCTACAAGATCTTCGACGTCACCAACGTCTACACGGGCTACTACTTCGAGCTGCTCGCCCACCCGGACTTCCTGTACACGGGCGTCGCGAGCGTGCAGGCCGTGATTGACCACCTGAGGCGTGCGCCGGGCGCGGTCTCCACCACCACCACCACCACCACCACCACCTCGGGGCCGAGCGAGAATGTGCTCAGACACATTGGCACGGCGATGGTGAGGCTGAGGCGGAGGTTGGGACGGGTGCAGAAGGAGATGAGAGAGGAAGAGAGAGCCAAGAGGAGGAAGAAGGACATCAGCCCCGGTATTGACTTTGTGCCCGAGATTCGGCGTAGTCATGATGATGATGATGATGAGGTCCATGACCCCGCTAGCAAACCTGCGGCGAAACCCAAAGGCAACAACAACGAAACCCTCGCCGTCGACGACATGACCATCATGACGGTCCTGTTCCTTGCCGTGGTCACCCGCGCCATCAACGACCTGCCCTCGCACGAAATCCACAAGAGGACGCTCGCCTCCCTGGTCGCCGCGCGGGGGGGCCTCCAGAACCTGACCGGCCACGACGGCCTCGCGCGCTGCACGCTGATGCAGTGGGAGTCCTTCTGGGCCCTGAACACCGGGTCCAGCATCTTCCCGGAATCCCGCCCCACGTACCAGCCCGTGTATCCCCCGAGCCCTCCGATCCCCGCCTCCTCGCCGCTGGGACGGGAACTCGCCCTGCTGCCGCGCGGGTTTCAGGCCCTGGCGCACCACCGACGGCTCGCGCTCGACGTCCTACAAGTCCTCTCCCGCACGGCGGAGGCGCACCTCGAGCAGATGCGGCACGGCACGATCGTCACGCCCAGTGACGTGTTCCGGACGAAGCCGCGCAAGTTCCGGGATTTCTGGGAGGCGTGCACGTGCTTGGGCGCGCCGGACGAAGCCGTACACCCTGGATTGGCCGGCGAGGACGGCGGCAGGGCGGACGACGCAGCAGGAGAGGCGGCGGTGGTGACGATGCCGAATCTGGAGAAGATGATCGTGTTGGCCCTGCTGCTGTATTGTCTGCACACGTTCTCGCCCATGAGGGCCGTGACGGCCGTGTATAACGGGAGCCGAATGAAATTGACGACGGACGCGCCGAGACGAACCAGACGAAGTCCGCTGACAATGGCGTCCGTTCGCAATCCAGGGTTTCCCTCCCCACTCGATCGCGACGGGGATGTGGCGCGGGAGAGCGGTGCTCGGCACACGAGGATGGAGACGGAGCGCGACAAGATGGAGAGGGAAGAAGACGTCCTCCTCTGGGTGTGGTTCAATCTCGTCGATTCGTGGCGCGCCGCAAACGATACCTTACTCCCTCAGGGGCGGCAGATCATGCACGCGTTGAGACTCAGGTTCCCCGAAAGGACTGCGACGTGGGAAGAATGCGAGGGCGTCTTGACGGGCTTCTTTTGGAACGACGCGTTCATACGGCGGTGTCGCGCATTCTGGATCGTCAGCGAGCGAAAGGAGAATGGATGATCCTCGCATCTGTCGCTTGACGGATATGTCTGAAATCACTGGACCTTTTATGCGGGCCCGCATCTCGCGAAGTTCAAAGACCTTGAGCATTTTATGCCGTGTCTGGCTCAGAGTACATACATCGATGCCGACTACTCACTTATCGGAGATTCCAACATGTGCGTCTGTTCGTCGTTAGTCTCAGCCCTTAGTGGCCATCCTCGATGTTGTCAGGCATCAAGTACATGGTGAAGGATATTCAAACGATCTCCACTCCTGACCAACCCCCTCGCAGCGGCGCTGAGCATTCATCAACCGCTCTCAGAAAATCAGGTTCGGGTAGCCCTCCATCGATTCAGCATGATATGCAGATGCAAAGTCCGCCTCACTAATCGCACCATACGCGAAAGCATCGAGCGCCATGATCGGGTTGAAGTCTGCTGGGTTGTATGCATGGGGATTTAAAGACGGCCCATGATGGTGAGACTGCTGCCGGTGCTGTTCCTGGTGGTGGTGGAGATGGTGGTGCTGTTGCTGAGGTGTCTGAACAACATGCGCATGCAGGTTCTCAACGGGGATAAATTGGCTGCCTGCTGGAGGTGGCTTGACTTCTTCCTCTTCCTCCTCGATGACGTAGCCCGTCTGGGCTTGGGTTGTATTCGGCGACGGGGTCGGTGGAAGTAACTTCGCCTTCTGTGCGTGGTTCTGCACCGGAGCAGGCATCATGCCGCCTGCTGGCGAACATGGGGACTGAGGGATATGGTTGAACGATGGCATGTCGCTATACAGCTCGGGGAACCTCTGAAAGATATCTGGGCCCATTGTCCAACACTTGATGTCGGTCAGTCGCTGATCAAACACCGGGGAGAACTTGTACAGCCCCGTCTCGATTTCTCGGGTATAGCAGTCTCGGAATTCATAGGGCCATAGAATCCGAAAGGACTTGCAGAATAAATGCCAAAAATCGTTGCCGCAATAGTCGTGTTCGTTGAAGATGAAACGTTCCCGCACGCCGGGCCACGCGAAGTAGTCGATTGCGTAGGAATGGGCGATCTTCTGGGACGGGCGACGCATGTACCACGGCGGGAGCCGTGCATAGCGATCAAAGGTTGAGGCCGTGTGGAATTGTAACAGAGTGTGCATTGCTCGCATGATGGCGAGCCGTTCGGTGTTGGGGCACATGGCGAACAGGGTCTCGTCGATCCGGCGCAGGATTTTCCATGACGGGTGCAAGGGGGCTCGCTTTGCAACGGCATCCCAGCCCTCGATCAATGCACGGATTGGGACGTCGTCGCACAGATCGTCGGATTCCGGGGCCACTTCTTCATTCCAATCGAAACGCTCGCTCAGCACTTCGTTTGCGTAGCGCCAGTAGTTTCCCCGCCAGACGGAACGACGGCCGTGGCCACGATCGTGGCAGCTGTTGCAGGAGCAGGACCGTCGCGGGACGGCCCAGTTGTCGTTCCAGTTGCACGGCATCGGGTTCGGCTCGGTCACGCCCTTGGCCTGCACCATGACTTGGGTGGGAGAATGGGTTCCGTCGGACTGCAAGGGCACCACTTCGGGAGCAAAGAGAAGATCTTGAGACTGCAACGGCAGGCTTGGTGTTGGCGAGAAAGTGGCGAGGTCGAAGTTCCTCGCTGGACTGGTTCCTGATTGTATATCGACAGGTTCGGGTGGGAAGGGGAGAGGGGCGTCGTCTCGGCTAGGAGTGCTAGAACTCCGCTCGACACTTGCCTCTTCAAACGCCATCTTGGCCATAAACACTGTACTCTTGTCATCCACCTCTTCGTCCATCGGTTTGGGTGGCTTGTGCGTGTCCATGGCCTTTTGGATGTCCTTCAAGGTCTTGGCCATCAGATCTCTCTCCAATTCCACCTCTTTCAATTGCTTCAACAGGGTGGCGACCTGACCGCTGGAGTCCTGGCGTCGGAAATCCTCCACGAGCCCTTCGAGGTAGGCGATGCGGGACTTTGTCCGTTCTCGAGCTTGACGCTGGCATCGTCGGTCGATTTCCCGCTTCTTCAAGCGGCGGGACGAGACGCCTTGGGTGTCGTGGGTGTCGGGAGGTTGAGCAGCAGCACCGCCTCCCTGGGTGAGGGTGGGAGTATGCGTAGCCATGGCGAGGGCTGGTGGGTTGTTGTTAGGAAGACTGGCGCATGGCGACTTGAAGGAGGGATGTTGAGGTGAAAAGGACGAGGATGGGGAGGGACGTCGGCGGCGATGACCCAGCGAGCCAGAGCCAGACCAAGGATGAGGCTTCCTTTCTGTGAAGTTAATTTCTTACTAACGCTGTTCCAAACATGAGCATCTCACGCGGAACCGCACCCCCAAGGTGACCGTGTCTTGTCACTGGCCAAGGGCGCCGGGTTCGGGGTTGCGGGGTACCAGTAAGACTGGGAAGAATGGGCACCCCCGGTGCCTTGGAACAGGTGCCACCAGGTGCCCGGCGAGTGGCAGAGCCCCCTTTGGATTTAGTTAAACTCTCCCTTAAAACAGGGCACTCACTAGGTGTCATTCCGTCATGCCTAGGCAATTGCCACATTCACCCCCCCTCCCCTCTCTCCCCCCAGGCAAAAGGTGAAATTTCGGAGCCTGTGACCTCGCAGCCCAGATTTCCCCCAGACGGGCCTCATCTCATGCCCCAGAGAGAGGATACGAGATTCAGGTGTTCCTTCTGCCGCCAAGCAGCCATTCAGCATCAAGCGATGGGCCTCGATTCCCGGGCTACTTTGGAGGCTAGAAAACCAGCATCTTGGTCTCATTGGCTTTCGGGGAGATGGGGATGCCTGTTTCCAGCAAGGGTTGAGCCCGCTGTGACTAGTAGTAGTTTGGCTGTGACGACGACGTCTCTGTTCGGGGATCACGACATGGAGATGGTTGACAATCCGGAAGTGCATTGGAGGCTGAAATCCTTGCTCTGCTGAACCCCACGAGCACCATCCGAAGTGCTTGATTGCCCTAGAGTGACCCGTAACCTCCTCGTCCCGTCAGCCCGCGAGGTCTGATGGGTGGGGAGCGAGCAAGCGAATGCCATTCCTGTGATTGAGGGATCTGACGACAAACAGCCACTTCAGCTCACTATTCGTCCTATACTCGTCCTACCCGCGACCCGGACCGATGTGACGGCTTTGGAAGAGGACGACAAAGTGGTGGCGCTCTAGGCTAGTCCAGGAATTGTTTGTGACGTGGAAAATGCCTCCGATGGCCCAGCTGCCTCAACTTCAGGGGCCGCGGGCTGCATTGACCCAGAGCTCTGTCGACCCTTGTGATTGTCGCAAGGATACATTCCCAGCCCTGCTGCACCTTCTGAGGAGCGTACCTTGACCTGTTTTCTCCTGTGGTTCAGCTTCGTTCTCAAAAACGCGGGGGCAATCCTAGTATATCTCCATCCTCTACGCCACAGACAAAGACTTTACCTTCCAGAAATGGCCATCATGTTTATGTTTGTTTTGCACATTGTATCTTTTTGGGTAGCGAGTTGAATCTACCAAGGCCATGCTCGGCTAGCTTACTGCTTTGGGAGGAAGATACAAGGCCGGCTATGGAGGCCTCTCATTGGTGGCCTTGCGGGCCTCAACTGCCCATTGCGTGCTCCGGTCCATCAGCATTAATAATGAAACCATCAACGTATCTCGTACTCGGTACTCCGACTCGTCCCCTCCGAGCCCCTCCTCCAGTACCGACTACATATTTCGTGTGGATCTGTTCGTTGCTTCCTGTCCGTCGTCTCATTGCGCTACAATCCAGATAAGGTTCCCATTGTGCGTGTCCGCTCCTCGATTAATATTCCTCCAGATACATACCTCCACAATGTCCCTGTCCACCTGCTGCGTGACTGGCTTTCGATGGGATGGCACTCCCAAAGGCCAGGAAGCCACCCTCGCCAACAACAAGGCCTATGTAACCGGCTCCAACAAGGATGCCGCAGTTCTTATGGTCCACGACATTTTCGGCTGGTCTTTGACCAATGCTCGACTGCTGGCTGATCACTATGC
Source organism: Cladophialophora immunda (assembly GCF_000835495.1). Lineage (NCBI taxonomy): Eukaryota > Fungi > Ascomycota > Eurotiomycetes > Chaetothyriales > Herpotrichiellaceae > Cladophialophora > Cladophialophora immunda. The sequence continues at coordinate 5,599,912 of NW_015622541.1, forward strand.
CGAGGAAGCAGACGTGACTGTCTATTTACCTGATTTGTATGTACCTGAATGGCCGGAACCAAGCCGTTGCATGAGCACATGTTGCCCCTACATCCAGCGCTTTCCTCTGGCGCATGGTCGAGAGCTGCTAGCTTCGTTCGAGAGAGTTTGCTGACGGACTGCCTCTTCTTGATCCTCCGCTCCAGCTTCGCCGGCGAGGTCGTCACTCCTGATCGCCTCTTTGGGACCGGCGAGCATGCAAAGAGTGAACCGTTTAATATTATGGAATTCCTGGGCCGCCACAGCAAGGACATCCGGCAGCCGGAAATCTTTGCCTGTGCCACCGCCCTGAAAAAGGACCTGGGGTTTAAGAAGGTCGGCACAATTGGCTTCTGCTATGGCGGTTGGGCCGTCTTTCGACTGGGTGCCAAAGGTCAGTTTAGGATATTTTCCTTCTGAGAAGCTTTTATTACCTGCTACGTGGTGACGCCGACTGAACTGCTGGACTGTCTTGATCCGAGACTGACAAACATGGTATGGACTAAACAGGTAACGACCTCGTCGACTGCATCTCAACAGCCCACCCGTCCTTGCTCGAGAAAGCAGAGATCGACGCCGTCGGTGTCCCGGTTCAGCTGCTGGCACCAGAGGAAGATCCCACCTTTACTCCCGAACTCAAAGAGTATTCTCTCAAGGTGCTGCCCACGTTGAACATCGACTACGACTACCAATATTTTGCCGGATTAGTTCATGGCTTTGCGACACGCGGCGATACCAGCAACCCGACCCAGAAAAAGGGCCTGGAAAGAGCCAAGAATGCCGCTGTGTCTTGGTTCCGAGAATATCTGCACTGATGCCGTCGGTGACTTAGAGCCGACTTTTCATTTACTGTGGAGAGCGTCTTACTGCTGCTGCCACGCCCACTCCTTTGGCATTTGCGCAGAATCCAGAACTCCAACGATATGGGCATTGCTCGACTCGGGCTGACGAGGAACAAGGCTCCGGGGGTTGGAAGGTCTCCAAGTCGACTTCAGGAAGGGGGAGACCTGTTTTGTACGTTGCAGTTGGTATCTTGTCTTTTCTGGAAAGTTTCCGGTTGGCGACCACCTCCGGCCATCGAAGCAGTCGAAGATAAACGACTGCTGTAGTCTCCGTTATCTACTTTGCAGTGCTTTTGTGCAGAGAATAATTACCGTCTCTACGTAACTTATCATTTGGCCTCCCGACGCTGTCCCGTCGGGTATTTGAAACCGGTCGATTCGCTATCCTGACGCCTTTTAATGCTTGATATTACGAGACTTGCCTCCAGGGCTTCTTCGCAGGTGGATATGCAACCAATTGTTCACACCTCTTGGTCCGAGCCAGAGCAACTGTATGCCACCGTCCACGTCCACGTCCACGTCGCAGAGACATGCTCAACATCACCATCCATGGAACCTTCAAGCCCCTGATTGGACTAGGCGAGCCTCATTTTTCGACTGATTCTCACTGGCGCCTAAGAGCTTCATGGCGGCGCCCTAAATATGGCATGATGGGCCGGTTCTTCCAAGGCAGCGATCAGCTCGACGCGAGATTATACCCAGGGTATCTCGATTCCCAAGCAAAACAAAGAATAGGAACTCGCAACATTGGCATCAATGTCGTCGACGACAACAAAGGCGTATCCAGGACCCGGTCGAACCGCCGGAGGTCTTCCAGGGAGGTCAAGCAGCAGCTAACCCTGCGTAAGCCGTCGAGCAACGAGCAAATTGGGAGGGATATTGGGAGCATTCGAGGAGATATCGGGGATAGTGATGATGATAGATTGCGAGGGACTCTCAGGCTCTTGGGATAGTGTAGCTGGACTAAACGGTATTGCACGCCTTGACCAGAATAGAGAGTGAATAGAACGACGAGCATGAGAACATGAGAGGAGGATCTAGTCCCTGTGAAAGACGCTGTAGCCAAAAGAAAAAGGGAGAAGACTATTTAGGTTTCCGAGGAGCTCGAAATCATATCGATATCAATTTAATGGCTTCTCTTTCTTGTCCTCGATTTCTTCTTTTCGCCCCTTGCTTCAGCTTTCGTACGTCTCGTCAATATAGATGCTTTCCACTTACTGCCAGACAACCTCGTGCCAGAGCCAGTAGGATATGGCTCGTAGGCAAAGGATGCCACCGCGCAGGACGTATCGTGCAGGGATATATGAAAAGATCCTTCTTTGACCAAATCACCTAGAATGCATGACGACCTGGGCTGGAACCGCGGGGTCGGACGGAGCTCGTTGACGAAGAAGGAGGGGAGGGTTGACTCTGGCCGGTTGTCAGCTCCAAGATCACGGCCGAGATGGATGGATAGATAGACATGTGGAAGGCCATGGACACCGTACATGCAGAGAGGAGGGAAAGGGGCACGTAGAGCTAGTGTTCGAGTCCGATGACTCGTTTTCGACCTGTACCATTTCTTTGCCTCGCAGGGAAAGGGAAAAAGGAAAAGAGAGAGAAAAAAAAAGGGTGAAAGAAAGGACCTCTCCCACGAGAGGGACGGATCAGGTACCTAGGTAGTTAGTTAGAGGCATACTTCCCCTTCCTTCTCGAGACTGGACCAAAAAATCCAAGCAAACAACACAGCATCAAACACTAATCAACGCCCTTCCCTCGACACGAGACATCTGCGTGAAAGAACCCCCACAACTTCCACGACCACGACCAAGACTATTTTCCTTTGGCTGCTCCATAACCCGCTTGAATCCAAGTGCGCTGGGCTGGCAAGTCTGTTGTGTCGTGGCAAGTTCCTCCACCATCTATCAAACATGACACACTACAGGACTGGGTCAGGGATGGCAAAAAGCATAATGCGAATAGGGAGAGATGGAAATACACACGTGTGGGGCGGAAGCTGGCCGAGACAACCAGTGTTTGCATTGCAAGACCGACGGGATCAGCTACGAAAACGCCGGCGTCGAGCTTCCAAGGGTGGTCCAGCATTAGGGCAAAGCGGTTGACAGGATATGAATGCGTAGGGGAGGAGAGGAAGAGTACGAGGGACAGAAAGAAGGAAAAGTAACAACGTTCTGGCTGCTTCTGGGTTGATGACCCTGCCAAATCTGGACGCATACAAGTAGGAGAGAGGGAAAGCAAACATACACCATTCCTTCGAACGTTCTGTCGTCCATTCCAGCACTCGAGCCAGCTGTCCTGTATGTATCAATGCGATGATATCCCCATGCTCAGATGTCCCGTTGAGCAAATGCCCCGTCTGTGCCCCATGTCGCCATCGCTTTGCTATGCTTCGCCGCGGAAATGATCTGCAGTATACCCTTGAGAGCAATGCATTGGACTATCCATATGCCTGCGATATCCCACTCTCACGACAATCTGTGTAAAAAAGGTTCAAAAAGGAGCGAGTATCCGTGTAGACAAAGGGAAAGCCATCTTGTTGTCTAGCGTCTGCGTTGGACAGTCTGCCAACCATCAGAGTCGGTCCCCTTCCTGGCACGGATACCAACTCCTGGCACAAATTTTGCAGCATTCGGGTTGTAGGAACGACAACTTGATCCAGACTTTCCACTGTTGCTGCGATCTCGGGGACCTGATCCGGGATAAGGAATTTGGGTAATCAAGTTCATGGGACGTTCGCAGGGGTCGTGAGAAAACCCAACCTGGACCTCCTGGTAGGGTCCTGGCCTCCTCGATCGACGAAGAAACTCGTCTCTGACAATTCGGGCAATGACAGTAGATGAAAAAACCGCAGTAGCTGAGGAGTAGAGGTCAGACCAGCAAGAAGGTGGAAGGTTGGCGCCGACTTACCATTCCCGGTATTAAACAGCCATACCAACTCGACATTATGTCGACCGACAAGCTCGGTCAGGTCCCTCTTGAATCTCTCCTCAGTCAGGCCATTGGTGAATAATTGTTGACGAGCAAAGGTCAAGCGACGGCGCTCGTTGGTCGGGGGTTGCATTCGAACAAGGTCCTCGTTCTCCGGGTATGGCTCGCCATACTTGACCTCATGGCCTTTTCCGAACAAGCCACAGCCATAGTCATGGACTGCTTCGGCTTCTTCGTTCATGAAGATCATGGCTGCGCCGGCGTACTGGAAGATGACACAGACGGCCTCATATTGCTCCACGTATGCCATGGAAAAAATGGCCCCGGTGCTGATTCGTTCCGTCACCATGCTCAAGGGCTTATCTTTGGACCAGCCATAGATCCAGAGGCAACGGAAGTCCTCCTCCCGCGGCTGACCCTTGTTCGAGGCTTGCTCGGTGATGTGTCGCTTTAATCCGTCCGATGGTCCAAACTTGACCAAACGATTGTTGCTTGGGATGTCGGTCGCAGCAACCGCTGCCCAAGTGGAGGAAGTATTGGATCTTGCAGCAGGACGGCCTGCACTGCCATTTTGGGGGAGAAGTTGAGTTTTGGTGACAGGGAGAGAGTTCATGTGGAATTTCTCAATGGACCAAGGAGCCGTGGTATGATTGAACGTGTCAAGCATGGAGTGGACGTCTCGTGCGATGCCATTCGCTGCTTCATTTTCACCTTCGCCTCGCAGCTGTTCCATGATTAGTCCAGCGCGCTGCAACATGGGAACAGCCGTTCCTTACATGCTCCACCACCCTGTTCAAGTGGCTCAGGGCATCCGCCATAACATCGCTGACATGAAGAGGGTCGTTTCCGATTGCCATCATGTCCTGTGTTGATGCCTGATTAGTACGGTTTCGCCTTCGCCTCGCGCGGGACTTGGAGGGAACGGGGATGGGCGAAGTCGAGGGATGTGTTCAAGGGTAGGAGGGAGGGGGGGTGGTCAACGAACTTCAGAGTCTTCGCTACTGGCGTCACTGTAGATGAGAGAAGGAGAGTAGAGGAGGTGGTTGGAGGGGTGGCCGAGGCTGCGCCAGGTTGGGCTGGAGGTGGTCGAGGAGGAGGAATATCTGGAGAGCATCATGTTGGAGGAAGGGGAGGGCGAGAGCAGGAGATGTGGCTCAACAACTCTGAAGGGGTCCGGCACAAAGGGCAGGGTGCGTGTAAAGGGTCAACAGAGCTTCTTCTCCTGAAGTCCAAGGCAGTAAACAAATTGGTTTGGTCCTGTCGCCACTTCACTCTGCGGTCTGGATGCCTGGGGAAACAAAGAAGTCAAGGAAGGCTCCCGCTACAGATCAGCGACAGCAGTGCAGGTGTGGCATCAAGCAGCAGCTACCCGAACCAAGATAAAAGAGCTGGTTTGTTTGTCTCTCAAGACGTCAAGGTCAAGATTTTCGATGGACTGGCTTCCTTTAGATTTCTTAGACAGAGGGAGTGGGAATTTGTTTGCTCCTCCCAGTCCCGGTGGGAATCTCTTCTCATTTGTATGTCCCGTCACCAACTGTTCGTTACTCCACCCCGCGAGACACCAGGCCCTATGGTCAATGGTCTGTGGTCCGTGGACATCTGGATCTCAGCGCTTTGATAAGAGCCACCGCGAAAAACATATCAGAGCAGCTGCTCGTAAAGCCGAGGGGAACCTACAAAAGTCATCACATGTGCCAATCAAGACCGATCCATATTTTCCTTTCGCCTTCCAATCGTGGCGTCTTGTCGCGCTCAGCGCCAGAACGCCATTCTGATGCCCAACTCCCGACCCAATGCCCGCCTTGCTTCGACTGTCCTGGTCATGGCGTCTCGATTTTCATGGGCACGGCGAAGAAGATATTTCATGCATTCCCCCATCTTGCCCCAAACCAAATATTTATATGCCCTTGGGACCTCCACGCTGCCGTTGCTGTCGTGCGACGCTAGACGGGTCCTTGCCCGCTGTACCACCTCGTAGCTGACGTTGTCCGCCATCCCCATCAATTGGCCGTATGCCAGTTCGATCCGGGGTGCACCAGTGCGCGCTTGCTCATCTCGAAGTTCGCTGGCTAGTCTTACCGATTCAGCATTGTGGGTGGCGAGCACGAGAGCAACCCGAGGGAATTCCGTGGAGCCCCCCTCCACGGGCTGCAGGATGCCCTGGTATCGTTGTTGCAGGATGCTCCTCGCGATGCCGTTGTAGCATTTGTGGGTCTCGTCGATGGTGGCCCAGAACAGCTCCCGCGGATCGCTGCCCATATAGGCCCCTCGCACCAGTTTCACGCCGAGCACGAAGCCTTCTCTTCGAGCCAGCTCAAGATGACTTGCCAGATTTTGTGGAGTCCTCTTAGCATAGGCCTGGTAGGTGCCGTATACCAAAGCGTGTTCACGGTTATACCTCTTTGCGAAGTACATTGTCCAGTTGTCAATGCCTTGTTGCAACGATGCCTGCTCGGCATCAAACAAAAGCTTGACCCCTTTCTGCTGAGCTCGCTTGCAGATATCGTGTACAGCCTCCTCGAACTCTGGCGAACACGCAATTGTCGCCTTGAGATGTCGGAGCGCCTGACGTCCAGCTCCCGTGAATTTCAGCGCGACGAAATCGCCCTGCTGTGCAAGATCCACCGTATCAATGGTGTTCTGTCTCCATGTGGCAATTTCCTCGGCGTCAACCTGGGCTTGTACTGCCGCATTCTTGGGCTCATTCAGGCCATCGGCCTCTTCTTTACTGAGGACCACCTCTTTCGCGTGGCCCAATATGACTCCTTTGAAACCAGTGTTCTTCAAGTTTGTAATTGTCCTTTGGACCTCTGATGGAGTCTCGCCAGCACAGAATTGCGCGTAAAAGGTGTGTTTGAGGAGTGAGTGGAGGATCGGATTGCGGTCAGGGTTGAACAGACGGGACTTTGTGTGAGCGAGGAAGGTCATGGCAGCTAACGAAGGGCGAAGCAGAAACGGGACGGATGATATCGAGGTGATGATGTATGAGCGCACCAGAGAATCTAAGGGGATGCATGCCAATGGCCTGGGTGGGCGCATGTCTGAGGGCTGCGAAGCGGACTCTGCGGTGTCGTAAGCTGTGGATGTAATGTTGCGCCGTGTATGCGCTTTGCGATGCTGATGTTTTTGTCGGAGGAAGTTGTTCTCGAAACAACTTTCTCGACTTCGGCGGTGCCTCTCGTTCTGTGAACACACGGAAAGAGTAGGGAAGGACTGCGCATGGAGGGTTCGCCTCGACGGAATTCGTGACGCCAATCTGCCATACAAGTAGAGGTCCATTCTCGAGATCAAGAGGCAGTAAGGGAGGGTGTATGGCATGAATAACGGACAAGGATAAGGAAGTTAGGGACAGATGCACAAACCTTTCGCAATAGATATAGATCGCAGGAAGGGTGGGCTAATTGACAAGATAGAGGGGATGCTGAATAGTACCGTACATTGTCGATACGTCAGCGCCCATCTCCACCCTCTGAGATAAAGAGGAACCAGTGGGTCTTATCGCCTGATCTTAAGCCGTGAATAGCCGACAGGGCGCAGCTGAAGCGACGGAAGCCTTTTGTTTGTATAACAGCAACCTCTCGATCATGCAGGAACAGAATTGAGCGCCGAAGTCGGCTCTCGGTACTGCCGGCACCTTGTGATCAGGATACAGGTACCACAGACCTTGTGATCATTCATCGCCGACATGTAGTTTTCAGATTGTTGAGCAAAAACGGAACACCTTTGCCGAACAATAGGCAGCTGAGAGCCCAATCTCACCAAGTCGGGCAGCGCCAATGTCAAAAGGAGACGCATCATGACAGCCTATACCTAGTAGACTGTCGCCCTTATGTGACAATTGTCATCTTCCAGGTAGAGAGAAGAGGGAACAACGATGGAACAAAAACGCAGAGGAATTGACGATCAAGACGAGCTGTGCGGGGGTGCACGTGATCACGTGGTTGCTTGGACAACCGATACCGCCAAGAAGACTAATTCGAATTGGGTCAAACTCGCAACATTGACTCTCAATACGTGCAGTTGAAGTCAACGCTCTCCACACACACACCTTCAACAAGCCACGGCCTCGACCGCTGCATCTGACCTGCGTTCTGATCTGATCGTTACAAGACTCATCATTTGTACTCTCTCTGGTATCTTCCTTCGCCTCTCAGGCATTCCTAAGCGTGTCCTGATGAGCACCGGGTGCCCGTAGTCGTGTATCTCGAGCAGCTCCTCCTACCATGGCCTCCGATGGCGCTTCATCAATTTCAGTCACTGTTCGAGTCAGACCATTCACAATCCGGGAGGCCGCTCAACTAACAAAATGCGACGACACAACAATCTTTCTGGGTGATGGGTCGCTGGCGGCTGCACCAACCCCCAAGCTCTTTCAGAAGGGCATCCGGTCCGTCATCAAAGTCGTCGATGAGAAGTGTTTGTACGTGCATGCCAACCGTCACTCCGTGGAACCTTCCCATACACTGACTGACTTGTGGCAGAGTATTTGATCCTCCCGAAGACAATCCTGTTCAGAAATTCTCACGCTCAGTCGTTCCCTCCGGTAAAAGGGTCAAAGATCAGACGTTTGGATTCGATCGAATCTTTGACGAAAATGCATCTCAGGGCGAAGTTTATGAGGCCACTACAAGGCCACTGCTGGACAGCGTCTTGGACGGATATAATGCAACGGTGTTCGCTTATGGCGCCACGGGTTGTGGAAAAACTCATACCATCACTGGCACCACTCAAGAACCGGGCATCATCTTCTCGGCTATGAAGGAGCTTTTCGAGAGGGTCCAAGAGCAGTCCGGCGAAAAGATCACCGAGATATCGTTGTCCTATCTCGAGATCTATAACGAAACCATCCGCGATCTGCTCGTCCCAAGCAGCGTCAAAGGCGGGTTAATGTTGAGAGAGGATTCGAATCAAGCGGTCTCGGTTGCAGGGCTTTCCAGTCACCATCCACAAAGTGTCGAAGAGGTCATGGAGATGATAGTGAGAGGGAATGAGATGCGGACAATGTCACCCACAGAAGCCAACGCAACTTCTTCTCGTTCACACGCTGTGTTGCAGATCAACGTTGCCCAGAAAGACAGAAACGCCGGTGTCGAGGAGCCTCACACAATGGCCACTTTGAGCATAATCGATCTTGCTGGGAGCGAGCGTGCAAGTGCCACTAAGAATCGAGGCGAACGACTACTTGAAGGTGCCAACATCAACAAGTCCCTCCTGGCGCTGGGCAGTTGTATTAATGCTCTCTGTGACCCCCGCAAACGCAATCACGTTCCTTACAGAAACTCGAAACTCACCCGCCTGCTCAAATTTTCTCTGGGTGGGAACTGCAAGACGGTAATGATCGTTTGCGTTAGTCCCTCAAGTGCGCATTTTGACGAAACGCAAAACACTCTCCGATACGCCAATCGAGCGAAGAATATTCAAACAAAGGTCACCAGAAATGTGTACAATGTCAACCGTCATGTTAAGGATTATCTGGTCAAGATCGACGAACAGATGGCGCAGATCAACGAACTAAAAGCTCAGCTGAAAGATGCCGAGGCCTTTGCTTTCGCCAAGTTCAAAAAGCAGAATGAGAAGAAGGAAAACATTGCCCGAGAAGGAGTCCAACGAATCAAAGCGGCATACGAAAATTCCGGAGCAGAGAGGCAAGAACGAACCAACAACATGATCAAGCTGAAGCAAATAGGCCGAAGGATTGCCATGCTGTCTTCATGGATCTCTGCCTTCGATGCCGTCTGTGACGGCCTGGATGAAGAAGACCTCATGAAGAATATGCATGCTGTGAAAAAGACAGCTCAAGGCATCATGATGGAGTTGGAGAGTGGCCGGCATCACTGCCAACAGAAGGTTCTCAAGAGCACCTGGGATCGTCCCATGAACACGGCACTGGAGCATAGCTTGAAACAGCTGAAGGAAGTGGATACAGGCGACATGATTGACTCTGAGATGCTTCGACGCGAAGTGGAAATGCTCAAGCTGAATGCTGAGCGGGAATCTTTTGCAGCTTTGGCCGAGCAAGACAAGAACGGAGACGCACCCACGATTCAAGTTCTCCTACGTGCTCACTTTGACACTATCGCTGCCATTGAAAGCTTGAACCGCATGAGCGTGGACGAGGCAGTTGAGGCAGCCACTCAAATTTTGGGAAAGATGATCAATTCCGCCTCTGGCGCAGCATCGTACGTCGTCAAACCGGATGGAAGTCTTGCACCAGTCGAGGCGTTTGCGCCGACTAAAGCAGGAACTCCCAAGCGGCGCAAGCAGAGTGTCAACAGTTCTATCCTCGAAGGAAGCCCCGTGAGAGCGAAGCCCGCAACCGTGGCGGCTCCTCATCTCACGGTATCTCCAGCCAAACCCTCGCCTAGACGTCGTGGTCTGCTGGGAAGTGCAAAGAAGGGTGTCCAGATATCCTTTACCCCGAAGAAGAGAAAGGCTCCTCTGAAGGGCATTAAACGAGCAGTAAGATGGAAAGACGACATTGAGGATGGCGCACTTGCGGAGTTTGAGAAGACGCCCCAGAAGTTTCCATCGTCGGACGAATCGACCACTGAAATCAGCATCCCCCAGATGTCAGACCTGACTTCGTCCTTCTCGAAACTACAAACGCAATCTCCCAATTCTTCGCCCATTCCTCCTCCGCCGGAAGCTACTCTAAACGTCCAACCGAAGAGCAGTCGCTTCCAAGCCGGTTTTCTTTCCAAGAAATATGACGGCTCGCCCCTCTCCTCAAGCATGATGATGCCCCCGAAGATGACACCGCTGTCATCCTCAGACAGCGAAGCCTCACCGCTGAGAGAAATAGACGCAAGCAAGGCGTCGAACCGCCGCTCTTTCATCCCCACGCAACAAAGCAAAGAAGCAGTAGATACATACGGTGACCCCGGCCATAACTCCTCGGCGACGAACTCCGACACCGAAAACCACAACAGCACCGCGTCTGACAAAGAAGATGTACTTAAGATTCGAGAAGCAGTAAAACGCTCCTCATCCCTCCGTCGCTCAGGCATTCATGGGTCTCGGACTCAACGTCGCCGATCGCCGACAGCAGCAACGGCGGGAGTCGCTGGTTCTCCATCCAACGAGTCGATGTTTGCGGCCGGCCATGTTAGGAGAATGGTCCATGGCGCAAAGAACGAGCTTTTAAAGGAGAACGACGCAGGGTCTTGGAAGGTTGGCGTGCTTAGCCCCCGCGTTCAAGGGATTGTTAGTCATGGGAAGAGCTCTTTGGGGGCGCAGTCAAATCCAATGCGGCGGACGACAATGAGTGGGATGGATGTGCGAGGAAATGGCGCACCCAACAGCGGCAGCGGTGGCCCTGAGCGGGCGGGAGGAGTGAGGCTCTCTTCTATCACGGCTGGGACAAGTGGGCACGGGCATTCTGCCAGCAGGGGGAGTTTAATGCCTACTGGGAAGGCAGTGTGGCGCTAATCCAAAGGCGATCTGTCGATTACAGTTAGGGGAAGAAAAGTCATTTCTTGAGGGTTCGCAAGTCTTTTGACTGATCGTTCATATTTGGGTGTCACAGACAGACTTGTGGTTGGGTCTGCGACCGGAAGCAAAGGCTAAGCACAGGTCATCGGAGTACAGGTCTTGGACACGGACTGGACGGAAACGGACGGTATGGCTGGGACGACTCCAAGATGAGGATTATTATGAACAAGGGCTTTGGGTTCTAGGATGTGATCGGCTTGAAGTCGCTGTTGGAGAAAGCCTGTGGAGCCGTGATCCTGGGACAGTCGGCTTTCCGACAAGAAGGCAAGCTCCACGGGCGCTTTCGGGCTTCTGTTCTCTTGTTTGTAAATCAGTTAGACGTTTCCGTTCCGCGGATTGACGCTCGACAGCTGGTCCAGCTGTATAATGGTGTGAAGAAACGAGACTGTTCATTACAAAGACTGGTCCTTCCCCATATCTTTCTCCCTCTCAATTCGGGACTATGGTCGTGAGTAATACTATACTCACATTTAGATCGTGCTATTTGACTGGTTGAAACCGGGCTCTTCTTTATCTAGGCACGCAAGAGTGGAAGTTGTTGTTGGACTTTGATCTGTGGCGCCACCAGGGGACTGATGGGCCCCAGAGGGTCAAAATGGATTCTGATGGGTCTTGGAGCCATTACCTACGGGTAGGTCGAACCTCGTTGAGCCGCTCTCAGACAGAAACGCCCCGAGGCGGCCAAGGACAGCGCCAGCGAGGAACAGATTTCCCTGATTCTCGTTGGCGTCCAACAGCTTGCCTTTCGTCGTTGTCGAACCCATCTTCTTACCAAATCTCGCAGGGGCAAAGTGTCTCGGTCCTGCCAACGCAGAGAGGAGGTACTTGTCTGGAAGGACTGTCGTATATCAGTGATGAGGGCTGTCCCTGAGCGTTCCAGATATGCCTCGGATTTGATGTAGATGCAAGGCCCTGGCGGACGGTGCCTCTTTTAGCTCGATGTGGATGGATTACCCCACTCTTTGGCTTCTACACACCAGTGAGGCCTTAGATGGCAAAGATAGATGAACCCTCGACCGGTGCGGGCTGCGCTTTGCAGTGCCCAGAAGATCTCCCTTTCGCACCCAAATATCAAAGAATGATCATAGGAGTACTAGCAGACGCGCATCGTGAAGGAAGGAAGTAGCCTGATTGGGCTAGTTGCACTCGGATTACCGGATCCATCGCGAATCAATCGGCAGCCTACAACTTTCGTCTGAACATGGCTACATTGGGTTAGACTGTGTCTGGTCTATTGACCGCCAAAGTACCAGAACCTGATCAAGGAAGGTGAGCTCTTTGAACCGTCAAAGCTATAGTATTACCAGGTACTCCGTACACCTTGGGTATCAAGACAATGAGGCTGGTGGCCACCTGGGTCACTAAGCAGGAACCGAAGGGAAGATTCGTGCCTGGACTCAAACAATAGATCGGGACTGTTGGTAGAACTCTTTGAAGCCATCGTAAAGCGTCCGTGTGCCGAAGATAGTGCATCGCAATCCACTGATATTCTCAAGTTGCTACCGGCTTTCCGGAGGTTTCAAAAGGTTGTGCTTCAGAATCTCAGCCATACCAAATATCCTCACAAGCTCTTCGTTTGACCTGTAAGGGGAATCAGTACTTTCTGGGAGCGCCGTTTACTGCATGAAGCCCTCCGGAGTAGCGACTCTTTCTTGGTATGTATACTCCGTGCTGCTGTTCCACTGGATAGCAAGAGGGGAGGGAGGAGTTTTACGCGAACGCTGCGCAGAAAATGGGCGTATTCGTGGCGGAGAATACGCTCGTCATCCTTGAGTAGGGCGGCGGCTATGATATTCTCAGACAAGTCTCCCTGAATTTGTCACCGTAGGCGAAGCTTGATAACGGAATCATGCATGAGAGGAGTTGTCCGGGGAAGGGGTTGCGGCATTGATAGGCCTGAATAGGCGGGAGAGCACCTAGTAACGGAGCGGGAGTCCGCCTAGGCCGCTAACTCTTAAGCCCACCGATGAGGCCCAGTACTCGTAGCTACCCAGCACTGCCACCAAGAAACTGTCAGCAACCACGGGCTTCCCTCTTCCGATGCCTCGGGGGTCCCCCTCCAATGACGTGATTGATATCGAATCGTCGCCGCTGCTTCTCCCCATGAAACTTCCACAACCACGCGAAGAGGCTTTTTGCGCCTTTGACATCTGGCACTCTTTCATTGAGAACTCATATATATATCGTCATCTCGCTCTTCACTCAAGTCCCTCTTCAGATTTGTGCTCCAAAGTAGTCGCCAAACTGCAGCTCAACATCACCGACGTCTCTCCCCTCACCATCCTCGCACTCGTCCTCTTGCTGACCATGGCTTTCCAAATGCCGTCGTTCCTCTCACGCTTTCTTCGCCCCTTGAGCTCTGCGGCCTCAATGTCCCTCCAGCCAGACGCCCTAGCGGCCATGCAATTCCCTCCCAACTCACAAAGAGCCATCTTCGCCGGCGGGTGTTTTTGGGGTCTGGAGGAGTTATATCGCAAGACCTTCGGCGACGGCAAGGGTCTTTTGGACTGCAGAGTTGGATACATCGGTGGCCAGACCAAGGCTCCATCATACGCCGACGTCTGCTCTGGACGAACTGGCCATGCTGAGTCGCTGCTGATCGTTTTCGACCCGGAACGCCTCTCGTACAAACAACTCTGCGAGTTCTTCTTCAGGATGCATGATCCGACTACTCTCAATCGACAGGGTGCAGACACCGGCACGCAGTACCGCTCTGCGATTTTCGCCGAGAACGACGAGCAGCTCAAGATTGCCGAGGAGATCAAGAAGAAAGTTGGCGAACAATGGTATAAGGGGAAAACCATCACCACGGAGATCAGACGAGCGACACAGTGGTATGATGCAGAAGATTACCACCAGAAATATTTGATTCCGGAGCCTGGCAAGGATACGTCGGGCTTGTATCATTGCCCTGCGCACTACCGCCGACCATTTCCTGAGTTGCAGTAGCTCGTCCAGGACAAGTGAAAGAGAGAAGAGAGGAATTTCAACATCTCAACAGCGCAGTTCTTGTCAATAAAAATGTATTGGATATGTTTATGATAGCAACAGAATATTTGCCTGGATTGCACAAGACTGCCAATGGCTTGTTCGATTTGTTTGTCCAACCATCCTTTGTGACATGCTTCGGCCCTTGCCCCCACATATCGAACTCCGCCTCACAACTAGGAACTCGATGGTCAGGTTACTATCAGGCTCTGCCGTTTGCACCGCCCTGTTGCTCTGCAAACGCCCAATGAGAGTTGAGCAGCATCGGCAGCACGGCACGACAACAAGTTGAGGGAGAAAAGTTATACGGAACAAAGATACAGCCAAAGTCTCAGATCGCCATTTTGCATTAGAACGTCTCCATCCTACACCTCTCATACTCGTACTCACACGATTTATAGCCGGCATCGAGATACCTTGGCACTCTTTACCTCGTACTGTCCCCAGCGACTGGTTACCCGCCGAGATACGCGAACAATTTGCATACATCGTGGACCGGGAACATAGACACATACATACTCAGACTCTTTACACTCCCTTAAAGAAGGGCAGGTCTACTTACCACAGAACATTGGATTTATTACCGCCATAGACCTCTACTCTTTTCACCCGACTTGACTCTTTGGAACACATCCTCCACGATTTTCCACGATTTCGCAAAGTACAGGAGCTATTGAGACTCTACCTTCCGCATCAGTCTCTCGTCCATTCATTCCCACCCACCTATCTACCGAGGTAATCGCAAACCTGCACTAGAAAGGAAAAGCGAAGAGAAGAGAACTATCGACCCACCGATCTATATACCCCTCTGAATCCCATCCTGGAACCCAATCTACTCATCTATCCGTCCCCCGGGTCTTCATGGCGACCTTCCTCTCCGTCGGCAACGGCGTCGTTGCCAAAGACGGCGTGGCCGAGGGCGAGGCCGCGCAGTACCAAGCCCTCAAGCGCCGGGTGCTCGAGGAGCAGGAGCGCAAGAGGCAGGAGGAACGCGAGAGGCGGGTCAGTCTGGGGTTACCGCCCGAGATGACGCGGGAGGAGAAGAAGGAGCAGAAGAGGAAGGAGAAGGAGAGGCGGAAATCCGAGGCGGCCAAGGAGCGGGAAAGGGAGGGCGGAGTGGGTAGGCGGAGAGTGCTGGGGATGCTGTGTTTCGGCCCTGAATGATGCGGTGAATAATGTGGTTTTCAAATGGTCTTTCTAATACTTCTGCGAAAGTGCTTTCTGCGTGGTGGGGTGCAAGGAGTATACAGATGTCTACAGCCGGCTAGGCATCCTCACGGCGCCGTCGAGTCGAATGACAAACCCATTCAGCATGGGATTCTCCACAATCTCTTTGATCAGCCGCGCGAATTCATGACCCTGCCCCATGCGCATTGGATATTGGATCATCTCGGTATTCATCCCTGCTCGCGATCCCGTGCTCCCTTTTGGTTTTCCAGCCCCCGACTGTTGTCCTGATCCCGGCTGAGGGGGTTTTGGCTTCGTGGTCATGCCGGTCTGGAACACACCAGGCGCAATCCCTAGTACTCGAATCCCAGCCTTCTGGCCCAGCTCACGGGCCAGCGGGAGGACGATGCTGCGGACAGCACCCTTACTTGCGCTGTAGGCCAGTTGACCGACTTGGCCTTCATATGCCGCCACAGACGAGACAACAACCACGATCCCTCGCTCGCCGTCGGGGCCCCATGGTTTGTTCAGAGCCATGTGCGGAACAGTGAGGCGGATCAGATCAACCGTGCCCCGGAGGTTGATAGCCAAGGTGCGATCAAAGCCAGTCATGTCCATGTATTTGACGCTTTCATGGGTCGCCGAAGGATCCTGCCTGGGAAGTGCGAGTGCTGCCGTGCCGATCCCTGCGGAACAGATGACACCGGACAGCGGTTTAGTGGTCTCTTGAATCCATTTCAGTGTATTTTGCAAGGCTTCTTGTAGTGACTCGGTAGACGCGACGTTTGTCTTTGTGAAGAGGATTCGGGAAGGGTCGAGGGAGGCATCTGATGGCGGAGGGTTAAGGTCGAGGATGGAGACGTTCGCGCCGTGTTGGAGGAAGATGACGGTGGTTGCGAGACCCAGGCCAGAAGAGCCTCCGCTGACGATGAAGGTGCGGTCCTTGATTTGCATGGCTGTTCTACTCCGTATAAGGGATAGACTTGTACGAGATGTGAAGCCCAAAGGAGAGATGAAGGACAGAATAGAGAGGTATATAAGACGCCGAAACACCTACCTCGGTTCGGGTAGAGAGATTCATGTGCTCATTGCACCGATAACCTTACTGGAGAAACAATGCTGAAACCCCTATTGACTTTGTGTAAGAGGTTCTTCTGCTCGTTCCCATCAAAAGAAACACCGAGATTCTTGGTTGGGGAAGGCTGGAGCTTCAGTTGTTGTGCCCCCTTGGGTCGAGCAGATGGCATTGAACACTGGTGGTGCAACCAATGTTGGATCTAAATAAAGCCTCCAGCACGTGATGGGACAGTTTGGGGTGATTACAGTCGTCATGGCGCCGCCACTGCGCCTGGTGAGCCCCTTAAGCTTTACCCGTACCACTAGTCAATGTCGGCCCGTATGAGCGTGCGAGCAACTGCCCGCCGCCCGCAGTCTTGGATCTGCGACTTGTGGGCGCGGAGGCCGACCCTGAAACAGGCCTGATTGTCTAAGGACGCCATCAATAAATCCTCGTTTCTTGAGTTGGGATGACATGTCAATGGGACACCCTGCAACTCTGGGAGCAAAGGTGTAGAACGTTGACATCCACCATCTGAGCAGCTTGAACGCATGATCGATCCTGATCCGATCGTCACGTCACCGTTGTCTCGTCACTGCACACAAGTTCACACGCCAAATTTCCCCCGCCCCCAAGCCTCAGGCACAATCCATCTCCAAAGTGAACCAGGCTGATCTGCTCGGACCACGTACACCTATCCGCAAACCCCTCAAATACAGCTTTGAGCAGGATACTGAGGACATCGCTTCACATTCGTCTGCTTCTTAACTTGCGATCCTACAGAAGCCATCAAGTTCATGACCATTTCGCCATATGTCCCTTTCTTCCAGCCGCTCGAAACCGCTGCCCAACCGGAGCGTCAACAGTCTCAGAAATGGAGGAAGAGCCTCCAGAGACTCCTCCAGGGTCCGTCGGAAATCTATCACTACGAACGATGCCTACCTTTACGCTCTACGAGTGGCCTACCTGTCGTACTTGCTGCAGCCCCGTAAAACCAGGAAGAAACATGTCGAGACCAGGCCTGCGGTCAACCGCACGAGCACTTCCCATTCCTTCAATGACCTTATGAAAGATTTTACCATGGTCCGAGATGCAAAGAGCGCAAGGTTTCCCCATGACTTCATTAAAGAGCTGGAAAAGAGGCTGCAAGGCATTCTTGTGGGGAGAGAGAAGCGGCAGGAATACCATGACCCTGTGGTCAAAAGGGTCTTTGCTATATTCCTCAATACTCTGTCCGATCCGGCTTTCAAGAAGCGCATGGAGGCGGATCGAAGGGCTGAAGATCTGGTGCTCATCTTCTTCTCCACAGCCACCAAGGAATTACAGAAGGGTCATCCTGCGGGCGACGATGCTATCAAGCGCATGGTTGATCGCCACGTCGCCCTTTTCGTTCGCCTTCTTTCTTTGATTCTCAGGGATCGTGACTGGGCCAAGGACAAACCCGACTTGGCCGCTCGGTTGCAGACTCTCGAGTCCAAGTTGCTGAAGGGTGATGACAATCTAGCCACATCGCAAGCAAATGGAGAATGGACGACCATCGAGGAGGTGGTACCTCTCACCTATGAGGTCAAGGACATGCCTCTGGTTCAGGTCGTGGGGCGCATCTTTGGCCTGACCAATACCATGATGCAGTCAGACATCACGAAGAACAAGCCGGTCTGGACAGAAAAGGCAGCCCTTCAAGATCTGAAGACGTACCAGCAACACCTCACCCTGGGGACGAAGTTGACCTTGAATTCCAACGACTTCGATACCCAAGAAGCATACGAGAGCTGGAAGAGAAGCGAAGGCCCTGACCTTTCCCAGCTGATGCTAGCCATCATCCAGGCAAATCCCGAGTTGGCTAAAAGCACTCCGGGCGGCGCTTTGCCTCAGTTCAATCCCCAGAATGAGCCTTCCAGTCCCTCAGATTCTCATTATGCCGAACTCTCCCGAGCCATCTCGCAATCTGGAGACTCTTCTTCCTACGTCTTAGATCTGCCGGCGGATCTAAGCTCGCTTCAACTGGATTCGGGGGATTCCTCCCACTATGACGACAATGCCGCGCAAGTCTATACCTTTATACCTCCCGATACCAGAGCCATGTTTCGATTTGTTATGCTTCAAGCCCTTAATCATGACCTTAACGATAAGATGAATGGCAGTGCCAGCGGTCCAGAAGGTGGCCGCCTGTTCTCCAAAGAGACTACAGAGCTATTGAATGAAATTGCTTTGAGATGGCGGATACCCAAATTCACTCGCATTGTCCTCTTTCTGGATGTCGTCCGCGAGAAATTTATTGAGAACCAGCTCAGTCTGGAAATGCTCGATGCTGCCTTCAACTACGTCAAGGAGCCACTTCAGGATGACCATAAGAACAAGAGGAGTTCTTTGATCATGAGTTCAACCTTGTATGATCGAAACAATTGGACCGTTGCCGATTTTGCCTTGATGGGCAGGTTACTCAACACCATCTATGAGACGTTACTTCGAGATCTGTACGAAGTGATCATGACATCCTATGCCGACAAGGCGCAATTACCGAGGTTGGGGGTCATCATGGCAGTCATAGATGAGCATATCCGAAGCGACCCGAACTTCAATCAGAACCCTGAGGATTTTGAAAACTTCAAGAATGCTGCCATTGACGGGTTAGCAACCGAGGCGCGGAAGATATACGACTCTCTTTTGGATCGCGAGCTTCCTCAAGAAAATGAAAAGTGGGAATTTTATCACATCCAACAATTGGCAAAGGCTGTGTTGAAGCTGGCAGAAAAGGTGCAGAAGAGATTCAGAAAGAATCCAGAAATCCTCGGTATCAATCCACTGATGATCTTGATCAACTGTACTCTTCCAGCGTTTGCGGAGGACTCAAAGGCAATGGTAGAGCAAATCCTCAATGTTGCTCAAAGAGACGGATTTGAGGTCACAATCCAGGATGGGTTTGATTTGTACAAGGAGTTGAGCGAGTTCCGTCGTGTTCACGCTGACGCCTTACCGCATCTCCCCTTTCCCTACAAAATCGAAGATTTACTGGCTGATTTCGTCTGGCGATGGATCAAGACCACTGAGACCCAAGTCATTGGATGGGTCGAGAATGCAGTCAAACAGGATCAGTTCAAGGTCAGGACGCAAGTGCCGAACCAGACTCCCACTGAGGACGAACGCCACTCGACTTCCGTTCTCGATATTTTCAGCTCGTTCAACCAAGTCGTCAACCAAGTCAGCGAACTCAATTGGGACGACGATTTCAGTTACGCAAAGTTTATGACGGCGCTTTCGAAGGCCATCGGCCAGGGTGTTTCGAGGTATTGTGAATTGCTCGATCAGATGTTCAGTAAAGAGATGGACAGATTGACTCCTGAGCAAGAAGCTGCTGCAAATATGACGAGACAGGAGAAATGGGTCCAACTGGCCAAAGACACCTGGAACCAGAAAGAAAGGGTTGAGCCTTTTAACTTCTACCCGGAGTCGTTCGTCAAACTCAACGACATCTTGTTCGCCATTCAACAGTGGGACAAGCTGGAGACGGAGGTCAATGTGGATGCATGTGCCGAAGTCATCAAAAAGTATGCTCCGCCACTAGCGCAACGGCCCAAAAAGACATCGAATTATGTTTTCACCATTAAGATTGTGGAGGCCGAAGATCTCAAAGCTTGTGATGTTAGTGGATTCAGCGACCCTTACGTTGTTTTGACGGACGAATACCAGAAGAGATTGTTCAAGAGCAGGATAGTCTACCGCAATCTGAATCCACGATGGGACGAATCGGTCGACATCACTACACAAGGACCTCTCAATCTCATTGCCACCATCTGGGATTGGGATGCCATGGGCGATCACGACTACGTGGGAAGGACTTCGCTCAAATTAGATCCTTCACACTTTAGCGACTTCTTGCCTCGAGAATACTGGCTGGACCTTGATACTCAAGGACGAGTCATGGTCCGCGTCAGCATGGAAGGAGAGCGAGACGACATTCAGTTCTACTTCGGCAAGGCTTTCAGAAGTCTTCAACGGGCGCAGCGGGACATGACCCGAAAGATCACTGACAAACTTTCGGCGTATATCAACCATTGTCTCTCGCGACGTGCACTCAGGTCTTTACTCAATCGGGGCATCTCTATGGCCAATGTGTCTGCCAATGTGTCGTCATTCTTTGCGCGAAACCGAGCATCGTTGGCTCCAACCACTACCATGCCCACGGATCCTGAGATTGTCAACGCTTTGAAACCGCTCTTTGACTACTTCGACGACAACTTTGCTATCATGCAACAAACCTTGACGTCGGAAGCAATGATTGCAGTTATGACACGCATTTGGAAAGAAGTCCTCGTCACCGTGGAAGCTCTCCTTGTCCCGCCTCTGTCAGACAAACCTTCCCAACAAAAAGCCCTCACGCAACAAGAACTCGACATAGTCTTCAAGTGGCTACAATCTCTCCTTGAATTCTTTAATGCCGTCGACGAAGAAACTGGGGAAGCAAACGGCGTGCCTCTCAATGTACTGAAGAGTCCGAAGTATCACGAACTACAAATGCTCAATTTCTTCTATTTTGAGCCGACGGAATCTCTCATTCGCGAGTCCGAAAGGATGGCCAGCGCGACGGCTGCAAGTCAACAAATGCATCGCTCAAGATTTTCTGCCCCGGCCAATCTGAGCAATCACCTGGGTGCGGGCGGTCTCCTCGACCCCGGCAATCTTGCGGGAGCGCGCCGAGCTAAGAGCATTTTGCTCTCCCGCAATCTCGGCACAAAACGCAAGGCTAAAGAAGAAAAATGGAAAGCTGCTCAAGCGGAACCGAATGATGACATGATACTGAGGATTTTGAGAATGAGACCTGAGGCAAGTGGGTACTTGAGGGATCGGAGCAGGCAGAAAGAGAGGCTTGCGGCAGCGGCCGCGGCCGAGATGATTGTGAGACAGAGTCTCCTGAGTGGAGGTGGAAGGATGACAGGACCTTCAGTAATACGAAGGTAGCCAGCAGAGAGGAGGGCTCATTTCCTTTGTGCAGGGGACGGTAAGGGAATGGACGAAGAATGAGTAATGAGGCTGACTTGAGATTGTTTTGTGTCATGAAAGGCATGTGGCTGGGTCACAAAGGATATGTTTGTCGATTTGGGTCTCGGTCGGCGCAGTCGCATTACTTCTGGGTCAGTGACTGGTGTACAGGCGCATTGGGAGAGGGCCAAGGGGGCATGGGGGAGTTCATGACGGAATCTGGTAATGCTGACGGCGAGATGGAATGCATGAAGTCAAGTTAATACCCAGGTTACAGATCGTAAGTCAAGTGGGCATCGGCCCTACAGAACATGTTCAAGGTATCTGGTTTTCTCAAGACTTCTGGGTTCTGGCATGTTTAAACTGCCTTTTATAATACTGAGCAGCGCCTTTGTCCATTTTCTGCGTTGGCTTGACGAGGTTGTTTGGGGGCGAGGCAGCCTTGTTCGGAATGATTGGTTGGGGCTGGGGCGCAAATCCATACACAATTGTCAATTGGACTGGATGTTGCTGCTTAGAGTATTACTTTGTTCGACCTGCATGACTCGCAACACTGGGATGATTCTCTAAGGGACAGATGATTGACAAATATCAAATCTACCACAACATCGAGAGATACAACGCATGCTTTTCTTATACAGAGAATACCCTTCAAGAGCTTAACATAAGCAGAACCATCTAGGCGCCCGAACCGAGTCATTTCTTCCCCAGCCACAAAAAAAAAGAGTATCATACGGAACTAGCCTTCACCATCTCCAAAGACTCCCCTATCCGGCCGTACTTGGAGAAGATGAGGTCGGCGAGATAGTAGGTGCGGGCCTTCCACGGGCCGCGGTCGCCAGTCTTGGGGAGGTCCTTCTCCGCCGCGTTGAGGTACGTGGAGTTCAGGTCGAGGAACTTCCGGGGCTGGATCGTGGCGCCGGCGTCCTTGCGCGGGATGACGGCGGCGACGGCCTTGCGGTCCATCATGCGCAAGAGGCGCGTGAGGAACAGGGACGAGGCGTCGGCGCCCAGCGTCCACGAGGCGTTGGTGTAGCCCAGCAGGAACGCGGCGTTCGGCAGGTCCTGCATCAGGACCATGTGCCACATGAGCTTGCCGGCCAGGTCGAACGGGGCGCCGTCGACGGCGACCCGGATGCCCCCGCCCAGCCGCAGCTTGAGGCCCGTGGCCGTCACGACGATGTCCGCGGGCAGCGTCTCGCCCGACTTGAGGCGGATGCCGTCGCCCTGCACCGCGTCGATCAGGTCCGTCTTCACCTCCGCCTTGCCGCTGCTCAGGCTCTTGAAGAAGTCGCCGTCCGGGCACAGGCACAGGCGCTGGTCCCACGGGTTGTAGCGCGGCGAGAAGTGCGGGTCGACCGCTACGGTCTCGGGGATCTGTCGGTGCACGCCGCGCAGCAGCATCCGCTTCGTCATGTTGGGGAAGTTCCGGCAGAACAGGTAGAAGAGCCGCGTCTTGACGATCAGCTGGAAGCGGGTGAGGAGCGACACCATCCGCCCCGGCAGGATCGAGTGGAAGATCGACTTGGATCGGTTGGGCATCGACACAATGTAGGACGGACTGCGTTGTAGCATGGTGACCTTGGCCGCGGTTTTGGCCATCGAAGGCACCAGCGTGATTGCCGTCGCGCCACTTCCGATGATCACGACCTTCTTGTTGGAATAGTCGAGGTCTTCGGGCCAGAATTGCGGGTGCACGACGGGTCCCTGGAACTGGTCGATCCCAGGGATTTCCGTCTTGAGGGGCTGTTCATAGTCGTAGTAGCCCGTGCCGAAGACCAGGAACCTCGTCACGAAGGTCGTGACGGCTCCCTTGTACTCCACCGACAAGGTCCACAGCTTGTCAGAGGACGAATACGAGGCGGAGAGGACTTTGTGATGGAACAGGATGTGTCGGTCGATGCCGAACAGGCGCGCCGAGTCGTTCATGTACGCCTTGATCGCAGACGCCTCGGCGATGGGGTTGTTCTGGTTCCACGGGTGCCAGGCGAACCCAAAGGTGAACAGGTCCGAGTCGGAGCGGATGCCGGGGTAGCGAAACAGGTCCCATGTGCCTCCCATTTCGCCTCGACCCTCGAGGATGACATACTTGTGATCTGGGAGCTGGGACTGGATCCGGTACGCGGCGTTGATCCCAGATATGCCGGCGCCGATGATGAGGACATCGACAAAGTTCTCTCTTCCGGGGGTGGGAACGTGCATTGTGGAGGAATTTCGTGGGGAAGTCCAGGATGCGACGAGATCAATCGAGGTAGAACACCAAGGTCAGTTGCTCACCTTTTGCGGCACGCCATGTTGATATCTATCTGTCTTTTTCTTTGTCTTCCTGAATCTGGAGCCCCAGAGCCTGGCCGTGTCTGGGCCGAGGCATAACAGGCAACATGGACCCAATGAGACGACACGGACGGCAGTGATCGATGGCGAACTGGGGGGCTCCAGTATAAATTGGGTCGGAACAGGCCGGTATCAGAAAACCCATCATTTAGATACCAGTAGTGCCTGGTATATGCGGCCCTCTGCACAGGTCTTGCTTCTGACCGGAGACTAGTATTTTTCAGGATTGCCGGTCATTAGCCACTAGATTCTGCGAGAACTGGAGAATACGAGGCGCCGACCCACCTCCAGAGGCACGAGGCAAGGGATTTCCGGAAGCTGGAGATTCCGCACTTGGATCTTCCTTGCTTTTGCCCTGAAGACCTGTGTCGCTGTCACACAACTCTGTGGGCGCTTATATGTTTGTGCAAGCGCGAAGAGTTGCGCCAGAGAACGACGAGCAATTCCGCTCTTTCGTGGTCGACATGGATCGTTTTGACTTCACCTATCTACCAGGACAAGGATGGCTCTGAGCCGGCGCGCTGGGTTCGTCCGAGCAAAGTAAGAGGTGGACAACGCGGTTACAAGACAAGTTCACGAGGGTCGACACCGCGGTTAGCAGACAAGCCGGAATGGAAGTGTTTCTGAATTACCATCCTCTTAGCCGAATGCACACACTCCCGAGTGGCAATGACCGAGCCTAATCCCAATCAGACCTTTGACCGAGACGTTCCCTTCATGATGAAGCCTAGGCAGATTCCCATGATCCTTCAGAACCACCGAGACTGGGCTTTTTCACACAGGATCTGTAGATGTGCACGACCGGATGGATTGTGCTCCATACCACTGACCATCTCGTATCTGCTCGTCTTCATCACAAGGACGCGTCAAATCTAGGCCCCTGGGGTGCCAATGTCCAGTAACGTCCCATCTTCTAGTATCTCAAAATGTAATGCAATGCCTGTCTGGACGCTGGAGCCTTAGGGGCCCGTCTCCGCATCTTCTCTTGATTATTGCAGTCGCTCTTGGTGGTTCATTTACGATCTTTGCGTTGGAAATTATGCCCTGCAAATGCCAACCGAGGTATCGCCGTCCTTGGCACTCTCCTCCCAATGCCTTGCCTTAGCAAGCTTGTCGGCCTTGCGAAGCTCTGCAATGATACAACAAGGTTGCTGTGTTCAGTGAAATTGTGGATGTTAGACCCATCGCGGAACCTAGCCGGGGATTCGATCGATATTGTCTCTTCAGTATTTCTCGTTCCGCACGCCGAATAGTTCGCTAAGTAACCACGGTCACGTAATAAGAGCTCGCTACTGCCAAAGCCTTCTGAAGGGCAACATGACGCTGTAATCGGTATCTAGAATTAATGGAGAGCACTGAGTGGAAAAAGGGCGGCATCTGGAAACAACCCCTGTATCTGTCTTCGGGAGGAATATGTCAAAATCGGGTACCTTCTCTAGGTCCTTTCTATCCGTGTGCACCTGTGCTCTCGTCAGAAACTCCACCGGAACACATCAAGCCAGCCATGGATGCCGTATTTGTGATGGGTGTCTCTACTGCTTCACTCCCAGCTATGCAGAGACCTGCTCTAATTCGTGGATACCCCCAACCCTAACGTGCCTTCGTGCGTTGATTGTCGAGGTGCAGCAGCCTTGCTTCAACGCTAGAGGTCACTTCATTATCGCGTGGGCCATCTCTTCCACCTTGAAGACTGGGCTGACGGTCATTTGCAGGGTCAAGAACTGTTCGCAAATGTTCTCACCCCCGCGGTCAGGGTACGGAGTGCATACGAGCACAAATGCGTTCTTCGTTTAACTGCTCGAACAAGGCCACCAATGAGGGCCTGATCTCAACCGGTTCAATGTGGAGCCGGTCCGGTCTAACCTCTCTGGGTCGATGTCCGAAGCTTACTAGATAAACCCCTCTGCCCATACCCCTGACTCCGGCCTCGGTTCGTCCTTGTGAATGATTGTCTGTGTTGCCTCGAACAGACGTCATTAAAGAGCGCTATTGTGTGCAATGCGACAGCCTCGTCGCGACAGCGGACCGTTTAAATTCTGGAGTAACGACGTCCACGAGCCCCAAAGGCTCCTCCAGGGAAGCATACGCTGCGTACACAAAAAGCTTGCCTGACCTCACCGCGATGGTATCGATTTTCAGAGCAGCGGCCTTCGAGCCACTGTTTACCGGGACATTGTTGTATTCTCTGCCCAGGCTTCCTCCATCACTTCTCGAGCGGCTCCCTCCCAGCATCATAAGTGCGATTCAATCGCCGCGAACAGCCAAAGCGCTTGCTTGTCTTCTCATCCTCGGAATCCTGAGGAAGGCGAATAATTTCCTATCACGGCTGGCGATCAACAACTGGACGCGGAGCGACCGCTGGGATGGAAGCAAAGAACTCGTCGTGGTCACGGGGGGCGCGAGCGGAATCGGCGAGAAAGTGACTGCAGGCCTGGCGGCGAGAGGTGTCAAGGTGATCATTCTCGACGTCAATGCCCCAAAGACGCCACTGCGTGTGTATACCGAAGCCTTTTACGAGTTGACATGACTAACGGGGACCGGTGCAGCGCCCAACGTCGCCTTCTTCCGCGTCAACATCACATCCTCGGAGGCAGTGAGAGAAGTCGCCGACCAAATCCGCGAGACGTACGGACACCCGACGGTGCTCGTCAACAATGCAGGCGTGGGCGAAGGAGGCCCGATCCTGAATGGGTCGGAGGCCAGCGTCCGGCGCACGTTCGACGTCAACACCATCTGCCACTTCGTTCTCGTGAAGGAATTCCTTCCGGACATGGTTCGCAAGAACCACGGTCACGTTGTCACGGTCGCGAGCATGGCCAGCTTCGTGGCGGCCGGGGCCATGGTCGACTACGCGTGCTCCAAAGCGAGCGCCCTCGCTTTTCATGAGGGGCTGGGTCAGGAGCTGAAATACTTGTACAACGCTCCCAAAGTCCGCACTAGGTACGTCAATCTTGAGATCTGAACCAATGCCCTCGAGATTGGCAAGGCATGATCCCCATCTGGAGGACTGTATCGGCTAATCTGCACCGCAACAGCATCATCCACCCGAGCTGGGTTGCTACGCCAATGACGCAGCCGCTCCAAGATGCCGACGAGGGCTTTCGACGGTCGGCTCTTCGCGTCGAAACGGTCGCGGATGCCATCGTCAAGCAAATCATGTCTGGCAGCAGTGGACAGGTCATCCTCCCGGCTTCCTTGTCCAACGCGGCACTCATCCGAGCCCTGCCCTTTTGGATCCAAGTGCCGGTTCGAGGCAGCGTGACGAAAATGCTCAAACGTAATGGAGCTTAAGGCGCCGAGGGGGTTTCGTCCTTTTTTTTTCTTTATCAAGTTGAAGAGAAATGCAGGTCTAGCCCTTGGGAACACGGCTGTATAAAATAGAAACCGCAAGGATTCTCGCTCATAAAACGTACCAACTTCGCTCGAATCAACAGCCTTGGGGTAAGAAGATTTAAGGTAAAGTGGTTCGGTAGTACACACAGCCGCTCGTCTCCACGACGCCCAAATTGGGTAATTTCCATGCCTTCACTCGCTCCTTTGGGCGCTGTATCACCGACAAACCCTAGAAAAATGCCATCAGAGCTTCCTCTGTCCAACACAGCCCGAGGGAGGTCGGCGGTGAATCTGACCTTATTCGTCGGTCCCGGACTTCGCAAGCCCTGCTCGTCTGGGCAACCTGGCCTTGTGGGATGGTGGCCGAAGCCTGCCCATACAGTGGGTAGAAAATCCGTCCGATACGTCTCATTCATACCCAAAAGGGATGACAAAAGCCTATGTGCCCATGCCCTAGACACAAGATCTACAGAGATCCCTCTGCGGTCCAAGAATGCGGGGAGCCGGTGTAAATTTGCACCGTCAGCCCGTCTGGGGCACTTGATGCCGCGGCTCTATTTTGACCTCTCTGGATTGCAAGGTTGCGACCTGGGCTGACGGGACCACGTAGTCGACGATTCCGCTTAAACCATTTCATCCACCGTACCCGTACGGAGTGAATGTCGTATATCGTATTCGTCGTTGTGAATATCTACCCACGTGAAGGTTTTAAGAGGACTCTGTACAGCCCAACAACATATAGGAATTCCATCTTTGTTGTATCGATTGTTCTCTTCCCTTTGCTGTCTCGTCCTGTACAATGGCTTTCAGCATTCCTACGCCGTTGCTGCTGGTATTTTCTGCGGCGGTGCAGGCGGTGGTGTTGCTTGCGGTGGCTCCGCAGTACTCCCCCGTCGACGGCTTCAACCCGGCCTTTCTGTGCTTCACGCTACTCAACTTTGCATTGTGGCTCTTCTATCTGATATTGATCTATCCAAACTTCGTCAGCCCGCTCCGAGATCTCCCGGTTGCAGAGGTATGTCTCAGCCATAGAGCAAAATCTAAGGGCGGAGAGATTGATGTCTGCGTTCCAGGGCGCTTATCCCATCATCGGCCACGCCTTGTCCCAGTTCAAGGCCCCACGAGGCGGGGACTACCAGAGATTTACCCGTGAAGTCCCCAACGACGGGCTCATCCGCCTGAAAGGCTTCCTCAATGCCGACCAGGTGCTGGTGACGAGCCCCAAGGCCCTGGCCGAGATCCTGGTCACCCGATCGTACGAATTCCCCAAGCCAGACAAGGACCGGGTCTTTCTCCGCCGCCTGATCGGCGACGGCCTGGTCGCGGCCGAAGGCGAGCAGCACAAACACCAGCGCAAGCACAGCATGCCCAGCTTCGCGTTCCGCCAGATCAAGCTCCTGTACAACCTGTTCTGGGAGAAGTCCGTCAAGATGACCCGGGTGATCGACGCCGAAGCCTTCGGGCCAGCCCGGGGCCACGGAGGCGCCGAGAACCTGCCGTCTGGAGCCGTGGACATTGAGTATTACGCCCCGAAGACGACGTTGGACATTATCGGTGTGGCGGGCCTGGGCCGAGATTTCAACACGCTGGGCAACTCGGACGACGAGATGGTCAAGATATATGACGAGTTGGTGCACCCTTCCGTGGGCCGACAAATCCATGCAGCGGTGTCGTTGCTTGGGAGCAACGAGCTTGCGTCCTTGCTCTGCCGCCCTGTCGCCCAACGCTATGATACGCTCAATGGCCAATTGAGACACATATGCAGGCAATTTGTGCGAGAAAAGCGGGAAAGAATGAAGGGTTCGCAAGACCAAGCAATCGACACCCTGGCCTCGTTGATCAAGTCAAACATATTCTCGGATGATGAGCTGGTAGACCAACTTTTGACAATCATAGCAGCTGGGTGAGTGTCTGTCCCCGACAAGTCCGTCGACGATAACTGATCACTAACATTACCAATTAGCCATGAGACGACCTCCTCGAGCTTCACATGGGTAACATACCTTCTTGCGCTTCACCCCGACATTCAGTCCCGTCTCCGCGCTGAAATCCACGCAGCAATTCCAAATGGATTCTCGCCCACCGATTCTCAGGACACGAATATAGCTTCGGTGCTGGAGTCGCTGCCTCTCCTCAACGGTGTCTGCAGTGAGAGCCTCCGCGTCCTGCCCGCCGTGCCGGTCACGATGAGGACAACCAAGCGAAACACTACCTTGATAGGCCACCCAGTTGCCGCAGGCACCAAGTTCATCATGTCGCCCTGGGCCGTGAACAATGATCCCGAGTTATGGGGCCCGGACGCGCACGAGTTCAAGCCAGAGAGATGGATCGACCCCGAGTCGGGAAAGCCAAACCAGACCGGAGGCGCGTCGACCAACTATGCCACTCTGACGTTCCTTCACGGCCAAAGAAGTTGCATCGGCCAGAATTTCGCACGAGCAGAGCTGAGAGCCCTGGTGGCTGCTTTTGCTGGGGCCTTTGAATGGGCCCTGCTCAACCCAGATGAGGAGGTTGTCCCTGCTGGGGTCATCACATCGAAACCGAGGGACGGCCTCAAAGTGGCGCTGAAGAGAGTAAAGGCGTGGTAGAGGGTATTTTGTTCAGTGTCTGTATTGGTTGGCGTCCTTCTGTGGGTAGTTTGTCGTGCGAAACCATTCGCAGCTTTATGGCTTCATGATTAAGAGTCAACTTGAGCAGATCCCGGCTCGTTTTCGCTGTTAGGCCGCTTCTGTCCGAAGAGCGGGAAAGGAGGGCAAAGACCCCCGGCAACTTGGGCCTCCCGCGTTTGTAGATCTTGACTCTGGGCCTCGCTAGCCTGATGAGGGCCCCCGTAAGCCCCGCGAGCCCCTGATTTCGAGTCCCGCAGGTACAGGATCACATACCTAGGCTTGGGAACGCGGGGAGACTGGCCTGCGCTCTCTTATTTTCTGATTGATCAAGCATAACTCTCCACTCCATCAACACACATGTCTTCCCATGTCGACCGACGATTTCCTGCGAACATGTGAGAATTGCCACACCAGGAAAGTTCGCTGCAGTAAGCCCCTACCAGTGCTTGACGAAGCTACACTGTATGTCTGTGCCGGGGCTCTTAGTTGACTCTTGAAAGGACGGGCGCCAGGAAATGCAGCCTGCTTGAACTGCCAGGTAATAACTCCTCTCCCCTTCAAATAGCGCTGCTTCCATTTCTGACTTTTAGCTGCGTGCTTACAGAACAGGCGGGAAAACTGTCACTTTTCCCGCGACAAAAGGCGACATCGACATCGGCGAAATGGTACGAATGGAAAAGATGTGACAACCGGGAGAAGATACTGAGGAGAGGCTGTGATTGCAGGTGAAGATGGACGGCCGAGTCGATCCCAGTTTCAAGAAGTCCATGTCTGGCATATCCAACCCGAAACAGAACACAACACCACGGATCCTGTGTCTGTAAACGCAGATCCCAATGTTGAGGCCATACAACACACGCCCCCGGCGCCGAGTGACAGCAACCTCTTTGTTGATCAATTGCTCCAGTATGACCGACGCGTTGTGGGCAAAAGGACATACCAGAAGAGGCTGTTTGAAGTGAGCTCGACCACACCCGGCTCTTTACAATACGGCCCCATGCTGAACGAGTATCTTAGGCCGATGAACACCATGGTACTCAACGGCCCCAACCCGATCGTAAGGCTTGATTATCTGACAAGTGCTGAAGTGACATGTTCGAGCTATTGTGTCTTTACCGAGTCTCGGTTGCAGTCGTTGGCACGAGTTCTCGGTCATGGCAAGGTCGGGCAGATGATCGACGAAATGCGCTCGGTCGTGACAGAGCGTCTTGAAAACGCCACCAAGATCTTCTGGAGTCCAGGTTCGGCAGTGTTGCGCAGAGATGCTGACCTGTCCCAGAACTTGAGGGAAGAGTACATCCAAGGTGAAATCTGCCTTCTTCTTGGACCACGGACTTGCTGACATACCCATTCTTTCAGCATATTTTCGTTACGTGCATCCGGTGTATCCATTTCTTGATCAGGCGTCATTTCTGGAAGAAGTCTCCAAACCTCAATTTGGCCAGCTTTTGCGCAACCACCCGGAATGGTCCGCACTGTACAACACTGTACTGGCTCTCGGCTGCCAGTACCATGGCAGGGGGGCATTCTTCCCAGGGAAAGGTCTGGCATGGCACTTCTTCATGAAGGCGCGGGAGTGTTTCCCGAAAACCTTGGGTCCAATGCCAACGCTTCTACATGTACAGGTGCGTGAGGTCCTGCCAGAGATAAGGTGGCTGCTGACAGAGGGAAGACTGTGACCGCAATGGTACGAATGGCTCGGTGGCTTCATCACTGTCGAGGGAAAGCTGACCAAACCCCAGGCCATCTTCTCCCAGAACATGAGTTCGTTCCAGTTCAAAGAGGACCTTCTTTCAGAAGCTGCTAGGCTGGCGAGATGTCTCCAACTGCACAAGTCGGATCGGGTCGATGAATCCAGAATTTTTTGGGTGATATACCAGCTCGAGAAATCTTGGTGTTTCCAGAACTCGAGGACTTCTGTATGTTATAAGCGCCCTCTGCGTGGGGACTAGAGCTCACTGTTTAGCCAGCTCATCGCCGATTTTGATATCGATTGTCTGCCGCCAACGACGACAGACCCTATACGGAGTAGCCATGACTGGTTCTTGAGTAGCACGCGACTGGCAAGGTTGTTGTCGGTCTGCTACGAGGAACTTTTCTCCGTGAAGGCGACAATGTATACCGTGGACCAGAAGCAGACCAAGATCCAGAGTGTTTATAAAGCACTTCACGCCTGGAAGGAGAGCATTCCTGCCCAATACAGGCCGGACAATATTGTTGGCATCCCAGACGGACAAGGTCCACAGTCCCGCGCAGTGTTGATACATCTCAACTTTTCTTACCACAGCGTCGTCATCGCACTTGCGAGGCTGGCGATCCACTGTGGGATCGAAGGGGATCTGTCAGACTTTGGCACCGGCGAGGTCATGCTTCGGAACGCTGCAAGAGCGATCTTGGAACTCACGAGTCTGATTGATCTCAAAGCGTATACGTCGCTCTGGTGAGCACTGAACTATTTGTGTCCGAGCAAACGCTAATTGAGACAGGGCGTTGGCTACTATGCCTCTCGCCGCCATGTTGATTCTGTTTGACCTGGTCATTCAAGACCCTACCGGTCCAGATGCCAAAACCAACCTGCTTTTTCTAGACATGGCATCTGGATACTTTAGCCGCCTCGAGCATGTGACCGAGGCCGCGATGCAAACTTCTCGCCTTTCCGAATTTACGTACATTGCAAGGGAGTATCATCGGAACGAAATACTCAGGCTCCAAACAGACCGCAGTGGTTCATCCGCATTTCCAGGACAGCAAACGGTGTCTTTATTGCTCGGCGAACCAAGCACCAACAGGCCAAGTCTCATGGACTCGAACACGAATGGTAGTCTGCTGCCGGGCCCTGACAGAGCTGAAATTCATTCACCACAAGGTTTGCAGGTTCACGTTGCGGGAGAACGAACCGCAGTTGAAGGTTCTGTGCCGGCTGCAGCACTCGGCGGTCCCGTCTCTCATTTGTCAGTGGGCGCCGGGCAGTTCAGCTTTGAAGACTTGTTCAACACAGTCATCTTGCCATTCGAGAATCAACAACCATGGTGAAGGCTTCAAAGGACCAGCTCGGCGAGACAGCACATTTGACTCCAAGCGATACCTCATCAGGTGATCGGGGTGATTGATGGCGTTTTTGAGTCACCTGTCGAAGCCCTCAAGACGAGGAAGACCAAAAAATGATAACGCGTGAATGAGTACATTCCGACACCGACGTGAGTACAAATGCAAATCAACCTGGCCTGTTGGTTTCACTCTGCAAGATCAAGGAGTGAGTACCTCTAACGTCATGCACACATTGACTATAACCGCCTGATCACGATCGAGCTGCGGCTGTTGCCAACATGATGGCCAGTGACGCAAATGAATACAATGTTCTTCACGAGGCTGTGCACGATAGAGGGTTCCTGGATGGCATCTCCACCAGAAGCGAGAGACGGCTGCGAGTAAGGCGAAGATAGAAATGTACTTGGACGAATATGACATAATACCTCTCAGCGCTGGCTGACATCCCATCGGATTATCTCACTGTGTCACCAGAGTCACAAGAGATACGGAACGTTCCTTGACTGCCGTGGTGTAGTGCTTCACGAGGCTCTGTTAAGAAGTGCTCAGAAATCCGCTTTGGATAATTTACTCCGCAGTACTTTTACGGCGCGTCTCTCGACGTAGTAAGTGCAAATATCTTGGCAGAGCGGAGCCAGCGACTCCGATCCGCCCCAAGCGCACATTTCTCGATTATTTTCCCCGCGGCGCCTTTGTCGACGAGATTGAAGAAAAAGCCCACACAACCAACGAGACTCTCCCACCCTCATCGTCTACCTCGACACACCAACACCTCCCCTCCTTGTAACAGAAAGAAGACACTCGGGTCCCAGCACCAACCAAGCAACCATGGAGAACGAGAAGGGCGAAATCGTCGATCTGTAAGGTCCCCAATTCATCAGTTCCAAGTTCTTTCACTTCCCTCTCAGATCTGTCTGTGTCTCTCTCTTCACGGCCCCAAAACCGACCCTCCACAGAAAAAGGGTCTTTGGGCGAAGAGACAGCCAGATCCTGCGACCCATCTCTTCCCCTCCGCATTTCATTGTTCCGTTCCATTTCGAGCTTTCCAAATTTGGCGGCTGACCACAGGTTCTTCCTTTCTGTATAGCTACGTGCCCCGCAAGTGCAGCGCGACGAACCGCATCATCAAGGCCAAGGACCACGCCAGCGTGCAGATCTCCGTGGGCAAGGTCGACGAGAACGGCCGATACACGGGCGAGAACCAGGTGTACGCGCTGTGCGGGTTCGTGCGGTCCCGCGCCGAGAGCGACGACAGCCTCAACCGGCTGGCGCAGAAGGACGGGTTCTTGAAGAGTGTCTGGAGCGCGCAGGCCACGAGATAAACAAACAATGTGCATGTCACTGGATGAGGATGAGGCGTGGCGAAGGCGGAACATGAGCTTGTGAAGAGCGCACAGAGAGTGTTATTCGGGGGGCAAGGGAAAAGTACGGAAGGAGGCTCAATTGAGGTCCCGACCTGCCCATCGAGGGCTCTTGGGCGAGCAGCGCAATGCACAGCACATTCCAAAGACACATTATGTTTATTGTGGGACGGTGATGGATGCATGGCATTCCGCATGGCGAAGAAGAGAATTTGCTTGCTTGGTCGCAGGGCACGGACACGGTAAATCTGCGTGACCAGCATGATAGAACTGCAGACTGGGACGGCCCAGAAATGAAAACCCAATTCAAGGACACTCCACACACACATGTGGCTCTTCATCTCTGTCACAACGGTGGGGGATCTATATGTTTCGCCAACAAAAAGACGAATGTGCCGCCCGTATCTGTGCTCTGACTCTCAACCTCGGAAATAAATCACAGCTCTTCAGAAGGCGGCGTTTAGGGCTCAATATTCGGCTGTTGTATGTACGATTATATCTCTACTTCCACAGTCATGGTAGATTGAGTCTGAGGAAGCCTTGATGTGCCGGTAGAAAATTGACCGCTTGTAACAGAAATAGAAGTGAAGGGGAACGAGGCAAACATAAGGGGCAGAGGGAGAAGAAGTAATTGGGTATCATTTCTAGCCTTCTCTTCTTGGAATCTAGAACCTGTTCTGGTAATGCTCTCTTTCACTTGCAACACATCTTGAGCGCGTAGGATTCGTCGATCTTCGTACATGCTGATTTGTCGCTTGTGAGGGATGTTCTAATCTTTGTGTAAGCGGACAGCAGGATTCTGTTCAATGAAGTTGAGGTCGACTTTATGCCCCAGAAGTTCTCGAATGTTGTTGACGCCATATCTGTTCACAATCATTAGCACATTCGCAACCCGGAGGATCAGAACCTTACTTGATCATGGTAGGTCGCTCCAAACTCAAACCCCAACCATATATCTGCATATCCTTTGGCAAGCCCATCGGTTCCAACATTTCTGGCCTGAACATGCCACTGTTTCCGATTTCCACCCATTTCTTCAATCCCTCGTGGTAGCTGAAGATTTCCATACTCGGCTCTGTGTAGGGGTTGTATGCGGGCTTGAACCTCAGGTTTTTGATACCCATCTTGCCGAAGAAGACTTCCATGAAACCGATCAGTCCACCCAGTGTCAGACCCCAGTCAGCAATCACGCCTTCCACCTGGTGGAATTCTGCCAGATGTGTTTGATCGACCGTCTCATTTCGGAAGACCCTGTCGATGGAGAAGTACCGCGCCGGCCGAGGGTTCAGGGCGAGTTTGTGAAGCATGTATGCAGAAATTGCCGTCGTGTGAGTTCGCATAACCAGACGCAAAGACTCGTCTTCAGACCACGGGTATCTGTAGCCTATTGAACCAAATTTCCCGTTCTCATGCACGGCACGGACATCGTCCCAGTACTTTTTGAAGTCCAAGCCTTTTTCCTTCGACTTCGTTCTCTTATGGGAGGGCGAAGGTGTAGGTTTCTCCCCAGGAGCTGGAGGCTCGGGATCTGCTCGAGGGGGATCAGCTCTGGCAGGATCCGAGATGTAAAAAGTGTCTTGAAGATCGCGGGCGGGATGTTGTTGAGGAACAAAAAGAGAGTCAAAATTCCAGAAACCGGTCTCCACATAGCGATTTGTCGGCATCTCCTCGAACCCCATCTCAAAGAAAATCTCTCGGAACTCTTGCCGCACTTTGTTGAGAGGATGAAGAGCTCCGGATGGCGTGGGTGCACCTTTTGCTTTGAAGTTATATGGTTTCAATTGCACGGTCTTCCATGCCCCGGAGGCCAACATTTCTGCTGTCAGATCCGCCTCTTCCTTGACAAACTCTGTCGAGAATTTAGGGCCCTTGGAGATCTTGAAGGTGACTGTTTTCTGCTCTGCCACATACTTCCTCTTCTTGAAGTCTGCCACAACCTTGGGGTTGCTTAGGGCTTTCCTGGACTGGATCTCCAGTAATTGTTCTTGTACCTCGTCCTGGATCTTATCCGCAACTGCTTTGAGAGTGTCCCCATCTTTCTTGATCCACTTGAGTTTGAAAGCATCTCCCGAACCGAACTTGGCCACATTTGCGTCGCCCACAGCAGCGGGTAAATCTTTGATCTTCAGTCCTTCCACGGCCGCCCGGACAGCCTCGAAAACCCTGGCGCCATTGCTTCCATTTTCTGCGATATCATGACCTTCTTTTGTAAGAACAAGTTCTAACCGATCAATCTGCTCTGCTTCAATGAAATCTCTCGATCGTAATTTGTCGACAGCGGATTTGACACTGACGAAGGTGGCATTGGGGAAGGCTTCCGATGTGACGACGGGACCGTCTGTAGAGTTCAGGACGTTAAGCACTTTCGCGGTCAAATCCTCTGCCATGGTTGCGTCCGCCGGAGGGACCTGGGGAAAGGACAGCAAGGGCAAGAGGAGAGGGCAGTCACAAGAAGAAATGTGGTTGTGCTCACTGTGGTTCTGACTCCAAGGCTCGAGAGAAATGACTCCAAAATGCGGCCAGCGGGTCTGGTCTTGATTGGGGCAGCATCCTTGCCGCTTTAGCAGTCCAACCTCACAGTCGTACCCAGTCTTGTGTCTCAGAATAGGCGGTTCGGCGGCAGAGAAGACAAATTAATCTATTCTTTCTATTGTATACAGAAAGCTATTCCTCTAAGTGGCAGATGTAGCGTGGCACAGCTTCCGACCTATACTCCCACCCAGTGTGAGTCGGTATGCATGTGACCCCTTGTCCATCACTGAAAGTCACTATTACCCGGTCTACTCCCTCCGGCTCGGATCATGTACCCGACATATTCAGGGGCCAGCGTTCTCTAGACATTCCTCTGTTCTTCCAATGCAGGCGCCGAGTTCTGCTCGATTTTCTGCTTCCAGGCCTTCCCGAACATGATTTGAACCAGAATAAGACCTCCCAGTACGAGCATGACACCCGTCAACAAAGTAAAGGTCCAGCCAACATGAATACTGTTGATCAGAGGTCCAACCACGGCAGTCCCACCTGCGCCGAGCAAACAACGGACGAGGTTTAGGGCAGCCGTCGCAGAAGCGCTCTGGGTATGATGGATGTCAACCAGGTAGGTCGAGATCACGCTTTGCAGTGAAATGGCCGCCCACCCCAGGACAAAAAAGCAGATAATGGGCACAGAAATATGCACACCTTGGTCGACGGTCCACCCAAAAACCAGCACGGAGACACATTCAAGGGCGCTCCAAATCCACACGGTCCTGAGCCGAGCTTTCTCAATGGGCACTCGCTGTTCGTCGCCACCATACTTGCGTAAAATCCGCCGGTAGTCACGGTCCAAGAATCTGCCAACCAGAACGGTTCCGATAATGGATCCTGCTCCATTGGAGAGGAAGATTAGACCGACTTGGATTTCTGATGTGTGGTATTTCTGCTGGACGAGTGTGGAAACGGCGGTGAGAACCATTTGCCATACTGTGTAGTGGACTGCGACGCAGAATATCGCGCAAAAGGTATTCCACTGGAATAGAATCTTTACCGGACCCAAGAAGTCGATGCGTTTCGGCGCTGGCTTTTCGTCCTCTGCGGAGGGGACAATGTTTTGCTCGAAATGCTTCTTTCTCTGGTACAGTGCCAGAAGCGACATCGCATAGCCCTTTGGTTCTTCCGATCCGTTTCCCACCATCGACCTTAGCGTCTCAGGCAGGATCAGGGCAATGACGAGGACACAGACTCCGCCATAGATCGTCAGAAACCAAAATACTGATCTCCAGCCCAACCTGTCGGCTAAGACACCGCCGATTACCGGACCGATGGCAACGGGCATCAAAAGCCCTCCTTGGAAGATACCCATGTATCCACCTCTCTCTTCCCTTTTGGTGATGTCCCCGATGACTCCGGCACCTAATGCAATGGTGCTGGCACTCCCGGTGCTTTGGACACAGCGAAGTACCAACAGTTGTGCGTAGCTTCGTGTCTCTGCCAGTCCTATACATGCGCCAAGAAATATGACGAGTGTGCACATGTAGGTAATGCGGCGGCCTTTGGTGTCGGATAATGAGCCCCATAGAGTAGGTGACAGGCCTTGAAATATCAAATAGCATGTCACAGTGAGGTTGACGAGGGTGGTAGTGACTGATAGGTCCTTGGCGACTTGAGGGAGAGCGGGGAAGTAGATATTCGATGCAAAGCCGGAAAGCGTAGCTGCGAATGAAACGATGGCGACAATGAGAGCTTTTTGTGGGATTGTAAAGATTGTGTAAGGCTCCGAGGAGCTAATCTGTGTTATAGGTTCGGTCTGAGACATTTTGTTTTGATGTTGAGAAAGACAGGATATTGCTCAGGTGTTGGCCGACCATATATGCCCGCGAAAGGCTCGATCGAACACTATTTTCGGCGTGGACAGGGATGATCGGAATCCCGAAGCCTGAGACAAGGGGAAACTGGAGAAGCCATTTGTGGCTGAGTCCGGGGAATGCCGAAGCAGTACCTACCTGACGCATGCTATACAAGACTCACCACAGAGATCTCCGTCGCCTTCAAGGGCCAGAATACCCTCTATCCCTGCCGAGGGTTCGATATATCCTTGGCGAAGTTGATGAGACGCGACTCGAAAGTAGGTCAATGAGAACCGCATCTTTCTTAGCCTCTGTTCCAGGCACTTGGATTGTGGAATGTAGAGCGACTGGCGGACAGGCTCGAAATAGCTAGCAGTTTATTGAATATAGGTCGAGGGAGTCATACCTACCTAGGTACCGAGATGGTGGTGTCAAGAACAAGACCGATATTCCAATTGCGCAGCAGGAGACGAAGGGCAGGTGGCGAGAGTCAAAGCAGCGAGATATGAACATTCCCGAGGCAACTCAGCCGAGAAGTGGGACGATTCCCAAACAGGCAAAGCTCGACCCGTGACTCCATCCTCGGATTTCCGAAGTGTCTTCGCCTCCCTGCGTCGCTGTTCCAGGTCGGTCGAGAAACCAGTCGCGCTCGTTGGCCCCTGAGTATTCCGTCATGAGTCCGAAGGAACCCATACCCAGGAAGAAGTCCTGCAATCATTGCTACAAATCAAAAGTACGGTGCGACCTCAGAAGACCCTCTTGCACCAGGTGCAGCAATCGAAGTCTTGATTGCACCTACGCCGACGCAAAAGTCGTCGACGAAGTCACTCCGGGTCAGCTTTCTCCAGATGCTATCAGCGGCTCCTGGCTCTCGACGTCGCTTGCTACAGAAAGTATCCCTACCGAGGTGCTAGATTTCGACAACATCCATTTAGTATGCACCGTGGACGAGCACAGAATCCGCGGCCGCTGGCTGGAGAGCCTACTGCCTTCCATGGACCAGAGGCCGAAGCCGTTTCATGCATCAACGATGGCGTTCGTCACGCGTGTGTTCAAATCTTATCCTAGAATGTTCCTGACTGAGAATCTCCCCCCTTTCATTCACTGGACTCAAAATGCATTTCGGATTGCTGAGCCACTGGCAAATTGCATGAACATCGCACGCATGTGGGTGGCACAGACTCCTGAGAGCGCAGCGATGGTTCGAGAGGTCATCGGGCAGGAAATGTCGAGAATATTTCAAAAGGCAGGTACCATCACTCTCAAGTGGAGATCCGAGGCTGAAACGAGGCAAGCAGCGTGCATTTTCCGGCCACCTGGAACTCTTGGCTATACTACAGGGCTACCTTCTCTACGCCATAATGCTCTTCTCCTCAGCGAATGCTGCCAGCCTGGTTGAACAAGATATCATGATCAAACTCCAAGATTTAGCAGGCGATCTCGCAAGCAGAGGAACACTCTGTCCTGCCGAGACAACCAGCAGCCGGCCCGACTGGGAATCATGGATTGTCGCTTCCGCAAAACGAAGAACACTCTTCGCTACCTATCTATTTGACAACCTGGTCAACTTCAGCGTGGGCTCGCCATCCTTTGTTGCCGTAGAGCTAACTGGGCTCCCAGCTCCCGCGAGCAAGACTCTATGGAATGCACGGGATCGTCAATCTTGGAGTACGGCGTATAATCAACAGCTAGGCCTCTGGAGCGACGGGGAGCTACTCATCAATGATCTCTGGCCACAGCATGACCCTATTCCAGCGCCGATGCGACAGAAAAAGATCGATAATTGGCTGTCGTCCGTAGACGAATTTGGTATGATGTTATACGCCGTAACGACTCATACCTACGGTGAAGTTTGAATGTCGCTTTCCCATATCCTGAGAACACTGATGTTTCGCTTCTCTGTGTTGGAGCCCCCCGGTCGATTGTGGGCGTCGTCTGGCCGCGGTAGTGCTCCGATTACTAATACCTAACACGCCTGGGCCATCAGCACTTGCACCAAAGGAAAACGCCCGGTGTCTTTAACTAGGCATGTACCTGGAATATTGAAACATCAGCTATGCGAGGCTTGTTCAAGTCGATCATTGAGTCCAGTTTATCGACCCACATAAGAACCTGTTGTCAATATATCCATGCCTGCCCCGACACTTTTCTTGGAATCAGCAAATTTTGGTGACAGTCACACCACATTTCTGCCAGATCTTTGCTGTTCGATTGAGTGACAGATCTTCCCAACATGCGTGGGAGGCCACTAAAAGTTGACCAGAATGCCAACTTAGAGGAAACTGTATGTACTCTGCCATGTGTCAACTTATAGACGCTAACATCGTCTCGAATACAGCTACGAAGAGCTCGAGGAAGAGCCGCACAGCGCCGCTACCGGCACAGACAAGAGCAAACGTTGGCTGACAACGAGGCTAGAATTGAAAAGCTGGAATCCGTTGTCCAAGGAATGATCAATACCTTTCTGGATTTTGGGGACCAAGTCACACGGTCAATGGCTGTTCCTACTCATAATGATTCTGGAGATTTAGGAACAGCTTATCACGAAGCCGTGAAGAAGTTCCGGAATCTGGCGGCCGAAGTCGACGAAGACATCTCCTGGCCTCAAGATCAGGCTCTAAGCTCAACTTCAGACGATACTCGACAAGCCGCTAACGACACTGATCTCCAGTTGGCCAGCCGAGGGCCATCGAAGCTGCCTTCGACTGCTGGTGCAACGTATGAAGTTGTACGTTTACGCCGTCCGCCTTGCTCTAAGGCTAGTTCCCAGACACTTGCCATATCGCAGCCGGCACTCTCGCACAACATGCAAAAATTCTTATCTCCAGCAATAATATCAATGCCTGTTCTGAACCCTGTGCTTTCTGCAGACTATTTGAACATCGAAGAGCTCTCCTTTTCTGAAGGTTCGCTGTACAAGAGACTTCTCCATTATGGGATGTTAAGGAATTATCAGGCTTTGCGTTGCGATGACCCGCAGGACAAACGAAACCCCTGGTCTCACCGAGTCCACCGCTTCAGCCTTCGTCACTCAACCAAGTGGAACCTTCTATTTCTTACTAGGCTTGCGCTCGAAAAGATGTCCGAGGAAAGCTGCGAGAGAATACATGGGCCTGCTCCTCCGTCCAGAGAGCTTCCTGACAACGAATTCTTTGGCAGCGAAAAGCATCGGAGTCTTGCCACTGCCATCCAACATGACCTTGAACTCGAAGGTATCCTGTCCGACATCGTGCGCGCTGAAGAGATCGAAGACTATCTGGCTCAGAAAGGGACGACGAGACTTGAGGGAAACAGGCTTGAACTGCGACTGTTCTCCGGGAAGGCGAAGGGTTGCAGGACTCATGGTTCCCAAGCTTCTTCGCCTCACGAAGATATCCAGACCGTCATTATTGACACCGAGAGATTCATGCAAAAGCTGTGTGATCAGGCAATATGCTTAGGAAATGGTATGGGCTTCTCGAAACACATCGTCAACGACGTTATAGTCTATTCCGCAGTGCATATGGGTGAAGCCCAGTGAAAGGTTTGACTGCGACTAGGACTAAATCCACAAAAAAAACCCGCCCACGGCACTGAGCATCCGAGAAAAAGATATTACTAACAAAACAGCAGCCAGCAAGAACCCAAATTGTCAAATTATATAACTCGGGCCGGCCTGAGAGCCTCAAGAAGGAAGGATTTGGCGCTTTCAATCTCGCCGAACATGTTTCGACAATGGTAGATTCTATTAATGCGAAAGTGGAGGGGCCACGGCTCAGCAGGGGACGTGGTTTTTGGTCCTTGCCGTTTTTATTGTCCTCACACAGTTCGTGCAGGTATTTACATGTCAGAACTCGTTTTGAAAGATGTCGCCTGACCCTCTGTAGATGATGCCCTATGGGAGCCAACAGCGCACTCACAATCGGAAGAGACCATGGTGCAACCAAACATCAGTCGGCATGGAATGTTGTCAGGTATCCGTTAGTCGACAGCAAATTCTTCTAGAATCTCCCCTGATGCGTTCCATGCCAACTTGACTCAGGGCGCATTCGTGCTCGTGGGCGGTCGTTTGGGTATGATAACTGGCCACAAAAATACTGTCTTACTCGCCGGAGCATCGTGGTTAGTGTGTTCTCGTTAGTCTCGGGATTTACGAGAAACCTGATCGCTCTTTGCACGATGCGACCTTTGACGGGTATTGGAGGAGCACTGATGGTTCTCAGCGCCCTCGCGTTGCTGACTATCACTTCCCTCCCGCCGGGAGGGGGAGGCATGGGAAATGTGAGTACTCCCTGTTCATCGAGCTGGTGCTGAGGTGGACTTATGGCTCTTTTGCCCCGGGTC
Source organism: Cladophialophora immunda (assembly GCF_000835495.1). Taxonomy (NCBI): domain Eukaryota; kingdom Fungi; phylum Ascomycota; class Eurotiomycetes; order Chaetothyriales; family Herpotrichiellaceae; genus Cladophialophora; species Cladophialophora immunda. Next base: position 5,642,713 of record NW_015622541.1, read on the forward strand.
GGCGTACCGGGTCTACTTACATTTGAAGCATTGCTGACTGCATGACACGTTCCAGTTTCAGGTTGGGAGTCTTTACCCTCCTTCTGATGCACTGTTCAACTTACGGAGTCAAGTCAGTATCTTCGGTGCCATGGCGCCTCTAGATGCCGCCGGGTTAAGCATTTCCCCGGACCCTTTGTCCTGCCACTCCCATGTAAGTAGCTGTTTTTCTTCATGTCAGCAAGTGTAAATACAGCCAAAAGTGTCATACCTAACAGATTGTGTAGGGCTATGCAAGCCAGCCAGACTTGCCTCTCAATATTTGGAAAGCTCCTTCTGTCTTACCGATGATAACTGTGACATTCTTTACAGTCGCAGCCGTGGGGATTCACATCTGGTACTCACCTCGTCATGTGTGGAATGTCGGTGTCCGTGAATATTCCCTGTTGCTGAACGGCGCCCATACTAGCCACTCGCCGTGTGTGGAACACTCGCTGCGTTTGTGAGTGGTAGGATCGTTCGACATGTTCCAGCAGAGTGAGTCCTCCTGCCAGAGTGTTCTTGAGCTTCGAGCATGCTCAGACTTGTTCTACCGGTGTTTGCGTTCCTGGACGGATATATCATGGCCCTTGGATCCCTGGATACAGGTACCGGCTTAATCCTTATCGCCACGCAATCTTCGCGACAAACCTCCTGGGCGCAGACATTCCCGTCCCTGGTAGTTGTCTCCTTTGAGCCAGATGTCATCTTGACAGCCGCTCAAATCGTCGCTTCCAACGCTGTCAAGAGGAAGCACCAAGGCATAGCTGGCTCTTTGGTTGGGGCCCTGTCATCCTAGGACTTGAGCACGGGGCTTGGCTTCGCTGCGACTGTGGAGGCATATACGGACGACCATGGAACGAAGGTTGTACAGGGATACCGCCACGCGCTGTATTTGGGGGTTGGAAGTGCAGGGGCGGCCGTGGTTCTAGCGTTGCTGTTTGTGAAGATTCCCAAATATCAAAGAGAGGGATAGGATGAGACGACAGCCCCAGCGCTGACACAGGCGTAGACGACAAGGCTATCTCTTAGATCAGTTTATGTGGATATGGTGGACGGTCAGGGATGCATTTCAACCTCTGGATATAGAATCGGTTCTTCCAATGGCTGTTGCCGCGTTCTCACAATGCTAAATAAGATTGCCTGAGCGAAGAAAGCAAGCCTCGAGGGGTTCAGTACATTGACTCGAATGGGACGAGCCCAAACACATTTCCCGTCCTCCTCCTTTTGAGGCAAAGCTCTTTGGACACCCCTTGGACTTACCTTCCGTCGTTGGATTAGACTGCGCCAGCCGAAATCTGATTGTCCCCATTGACGCGTACGCACGGGGCAAATTACTGATAGGCACCGTTCGGCCGTCTCCCGGCGCCCATCTACGTGGGCTAATAACCCCAGACCATTCTCACCAAGATAGATATTCCACATGAGAAAAGGGGGTGGTGGTTGTTTAGGACTCTACCGCGGAACGCCGGAGCTTCACCACCCTCCACCCTCCGTCTGCGTAGGCTACTCATGAGGGGCGAGGGCTAAGGCGAGCTTCCTGATCAGTCGTTCTAGACTTTGTCGCACAACGGCAGCGCTGAAGCTGACGTTGTCGCGGCTCTTGCGTTTGGCTCGGACAACATGCCCTGCCCCTTGCAGGTGGAGAGTTGGGCTTTGGAAGGTGGCTGCTTGTCCAGGATTTGTTATTCGTACCTAGGTACTATCGGTGTGGAGAGGTAGTACCTAGTAAGTATGAGCAAGGGCCGCCATTCTCACCTGTCTTTCTGTCGTGCCGAATACAGGCAGTCATACGGAACCTCTCCAGGCATATATTTGTTTTGTCGTTTCAGCTAGTCGCTGAGGAGAGCCGGGTTGATTATTATGGCGGCGTTGTGAGTGGAGTTAAGTCCCAATCTGACCTCTGGAGGAAAGGTCTATCTACATACATCAATTGCAGAAGCGTCTCGAAGGAAGGGATAGAAAGGAGTACAACTTTAGCTAAAGAGGCACAGCGCCTGGAGAGATCATAATTCGTGCATTCATTTCCACCGAAGAAATAATATCTTTTGACGAGAACACCATGACGTTTAGCACCAAAGTCGAGCACTTCGAACCATATGGCAGGCTGTCGCCCGCCAAGTTGGCTTCGGAGTTTGCGTCGACGAATGTCTTAATAAGTGGCGGCGGGTATGGCATAGGGGCCTCCATCGCACGCGCCTTCGCAGAAGCACACGCGGCCAGTATCGTCCTTGCAGGCCGTACGGAGTCGAAATTGAGGGCCACAGCCGAGGAGATCAAGACTGTGTATCCCGGAACCATGGTTGAGTACCGCACTGTCGATATCACATCGGAGGACTCAGTCAAGGCCATGTTTTCTTCACTGGACAGGCCAGTCGATGTGCTGATCAACAATGCCGGATACCTGGCCAATCCTGAGAATTTTGTCAGTGCAGATCTGAAGGAGTGGTGGCGATCGTTTGAAGTCAACGTCCTCGGCACTGCATTCGTCCTGCAGCAGTTCTTACAAGCACGAGCGAAGCAAAGCGCAACGAGTCAGGCCGTTGTGGTGAATATCAACACCCTCGGCGCTTACAGCTTCCTTGTACCGTTCCTCTCAGCATACGGCGCCAGCAAGGCTGCAATGTGGAGAATGATGGAGTTGATAACCGTGGACATTCAAGCGACGACAGTACTACCCGGCGGGGCTAGGATCATTTCCGTGCATCCCGGGTTTGTCAAGACTGCAATGGCAGACAAATCTGGGCTAGATAGCTTCTTCACACCAACGAACCCCCAGCTTGCGGCCGAGTTTGTCGTCTGGGCTGCAAGCGAGGAAGCATCCTTTCTGGCGAATCGACTGGCTTGGGCCAACTGGGACTTGGATGAGCTGGTTGCGAGGAAGCAGGAGATTGTGGAAAAGGATATGCTGAGGAGCGCTTTGTCCTGACACGGGATTATAGGTCAGAGAGTTGGTGGTTGCAGCCATTTGATGATGACTTTCACATGTCGTCCGATTTCTTTCCCTTTTCTCCCCTCTAGTAAAGTGGCCTGATGTGAGGAATGGCCAGTAGCGTCGATATTACGTCCGCTGACATGTGAATCTCGATAAACATCTGCGTCCAAAAGCGAGCCACGCGGTCGACAGTGAGGAACGTCAATGGATGGTGGTAGTAGAGAACCTGCACGAGCTGCCTGCGGATTGGAGTAAATGTTCCGGGTTCCGGATTTCTCGGATGACCTTCCCTTCCAGGCTTATCGTTATCGGCGCTATCGATACGGGTCGAGGGGCCGCCGTCTCCACCTGCGCAGCCACTGCAGCCACTGCAAATTGAATTGTTGAGCTTCCGACACCGCAGTCACTTTTTATTCCCTGCGATTTTTCTCCCCTCACTCCACGGTTCACATTTTGTATCTGCGACAATTAGACCCTGCAACTTGTTCCAAGAGATGGGTACAGGCCTCTTGGTTTCCGTCGATCCAGAGGACATTCTCAAGGAGGATTCCAACGGCCTTACTCTTGATCAGGTAGCCTACCTTGGGCACTGTCTGGTCGAAGTCACTCCAGAGACATTCGAATCCGATCTTGCGTTTCTGCGGCGGAATTTCCCCCAACTCGACATATACCTCGATGTTCGGAAGTTGAAGAGTTGGGACAATGTCATTGACGTCCTGAACAATGGGGCATCCAAAATATTCGTCACTTTTGAGCAGCTGAAAGCTCTGTCGCAAGAGCCTACCATTTCCGCGGATCGCTTGGTGTTGACTATCTCCCTTGTCAATCCGAAAACGGATATTACGAAACTCAAGGCCTTTCTCGATGACAACCCGCAGTGGAAGACGGCGGAATGGGCATTCGATGGTGATAAAGGAAACGAGTATGTCGATACCGTGCTGAAAGAGCTGGATAATTATCCTCCGAGTCATGATCAGACAATATTCGTCTCAGTCGCGAGCGAGACTGATGGAAGGAATCTGTTGCACGAATACCCTGGAAATGCTCTGATTGTCTCCTCTAAAAAATTGACCTTCGACCCCTCGAAGGAGAAAAACAAGGGTTTGATCTCTGCCGTGGAATTGATCGTCGCTGGGGCCACCGCGGATCGAAAAACTGGCCTCTACGCGACTACGGTAGTTGATGAGCGCGGCGTTGCGCTGGGCTTGGTTTGGAGCAGCAAAGAAAGCATTGCCGAAGCACTCAAGACCGGAACAGGAGTTTACCAAAGTCGAAAAAGAGGCCTTTGGCACAAGGGTGCCTCGAGCGGAGACATTCAGGAACTCATCAGTATCGGCTTCGATTGTGACAAGGACTGCCTGATTTTCAGGGTTCACCAGAAGGGCCAGGGATTCTGCCATCTGAGAACAATGTCATGCTGGGGCAAGGTTTCTGGACTCTCCAGGCTACAGCGTACATTGCAACAACGCAAGGTTGAAGCACCTGAAGGTTCCTACACTGCTCGACTGTTCAACGACCCCAAGCTTGTCAATGCAAAAATCAAAGAAGAGGCAGATGAGCTTTGCGCAGCTACTTCAAAGGAAGAGATTGCGTCAGAGGCCGCTGATCTACTCTTCTTCGCTCTCGCCCGATGCATTGCCGCGGACGTCACTCTGGAAGACATCGAGAAGAACCTCGACCTGAAGAGTCTGAAAGTGAAGAGACGAAAGGGCGATGCCAAACCCCAGTACGTCGAGGAGACGCCTGTCGCTGAAAAGTCACCACCCGAGACCAACGGCGTCCATGGCCACAAAGATGAAGAAGTCAAGGAGGCCGCATCTGTTCCAAAAGACCCCTCAGATCCTGCTGGTAAGACAGAATCTGGTCGGATACAACTGAAACGATTTTCTACGTCGCAAACTTTCTCGGACGACATCTTGAAAGCCGCTCTACAACGACCTTCGCAAAAGTCCAACGAGAAAATCATGTCTCTGGTCCATCCTATTATTGCTGATGTTCGTGCCAACGGCGACTCTGCTGTTCTAAAATATACCCATAAATTTGAGAAAGCTACTGGACTGAAATCCCCTGTACTAAAAGCACCCTTCCCTAAGTCGCTTATGCAACTTCCCGAAGACACCATCAAAGCGATCAACACTTCATACGACAATATCCTCAAATTCCATGCTGCCCAGAAACCGTCAGCACCACTGGTCGTGGAGACAATGCCCGGCGTGACCTGCTCCCGGTTTTCGAGACCAATTGAGAAAGTTGGTTTATATATTCCTGGCGGCACGGCGGTATTGCCCTCAACGGCTCTTATGCTCGGTGTCCCGGCCATGGCCGCAGGATGTAAGAACATCGTCCTCGCATCACCACCGAGATCTGACGGCACCGTCACTCCGGAAATCGTGTACATTGCGCACAAAGTCGGGGCTGAAGCCATCGTTCTAGCGGGCGGTGCTCAGGCTGTCGCCGCCATGGCCTATGGCACAGAATCTGTCACCAAGGTCGATAAAATCCTTGGGCCTGGCAATCAGTTTGTCACGGCCGCGAAGATGATCGTCAGCAACGATACATCCGCCGCGGTCTCAATTGATATGCCAGCTGGTCCGTCTGAAGTGCTGGTTATTGCGGACAAAACTGCCGATCCCGCTTTTGTTGCCAGTGACTTACTCAGCCAAGCCGAGCATGGCACAGACAGCCAAGTGGTCCTGATCGCCATTGATCTAAGCGAAGATCAGCTCCAAGCAATTGAAGATGAAGTGCACAAGCAGGCGCACGAACTTCCGAGGGTGGATATTGTTCGGGGGGCAATCGAACACAGTGTGACTATCTCAGTGGGCACCCTCAAAGAAGCATTGAAGTGGTCGAATTACTATGCACCTGAACATCTAATTCTGCAAATTGCTAACCCTCGCGCCGCGTTACCCGATGTTCAGAATGCAGGTTCCGTGTTCATCGGAGGGTGGACGCCCGAGTCTGTGGGTGATTACTCCGCAGGCGTGAACCACAGCTTGCCGACCTACGGCTATGCGAAGCAATACAGCGGGGTCAACCTCGGCAGTTTCATGAAGAATATCACTAGCAGCGAAGTTACGGAGCAGGGTGTTGGCGAAGTAGGGTACGCAGTCATGGAGCTTGCAAGATGTGAAGGCCTTGATGCCCATCGACGAGCCATGGAACTACGCTTGGAGAAGCTTGGCCTGGTAAAGAAGAACGGCTTACAGACAAAAAACGGTCCCGTGGAGAGTCAGACACCTGAGCCAAAAGTCAAGGTCCATGACGCATCACCAGAGGAGAGTCTCAAGTCAGCTGTTGTCAATGACCAAGAAGATCAGGATGGTGTGCCTACAGGCCAAGAAGCCGACACGCAGCCAGAGGTCAAAGCCTGAAAGCGATGAGGCCGTGTTCGTTATATTGTGTCGGTTAATCTTACGAAGGGATTATTCTATAGATCTGGATACCATCGAATGGCTTAGACTGCGCAACGAGGTTACTCACTGGAAGATCAATAATACAAAGTTGGTCCGCCGAGGCTGACCAATCATTGCCGAGCTTAAGACATCGCAAGGCTGCGTATAGTGTTCGGAACAGTATTATTCCGAAGGCACCAACCTACGCGATCGCTGACAATTTGAAACAGCATCAGTCTCAAAGCCGTTCTCTTCTTATCACTCGCCGATCCTGATTTTATCTTTGACGAAATCGGCCATAGTTCATGACATCTAGAAGTTTTGGCCACATTGAGCGATGAATCCCTCTGAAGACCCTGAAATCCACAGTGATGGGAGCGAAGAGAGCGACGATGCCGCTGCCCCCAAAGCCAGAACCGTCAGGTCTAGCCGAGCGTGTATAACTTGCAGGCGGATGAAAACAAGATGCGAAATCGACGAAGCACTAGGGAACGCGTGTAAATTGTGCATTCGGGCCCGTCGACAATGCATTATGCAGGATCTACCCCGACGAAGGAAAAGAAAGACTACCGAACGAGTTGCAGATCTCGAGCAGAAAATCAATGCGCTCACGGCACTTTTGAGCGCCAACGAGTCGAACAGCCCTGTAGATCACAAGAAACTGGCCAGTGCCCATGGCGACTCGACTGGGACTTCGGCGTCCAAGGTGCAGACATTAGCCAAACCCGACAATACCCTCATCGCGGAAGCGTTGTCTCGCGGCTTGTTCACCTGGGAAACTGCCTGTAAGGCTTTTGAACGATACAAGAATGAAATGTGCCGCTACTTCCCGTTCGTGGTCTTTGCTTCTGGCTCTGACGCCGCCGCCGTCAAACAACAACAGCCGCTCTTGTTCTTCGCCGTCATTACTGTTAGCCTGGCTTCAATGCAAACAACCGTCGATGCCGAACTATGCGACATGCTCATCAAAGATTTAGCCTTACGAGTCGTATACACTGGTGAACGGTCTCTCGAACTTGTGCAGACTTTAATTGTCCACATCTTGTTCTACGGCAGGGCCAAAAACATGCGAGATCTCAATTTCAACCAGATGGTGCATATTGCCAGCACAATGGCGCTTGATATCGGCTTGGGCAGACGACCTCATAAATCAACCTTGACGCAAAGAACTGATCCCCATCAACTGGAATCACTCGCAGGGCGACGGGCATGGCTGGGGTGCTACTATATGGGGACGAGGTGAGACCGCTACCAATCCTTTTGAGCGGTAGCTGACAGATCTACTCAGTGTTTCAATGTCACTTCGCCACCCCGCCTTCGTTCGCTGGTCTGTGTACACCGAGGAATGCTTGGACGTCCTCTCCGATGAGGCGTCTGTCTTACCAAGCGATATGTGGCTATGTGACTTGATACGTATCCAACATATTGCAGAAGATGCCTCAGTCACATTCTCAATGGATGACCCTGGTGCTATTGTCACACTCCGCGACGTCAAGATTCAGTATCAGATCCGAGGCTTTCGTCAGCAATTGGACTATTGGCGTCGTCATGCCAAAACGGACTTGACTTTGCGTAAGTTACCAGGAAGATGGGTATGTCGCAGAAGCTGACTCCGGCGTTTCGTAGCCTACGTTCGCCATGTTGCCGCATGCACCGATCTCTTCATCCATGAAATAGCCCTGCATCCGGAACATGACATCGACGACCTCCGTTCACCACTCCGTACTGCTCTTGCGCCGCCTGCTGCAGCCGTTGAGAGTATGACATCAAAGTTCAAAGACTTACATTTCATTCCTGCAAGAGTAGAGGCATTGTTTGCTTGCCTCGCTGCAATTCACGAATGCTTTGACGCATTTCTCTCCATAGGCTTCGCTTCCATGTGCAGCTTGCCAAACATTTTCTTTGTACGCACGGGTTATGCAGCTCGAGCACTTCGCAAATTACTCAATATATGCGATAGCCAGGCAGAGTTTGAAGGGAGATCCCACGTCGACGTTCGAGACCTGAAATTCGAAGAGTATTTGACTGCAATCATCGATGTACTCAGGAGAGTCCATGCTCAAAATAACTCTGTTGTGGCGAGAGCGTTCTGCTTGGTTCTTTCACAGATCAAGACACAGGGACTCAATTCATCCAAATTGCTTTCTGCGATGAAGCGAGCGGATGAGGCTGCGACAACGAGATCAAGAGTCAGTCCGACATCTGCCTCCTCCATGCCGTCAAATGAGCGCTTCGACCTTCCCTGCCTACATAGCGACGAGAGCCAACAGTCACAACGAACGGAATCTCTTACATACGATTCTGGTGACCTGAATAGTGCACCTCCACCCCAGCTGCCCCACGACCAGATTCCCTTGGATGCACAAACTCAAGCAAAAAGTGCACAGTGGCTGGAGAATGATACGGACGACGCCTTCATGAGTGGTATTGATGTTTTGCAGTGGTTTGAACAGGACTTGGCCTTTGATGATCCCGCAGCGTACGACTACGACAGTCAACTCACGGCCCGGTATTGGCAACAATAATATTTCCGTTGACACTGTGAATGCTCGACGACCTCTGAGAGATTGTTGAATCAGCCATGCTGGATGATGTGCGATATGCCAGTGACAACCTCCACGCAATCGTTCCGCCTATGTTTCAGAACATCAAGGATTTTGGCTCGCACAATTGAAGAAGCCGGTGTAATCAACCGAGACTGCACTGACAATACCTTCCACCTACTTCTATCATCTCGGAGACTTCAACGTTGTCCTAATAAAGTCTTGCAACCAACCTTACGCTTACCACCTTCTATCTTCCTCTGCCTCCTTATCAGTTCCTAAGCAGTGGCCAATCTCGTGTTCGTCCAGTACGCCTAGGTCCTTCTAAACGATGGAGGGGACCTCAGAGAGGTGTCTCTCCGTGTACATGAGGCTTGTTAGAAGTTTCAAGACATCGCCGTGTCCACCAAGCCTAAGAACATTAAGACTCTGCTTCAAATGTGACACGAACCACATTCGATCTCCCGCGGGCACCGACAAATCGACCCCATAAATGCACACCCAGAGGGCCAAGCGAACAATTCCATGTTCGAACTACTCCATATGTGACGAATTCATTGCTTCCAGTTCCTGTCTCAGTTGCAGCGCCAGTGATGTCGCAATTGTCCCCGGAAAGGTCCCTGAGAAGGTTGACATGTCTGCGATCAATAGCACCAGTTAGACGACATTTTGCTCCCGAGAAAGATTCTTCAGGTACGGGAGACTTAATAGATGGTAATCTACGCGATCCACCATGCTTGTCGCCATTGCATAATCTCCAAGACTCATCCTCGTCAAGCGCGCGGACAATGCAGTTTCCTTCGTCAACATGAGGTTTCTCTGCCATGGAATATAGGATAGTGTGTGGGGTCCCGATAGCTTCACTGCTGGGATACCGAATTCCTGAGCCAGATCCGACATGGTTGTTATAGGATGGTTGTTCGATGCTCTTTCCTCTTTGTCCGACCGGGTGGTGTTCGCATAAGAAGTTGAGGCAAGGATTGGAGGTTCTTGACACACCAGACAAGCCAAATTTATTGTACTGCTAGGGGGCCAAGTCGGCGTTCGACTAGCGACAGAAGGCTTTTTTCCTTACACCAGCGACGGTGACATCGCACAAGGCGATTTGATCAGCAGTCTTTTGTGCCGGCACCGCCCCCACTGGCCTACTTTGAGATCGACACATTACTGTTGAAACGAGATCTGCTGCCCAGAATGGTCTCATCGCTCCCATGAGATTACCTTTGGGCGCCTGATGGAAACAATCTCTGCCGGACAACCAATTCTCTTTCCCGCCGGCACCCTCCCACAGGTGCAGATCTCGAGCACGAACGGTACGGTTCCAGGACCCTAAGCAAGAAACCAAGCGGGAGAATTGGGGTCGATGTATCCCGGGTCGATCTCTGCCACTGACCCTTGTTCCTCTGTCCTGCGCACCCAGAGAAGACTTTCAACGAGCCTTCGAATCCACGATAATCTGGTCCATATGGAATCACAATCCAAAGCTCCTCTCTACATAGGAGGGTTACTTTGGAGTTTCGAGCCGGCTTGCTTTCTTATCTCCATCAACTGTGTCTCGAGATTTTCATACATGAGTCTGAAATAGTCTCGCTGCGCCCTTGTCTGTCTCAACTCCTCGTTCAAAGAATCAATACTCCGAAGTGTGTCATGCAGAAATCGATTGCGCTTGTTTCGATGTCGAACTTGAGCTGCACGGTTCTGCTGCCTTCGACGCTAACGGATCACTTGATCAGACAGAATGCGACTTCCATATTCTCTGGGGAGAAATACCTCTTTCCTAGTCGGAGCCATTGGCTTCGACTCTTCCTGGTCCTGTGGCTCGAGTCGGTTGAATTGCGGTTCAAGATCGGTGGATTTTCCGTCGATTTGCTGTGCGTGCGATTGTTTCAGGTAGTTGTGGTCGTGACGAAACACCAAAGAACTACGGGGACAACCGCAATATGAGCTGGGAGCTTCGCCGCAGACGCAGTTCGGCAGACTCTCTTCACTCCAAAATGTGATCTGCGAGTAAAGATCCAAGTCCATGTCTGGAGGAGCACTTTCCCAGCCAACCTCTGACGAAAACTCAGAAGTCACGGTCTTCATACTATTCATGGCTCCTTTGATCGCTTGCAGCGATTCTTGCGAAGTTGCGTTCATGCTATACCAGCATCGGCATCCGTTCTGTGGGGCGAGTGGTGGGAGGCCTGTGAACTATTCGATGCGGATTGAATTAGAGGTCAACTTCGTACTGAGAAAGCGAAGATGTGGTACTCACATTGTCGATGTTCTTATGCTGCTGAGACTCCCAGATATCCAGGCCAAAAGCTCTAGATCTGGACAACACCCCTAGAGGAGGTTCAAATAACCCCAACGACAAGCTCCTTGTTCAGACTGCGGCATTCGAATGCTAAGAGGAATCAGAAGGGGCCATTGAGTACCCACAACGGGTTCAGTTCGTGCCGTTCAAGATTTGGCCCCCATTCGTTCCCGTGCTTCATGCAGGGCACAACGCCTGTATCACGACTCTGATGGCTCAGTGGTTGCCAGACATTGGACATTCTGCAGCCCATGTTCCTTTATCTATGGCTTTCAACATGTGGCTTGCGCCGCCCGTTCAACCATTCCCAACTCCGCAGGATATGCCGAGTGCAGAGAGGTCTTCAAAGCTCTGGAACGCGGAATCCGACTTCCCTGATCGGCCATTGGCTCTGGAACCCGAACCCGAAGTGGCTTGAAGAGAGAGTTGGAAATGATACAAGGGCACGGACTCCTGTGGCGAATTGCCAACGGCAGCAGTTTGGCCAATTCGCGGGGCTGATATATTGATTGGTTGCACCGTCTGGGAACTTATCTTGCTGAAAGCATATACCTGAAAAGGCTAGACCCCTGGGACATCGACAGGGTCTCTTATAGCCGGCCACACGGATTCCAGTGCAGCTTGTCGCCACGTGCGGTCACTGACAAATTCCTCGATTTGTTCTTGTTCATGATATTGGTGCCGAGTTGCCTGAGAACGTCCTTGCAGGATCACCCCATCTGGAACAGTCGATAAATTGAGGATCTACTCAACTAGCCTTTCCTCAAAGACTGATGCTGTCCACTTCAATCATGCTTTGACGCTGACTCAACTGATGTGGCTCTTCCTACACCTACGCATACACGAAGTCAGGAAGCATCCCATTTGCCTGCAAGGAAGCGGGGACCTGACTGACCATCAACAGTGGCCAGTTCAACTTTCCTAGTTCTTTCACCGGCCAGAAGGTACTGGATAGACCATCTCGGAAACGTGAAGCGTTCCGCCCTCTCTAAGTTCGACCACCTCATCCCACAGCTCTCTGTGTTTTTTGTCATCCTGGTACTCGTGCCATATAACCTGTTTGAGGCTAGCCTTCATGCCTTCCCAGGAATGGATCTCCAGGTCTGCGGCTGTGTCTGCAAGCTGGCTGATAAACCACTTGTGTTGTGCTGGTCCAAATGGACAGGTGCCCCCAACGGAAAGGAGCCACAGGAGTAGTTTTGTGCTCGCTCCACTTTGTTCAGTTAAGGGGCGGAGCGTGGCTAGCAGGTTGTGCTGAGCAGTACTCACCACGAGAGACGGGTCGGGCTGGTGACCGCACCACTGGGCAAATACGTGGATTATCAGAGCGTGACGACAAGCCGCTGTAATGGTACTCTCATAGCTGCCCAACAGCAGGTCTGGGACCGGTAAGGTAAGCAGTCGCTGCAAGGTGGCGCACAAAAAGGTCAAGACTTCCTGGTATTCTCTGGCCGAGCTGCAGTCCTGGGCTGTTTGGTAAGTCATCGCGAGCATGCGGATGTTCAGCATGAGCTCAGAATACTCCGTCAAGACGCCGTGGGCCTGGAAATCGATTGGCATCGGGTTCGGGAGCTCAACTCCAGTGCCGAGGAGGGACCGGTGGAGTCGGAGACTCTGGTAGAACCATGGAGGGCGCTGGATGACTGTTTGTGCGTCGCAGGATGGGAATTCGACGTCAGCTGTGGCGACGAACATGCTGGATATGAATCATCAGTTTCCACGATGGTACGTGGTCGGGTCGTGGGTCTACCTACCAGAACAGCATGTTCGCAACCGTTGGGTTCGAGATGCGAATTGCTGCTAGACCGCCTCGGACTTCCAGCATCTGTTTCAGGCCTGTCACATGAATACGAGATAGACGCAGACTGCCCTTTTCATGCTGCCAGCTCTGTCAGCTTCCCTTTTTGGCATGCAGTCTCTTGCGGAAAACTGGACCTACTTCAACGACCGCAACTCCTGCGACAGCCGCCAATGTCTCATCAGAGACGCAGTCCGGAAAGGGCTCGTTTATCCTGTTCTGTATCAGGTCCATGCAGATCTTCGAGAGCCGTATGCACCTCACTCGTTCTCTCGGCGATAAGTGTTGTTCCAACCGAAAGGCGCTGACAAGTAGGGTGACATGGAACAAGGCCACGTCCTTTGTTACCAGGGGAGCAAAAAAACTCCAGCACAGGGTTCAGAGTCGGAGTAGGGTAGTATGGGAAGACGTTGAAGATGTGGGAGGAGAAATCTTTCCCGGCGGAGTTAGCTGCTGTTTTGTGCTGCTGGGGGTTTTCTGACTCACAAGTCCCCATCAGGAGGTTTATGTCGGGTTCGAGTGACGGTGGATGCTGTGTGAAGGGGTCAAAAGTCGATGATCCAGCCCTGGCCAGGACCAAAGCATCGGCACTTCTGTGCTGTTGGCGAGATTTGGGCAGGATGGGGACCGTCCTCGATGTCCTCCTCAATTTCTCAGCGGCGGGCCTTGTCGGCGCCGGTTCGTCTGCTGTAGGACTGTGATCTCCATAGTCACACTTCTGAATGTTGGCATAGTGAATGGCGCACTTGTCGCAGACAGGGCGTTTTTCATCGCACTGTCAAATATGTTACACTCAGCTTTTCGGAGGAAAAAATGCGACAAATGCTCTTCGCTGCTTACTTTCACCTTCCTCTGCTTGCAGTTCTTACAACCGGTCCTTGACTTTTGATGAGCCCTTCGCGGGATGGGATACGGAGGCTGTGCTTCGGATGACATTGGTTGGGGTGTTTGGCTAGCCAGACAAAATATCTGGTGTCTCGATGTCGGGTTCGGGATCGTATATACTCAGGGACTTGGGGCAATGTCAAGGTTCATATACCCCCGAGCCAGGACTGCCTTCGTACCCCTACCTACCCATCATCGCATCCACGAGGCTGTGATATCAAGCGGAGGGAGAGAGTACCCAAGGGAGAAGTTCTAGTCCGTATTGGGCACCCAAGCCGGGGGCGAGGCTGCATAGAGGTGGATGCTAAGTCAGCAGCATTGCTGACTGTTCAACAGATGCTCCGAGTCGGAAGATTTGTTCCGGGGGAGCTTTGGGTTTGCCTGGTGCCTGCGGAGTCCAAGGCCCGGGCCGGACGAAAAGCTTCCAGACTCTTGAATGTGCTCCCCCCCCAATCCCCAGATTCCGCTTTTTTCGCTGCGCCATTTGTCAACCTTTGCTTATTACCCCCGCAAAACCCCCAGCAGGTCTTGATGAGAGAGAGATGATGCATCTTGCTCGCAGGAGAGGTGTCCCTCGTCCTAACTTGCTCTCTTCCTGCCCTGCCTCTCTCCTGCCAGATCGGTGTCGAACGAAGCCCAATGCTCCCCTCTGCCGCCCGCGAGCCTGGATCAGGCACCGTCCAATGAACCTAAGCCGTGCGTGTTTCGACAAGCCGCCTCTGAACCTGCGAGATCCACGTCAGTATGGGGCAGCAGAACATGCGCTCACAAGGGGAAGGAGGAGGCTGTAGCAGTGTCCTGACGAACAACGGCGGCGGCGGCAGTGATGCATGTTGGACTCCCAACAAATGACTGCCAGAAAGAGAACTAGATACTTGCCCATATCACATCTGATTTTCACCCATAGACTCTTCAACATGTCTGGGTCCGGTCCATAAGATGAGGGATTCTCCTTTCTTCGCTGTTCGCACGGGCCTGAGGAATCTCATTGAGTCTCTCTCTCTCTCTCTCAGCTATAAATAGGCATTTTGTAGTCAAAAGACCCTCGTAGCCCCCCGTGGGGTCGCGTAGCCAAGGCTCCTGTGCCCCTCCCTCTGCACCTCGTGAAATCGCTGGGTTTGATGTTCTCGATCCTGCTGCTTCATCAACATATTGCAGAGACATCTGTGAGTTAACCATATCAGGTAAATCTAAAACCACTAGGTGAATTCGGCAAGCAGCAGAATTTCAACCCTTCCTCACACATGCCTTACTTCGACTCTCCCTCTAGGCAGTGAAGTGAACTGCCACATGGGTGAGGCTGTCACCTGTTTTCATCCTCACCTCAGATTCCTTCGGCTGCAGTATCTACCAACTTTCTTCGCCTAGATTGTTTACCTGGTGAACACTCACTCACTCAACTTTTTCGACTCCAGACCGGCCTCGTGTTTGGTGCTTCTCTCTTGAGGCTGCTTCAGATCCATATCAGGGAAACTGTGGCATTTCTTATCTCGCTTCTACAATCTGTTCAAGTTCCGCCTTGACTTGCCTATAACCCCTCTATCTCTACCATGAAGGCTTACCGCGGCTTCCCCCGGCACAGTTCTCCGAGGGAGCGCACAATCAAAGCAGAGGACGATGAATATGATAGCTACGAGTCAGATTCCGATTTCGGAGACGACGACGACGGCCGCGAAGTCCTGAAGAAGTCAACGCATCACCTAGGCCTGGCCAAGGATTACGCTCCGCAATGGCAGCCGAGGGATGCCTTCAGGGAATTTTATCAAAACTGGTAGGACGGATTACACCATGTTGGTTGCTTCCGCATCCTGGGTAGCTGACACGGGTATAGGAAGGATGGCTTGGTGGAGTCATTCAAAATTGACCCTCGTTCTATCAGACCAGTTTTTGTGAGAGATGATGACAAGGAGATCCACATCACCGTCTCTGCCGACGACACTGCCGGCGAGACGTCCAGCGAAGCCTCAGGCAAAAGTCGCTTGCTTGGTTATATCCGCTTCCAGAGCAAACAGGGCACTTTGGAGTTGACCAATTTCAATGCCAAGCTGGAGCGAAAACATCTCGACCTCGGGGAGACGAGTAAGCGAAATAACAATGCACTCGCTGGAGGCCACGGTGAAGGTTTCAAGCTGGCCGCACTTGCGATGCGACGAAATGGACACTCTGTCAAATTTGAGACGAACTCCTTCTGCTGGAGCTTCAGCTTTCGAGGGACTCGCCCGCGGCTTGTTTGTCTTTTGGACAATCCTCCACCCAAATTGATGCGGGAACAGGAGGCTGAATTCTCGAGACAGTGGTCCTCACGTGATTTTCAACGACGACCCACTCCTTACATCTGGGAAGACATGACAGTCAAAATCGGGAAATCCAGAGACAGGCAAGGAGCCCAGAAGGTCTCGGGGCAAGACTTCCGGGCGTGGATAAGGGTCTCCCTCGACCTGGATCCCCCTCAATCAACTGAAATTGTCCATACAAACACGGGAGATCTCATATTCGATCCTCGGTATCGAGGTCGAATTTATCTCCATGGCCTCCTCATCCCTGAGTCAGCAGGGTATTCGCAAGGTGGGAAAGGCTACCGGTTCGGCTACAACTTCTATCACGGCCAAATAAATCGCGATAGACAGCGAATGGCAGACACACGTGAAGAGGCTAGGACCTTGGCCAGCATCTGGAACCAAGCTATTCTACTGAAGGGAGATTCTGTCATCGATGCTTATATCAAACTGTTAACCGAAGACGAAGAAGCAGCCGATATTGCGCAAGCCTACAAACATGCATCTCGGTTGACAGCTCAGCATGTCTGCAGGCGGCTCAAGGACTCCCACCCAGAAGCTTTCTTCTACTCGCACAGAGATGCATCGGAACAGAGCACCACCACGGATGTAAGTAATATACCTTAATCTGTCAACCCCAATGTCTGACATCTTTTCCAAGGAGGAAATCATCTTGAAAGAACTCAAGAAACGGCCCAGGAAGCTCGAGAAGAACCTATGGTGGATCATCAGACAAGAACCACCCTTAATGCGCTCGCCCATTGAAGAAAGAAATCACTTGTTCCAGACCTCTCAACCGGTGCAACCAGGCAACGATGTATTTAGCCTTAGTATTATTCGAGGTTTGACGGGCTCGTTCGCGCTGGACCCAAGGCTGAGCAAGGTGAGAATCGAGTTCGTGGACGGAGCTGACACGGCAATTGATGTCCTCTACAAGAGAGACCGAGATCTGCTCCAGGTACACGCAAAGTGGCTCGATGTTGCACAGGTACACCAAGTTTCCAGCTGCGAATTCTTCAAAGTCGCTGGAGAACAGATGACCAACGAAAATGCCTTCTTGTGCGATCACGTCATACACGACCTGCTTGAGGTTGCTTTCGATGAAGTCCGCGGACCGCTCGATCTGGCGCCGGCAACCGCAGCTTGTCTTCGAAGAAACGCAGTCGAATATCTCCGAAAGATGCCACGGGCTATCGAGATGAGAGTCCTGGATGCCGGCAAGAAGTTAAAGGTGAAATGGGCAGGTAATGAAAGTGGTGCCTTCACGGTAAGATATGGGGCAAATATCCACTACTGGGTCACCCTCCATGAAGAGAGATTATGCGGGCGAAGAAAGACACAGATCTTGAATGCAGCCGGTAGGTACCATCCTTTGTCTGTATTGGCAGCCTTGCGACATCTTCAGACACTTAACTTACCAGACACGCACCCAGACCAAGCAGAGGACCTCTGCAATTGCCCCACTCAAACAGTCTCTCAAGCTCACTCAGAGGTCGTCTTTGATGGACTAGATCCCAGTGAGCAATACTTTCCAATGGTGTCAAGAGCCGAAACCCCGGCATTTTATGGACTGCCACCGTCTCCATCAGATTACCTTTCAGAATCGGACCAAGAGTCCAGCTTCAGTCCCGACCCGCTGGAAGAGGAGAGTGACTGGAGTGAGGATTCACAAGTCCAAGTACGTGGTTCAAAAGTTGGTGCTCGCTCGAAAGTTGTTGCATTGGACAGTGACTCCAGTGAGGATTCACAAGTCCAAGTACGTAGTCCCAAAGCTCGTGCTCGCTCGAACGTTTTTGCATTGAAGCGAACGAGATTGCAGAAAGACGAGCAAGATTGGTTGGAGTGGCATCAGCAATATCGTCAAAGCACACACTCTCGAGACTCTCCCCCACTTTACCGGACTTTCTGGGTATGTTCTCGCCTATCATATCATGACTGCTCTATGTCGGGAATATGGGCTGAT
Source organism: Cladophialophora immunda (assembly GCF_000835495.1). Lineage (NCBI taxonomy): Eukaryota > Fungi > Ascomycota > Eurotiomycetes > Chaetothyriales > Herpotrichiellaceae > Cladophialophora > Cladophialophora immunda. The sequence continues at coordinate 5,660,825 of NW_015622541.1, forward strand.
GTCTTCAGGTGCACGCGTTCGCTATTCCTGCACTTTACGCTGAAGACCTGGACCTTACTTTGGAAAGAGACTACTATTATCGAGTCCTGTTGGAGGGAGAAGAAACCGAACAGGTCATCTTTGTTCACAAGATCGTCCAAAACAGCATCCAACCAGGAGATGGCTATTCCTTGTTCGTCACCAGGTACTCTGCTCTGAGCTCCGTCTTCCCAACTGAGAAGCCACGCACTACTGGAGACCGAGCGTTCAACGACCAAGAAGTGATCTTGCACTTCTACGATTTTGACAAGATGCGAACGCCACAAGATGCAGAGACAATACTTCTTGACAATATCCTGTCCGCACGCCGGGTCGGGACCGGTAGAAACAGTATCAGCCATGTTGTCCAGCCTTGTCCAGGTTTGTTTCGATACCAGATTCTCGAATGATGCTGACATCAACGTAGACGTTGACTCTGAGAAGCTCTTCTGCCGTTTCGGCATCTCCAATGCAGGTGGAAAGGGAGGTGTTACTGAAATAACGCCTTTGGCGTCTCATCTCTTACTGCATCATGCCGATCATTGGGAGCGACGCGGCTTTCGCAGTCAGGCGGCGGCTGTAGCGTATGATCTGACCCCTTCTGTGTTGGGCGTTGCGGAGGGATTTGCAGGGAGGGGTTTCATGATTCAGGCTGCGTTTGGGCTGGACGAATCGAAGCATCATACGTGGATGGTACGAATCTCTGAAGCCACAGAAACACACGGGCAAGATGCTGACGACTCTAGAATCGTCACCTCGCTGCTCAATACTTTGACGGTGCGATTCCTGAAGTTTTCGAGGACTTCGCCTCAGGAAAGCTCCTGCCGATCCAGCTCCCAGACCCAGCAACCCCCAAAATACACCTTTTCGCGGGCGAACATGCATGTTTCCGATTGAGCACGCAGAACCGTCAGATGCCGACGTTGCACGAGTTTCTGAAACCGCTCGACGCCGTCGACAAGGCCGTTGAGGCGTTGAACCCTGATTTCGTCGTCATGCTACTACCTCCAGCCGTTCGTCATCCACAAGCAAGCTCAAGATTCTCCAAAACGCTTCTCAAACTTCTAGAAGCGGGGTTTTCGGTTCATTCAACGCTGATATCACTGAGGGATTACGGACTCCCGCAAGAACGGAGTATTCTGGCAATCATTGCATCGCCTTTTGGCGTGCCTTTGCCCTGGAAGTTCGAACACTATGTCACTGGAGCTCAGGTTCCCACTACAATTGGTAGCTTGATTGGAGACTTGGCTTTTGAGAATCCTCGCATGGGGACTCAATCGAACACTGGGTTTGTGTGCTTGCCTCCCACTCTTCACGGGCCCGAAGCGGAAATGTCCACACTTGGTCATGTTTACAATCACTACACGGGAATTCCTGTTGCATCCGACGCCCAATCTGTCTCGATGGATGGGAACACCCCTTTCACCTTCTTCAATGGTCAGAAAGAGTGGATTCATCCAGGTATGTTTACTTATTCTCTGCTCTTTGTTTTCAGTGCCGGCTGACCAGGCACAACAGTTCGAAAAGACAGAGTCACCGTCCGCGAACTAGCCCGGATGCAAGGTATCCCAGATGAATTGCGCTTCTTCGGGTCGAGGGAAGAGCAGTACGACACTGTTTGCAAGGCCATCCCTCCCATTATCACCAAAATGATCGCGCATACAATACGTGAGGCAATTGAAAATTCTCGGGTCGTCGTTGTGAGGGCTGCGGAGGGACACTCCAGAAGAAGTAAGAGAGCAAGAGTAGAGGAAGACGAAGAAGACCAAGGAGGAAACTGATGATGGTGAGATGGACTTGAATCGGAACACGACGCCAGATGAAACATGTTGGTGTTCTGATCTAGGCAGGGAGTTGGGTATTCATTGACAGCGGGCAGGGATTGCACCGCGCGTCTTTGCCACTATTTACAAGAAGCTGGTTGCTGTGAAGGTAGAAGTGACAGATAGAGGACGCGATTGACGGGCGGATCGAGTTGGCTTACACAAAGACACTGTTGGTTCAGGGCAAAACAGGTATTGGATGGCATGTGTTGGAGATGCTTTGAGACGAACATTCCTTGTGCACAGAGGATGATTGGAAACAAAAGAGCTATGCGAATAATTGAGTGCTTGAACAGACAGGAAATGAGTTCTACACTGTGAAGCTCGCTCAGAGACATGACAAGCGGGTGACGTCGCTATGCTGCGGCTTTGTTTGCTTCAGCGGCCGTGTAACACAAACTTGGCACCAGGTTCTCTTTATCTTCTCTCTCGTTCCATCTGTGATTCCTTCACCTCTCTCTTTCACTTTTGATCACTCCCTTCGGGGAGGGAGTGAGTGCGACACAATATATATATATATATATATGAGTCTCTGATCTCTTCAAGCAGCTGTACTTGCTCGGGGGCCGGCAAAGAGAATGGGGACCACAATCCGACCCTTCAACCCGACATGTACAAGGGTTCCTATCAACGGACCTCCGCAACGTCTCGAAGGGGATTTCTTCAATGCCTATGACGCCAGAATGGAAGCAAAGAGCTCACCAATGAGACAATACCGAAGAGGTCCGTCCGCGCCTTACTGAGTCCCTTTATCGCGCTTGGTACCTCCGCGACGGACGGCGTGACGGCGCGAGAGTCCATGCCACGGTACGCACAAACTACTTAGCCCTCATGGCTTTCTGTCTCTCTTGCTGACTCTACTTCCCCGTCTTCAGACTACACCTATATGCCTTTGGCAGCATCTCTTCGACCGATCCCTATCAAATGGGGGGGGGGGGGGGAAGACGGGGTCGTTACCTTGCCAAACTTACCCAGCCTTCTCTCCCAGCAGGCATGTCGCTGCCGATGGAAAGATTGAACTCCTTCGCCGACGCTCTACTCCACTCCAGGGGCCGCCAGGACGCGAGTAATGGCGGAGGCGATGAGTCGATCAACAAAACGATGAATATGTATATTGAGGGCAGAGCCGTCCGGAACGCCGCACCACTTGTGGGGTTGCTGCCAACCATCGTCGCAGATCATGTCGTCTCACAATGCCTCAGAGAGTCAGGAGTTGACCTCTACCCAATGAAGGAGTTTGTCGACAGGGGGCGCCCCCAATTCAACCCTGCTCTTCCCACTTCATCCACTATTATATATATATATATATACACATGCACCGTTCGGCCAAGCGACCGATCCAGCCCCCGAACGCAGGGATCACTCTATCTCAAGTGGTCCGACTTCACCCCAAGACATGCCTGGGGCACAATGCTCCGGGTGTTCTTGTCTGAAGGCTGGGGCGCTGACCGCATCTGGCCCCCCTCGTGCCTCCAGACGTGAGGAACACCCGGAGCATTGCCCGGCCCTGGAACTATATACAGGCGGCCATGGGCCGGGAAATAGACAAGATGCTATATGAGGAGACCGGGGTGCACCGACCGAGTGGGACAAAGGAGGCAGAGCAGAACACCGCGACGAAGTTGTCTCCGAAGCATACTCCAACATCGCCGTCGAAGGCTTGGACAACACCAACAGTTTCTACGCGGAACAGCTCTCAGACCATCATCAACCTTTGGACGACCAAGCCGATTCATATTGGGCATTATGGTCGAAGGGTGATGACACTCCCTACGCCCTACATAGCGAAGCAGCAGAACTCGAACAAATCAGGACCATGCCTTCATTCTCCGGGACACTGGCAAGGTCTCGAAGCCTTGACCCCCGAAGAACAGGGCTGCTGACGAAATTGATGCCGACCAAGACCTCAAAACCCTGGCCCGAGCCCAGAAAGGCGCTTTTCTGACCCCATTGACCCGAACGTCGAGCTCCCTCGAGCGAGAGATGAACCTGACCGTCCTCACCGTAGCCGACAGCAGGGAGGAGAGGGAACCCGAGTGGCCGAACAGCCCAGCCGCCCTCCCGGACAATGTGCGCCGAGACCCGTGTCTGGGAGACCGCCGTCCAACCCTCGCTGTCGGTTTACCTCAGATGGCAGATGGCGGTCTGTCGTCGACGGCGACCCATGGGCCCTCACACACACACTGTGTACACACACACACACACACACACACTCCGCTGCTCGGTCAAGCAACACACAACCTTACCTCCCACAGCCGCGTTTGATGACTCTGCCGCACGCTGCGCGAGGACAACTGCAAAGGGATCGGAACGCCCTTTCATTAAGGCCGAAAATGTCCCTGGCGTGAAAACTGCGCAGACATTGTGGGCGGCCGGGAGTATGTCGGATGGTAGGGTCTGGGATGGGGTTGGAGTTGGAGTTGGATCATTCCTCATCGATCATCACCCATGCATGTCACGTCGACGCATCAAACCTGAAACACGAGTGTGTATCTGCTTGCCAGGCTCGGACGGAGAAGGAGACGAAGCTCGGATTGGGGGAAATAGATCTCACTCTCACAGGGAGCAAATCCCGAATTGATTGATGGCGTGTCGTACAGGAGATCACTGAGACTTTTGGAGGAGTTGCAGCGTTGTCTGTGAGAGAAAGAGCAAGGGCAAGGGGAAGACAAGGAGCAAGGGCAAGGCGAAGGGGAAGGGGAAAGCCAATCGTCATCATCATAATAATAATTCTGTCATACCTGAGCGAATGAAGAGCAATCGTAACAAAGTCTATAGCTGAAACCAGTGCGCAACCAGAACATGAACCTGACCCATTCTATCCATTCTACCCAAGCAAAAAACGAGCGATTGTTCCTCCATTAGCCCAAGCCAGGATCCTCACATAACATTCCGACTACAAAAGAAGATGGCACAACAAATCTCACAAAACTCAACAGCAAGCGAAATCAGAGACCGACATTGGTACAAATTCGTCATCGCCATCTTTCCGAGCACATTCCGCTGCCTCACAGCTCCTTCTTGGGCGGCGGCTTCACGGCCGCGTGCGTACCTCCCACGGTGACGGTGAACAGCTTTGGGTCGCCGGCATGCACCTCGCCACTCTGGTCGGCACCGCCGCTGGGCTGCACGTCGTCATAGGGGAACGCGTAGCCTTTCCCGTCCAGGTTGGCCGAGTGCACGATCCGGGAGTAGTGGTTGGTGGTGGGGTCCTTGTAATACATGCTTTGAGGAGCCGGGAACGAGTTCGAAACGAGCAAGGTCGAGCGATTGAACGCCGCGGCCAGTCGGGGGATGATGGCGTTGGTCTCGGCATTCGCGCCCGTCGCGAAGGGCCCGGTCGAGCAGGTGAAGACGTCGCGCGTCGACGGCTTCGTGAAGCTCGAACCGCCGAAGTTCAGCGTGCCGTTGTTGTTGACCTTGGCGGACACTTTGCCAAAGGACGCTTGGGTGTCGATGGACATGGATTGAGAACCGAACTTCTGCCACACTTTGTTCACGTAGGCATCAAAGTAGTTGGCAAACAACGAAGGGTTGGTCACCATCCCCTGATTCGGCGAGAGGGCACGAAGGTTCCGCCCGTTGTGGGTGACAATCAATTGGTCCCAGCCCTTGCCGTCGGCGGCATGCTGAGCACGCAGACCGCTGCAGACTTGGTCCAGTCCATTGGCAGGCATCCCGGAGACATGCTGGGTTGCGCCACTCTGGGTCGTGAGAGTCAATGCGATGGGGGGGCCGACGAAATCAACATAGCTGATATTGGCATACAGTTGGTCGCTGTTGAACGTGAACTCGGCAAAGCCCCAATTGGTGTTGATGTTGGGGTCGGAGGAATTGGTGACAGACGGTTCAACCAGCGCCGGCCCCGGGTTGAGCAGGAACTTCAACGGTGCATCGATCGAGAACCAAATGCGACCTCCAGCCACATGGGGGATTGTCACCGTCACGGTGTTTCCCGGGGCTCCGAGAGGAATCGCACAATTTTGTGGGATGGGCGAGCCGACCGCACCTGGAGAGGTGGGATAGAATGGAGTTTTCCCATCCGCGGACAGGAGAAACAACGCGTTGCCGCGGTCGATCGCTTGGCCTGTGATATAGGCATAGACGGTGTTGGACGTTGTCTGGTTTTGCAGCGCAATTTGCAGACTTGGGCCGCTTGCTGCTTGAGCTTGAGGTGCTGCCGCAATCGCAACCTGCGCTTGAGGGGCGGCTGAAGGCCCTCCAGAGCTGGCGCGTCGGAGAAACTGTCGAATGCGTTGCATTTTTAGAGATGTTTAAGTATGAGGAGTTTGAATTGAGATGAAGATTGAGGATTGATCGACGTTGAGAGATGCTCGAGTATTTATGGCTTTTCCCCGGAGAGATGGCGACGTCATTCACCAGCCAAATGTTCGATATGGCTTTCAGCACGGTCTCATCTCGACCAGCCGACACAGAAGGCAGCCATCATGCCCCATTTTCCTCTGATGCCCATTTGCTCATTGGAAACAAAAAGTTCGAACTTGACTTCTCGCTTCAGGGACCCCTAGACATCCGATACCAGCCCTGTCGAGGAACGTGGCACGAACCGAGGCAGCTGGATCAGATCTCAACAAGGGTCCGCCGCTTTGCTATTGGCTGCGTACCTGACCGGCCCAAAGCACGGATGACCAAGGTTTTGATCGCCTGATTCCTGGTTGCACCCTCGGCGGCCATCCTTTGCAGCCACACAAAGCTGGATGATGCGACCCGTGACGTGGCCATCATGAGGTTAATTCCCCTTGAGTGCGACCGGTCTGGGGGGCAGACCTTTTCGTGTTGGTCAAGGCTGTGATTCCCGGTTTTGATGACGGACTCCCGAAACATTGAGGAGTGCGTTTCAGGTGCGGTCCAGCAGTCATAGATCGCCGATGGATTATGTCAAAGAGACGATGTTGCTGGCGATAGGCCGTCGACAAGCTTGCCGTAACATCATACCAGAAAGGTCCAATAACTGGGAAAGACGAATTCTTCCTCAAAGATCTTCCTGACTTGCTCAAGAACGAACTTTTCCACCTTGCCGACGTTCTTGAGGACTTGTTTGCCGTCCTCCTGTCGTCCAATCTCGCTTTCCACGTGGATTTCCTGCAGTGGCCCAGGCACACCGGTCCCTGAACCTGTCGTGCCACCTGCCTTTTTACGGTGGTTGTTTGTCACGCTTTCTCCGACGAGCGTAGCGGCGTCCTCGGAATCGAGAAAGCAAAAGTGCATCTTCTTCTTGACCCAAGCCACGATAGCAACACCGTCGAACGTCAAACCGGTGATCGCTAATTTGAGAGGGATCCCAACGAAGCTCGGCATTGGATAGTCAAGTAGAATCTCGGCCGTTAGAGTCATGCGCACGTCCCCGGAATACTTGACTCTTGCCACCACTTGCAGATCTGACGCCTGCCTGCTCTGAAGCCTAGATGCTGACAAAGGCGTCAATGCATCGAGCGTAGTATCGCCCTGGCCGTTCTCACCGGCAGGCTGTGCTCTGTGAGGCAGCTGAGGTGAGGAAGGCCCGGACTCTGAGCCACGTGGAGACGAGATGCTATTTGCGGTGGAAGGTCTGGTGGATGGATCGTCATGACCTGTGACGTCTTGAGCCATTGGCTTCACGTGCGTTGCTCCATGAATAGGCGTTTGATGCATCATGGCAAAATTATGAGAAGGGTCGTACGACCAAGGTCGAGGACTGAACGGTGTTCCGCTTGCAACTGCTGCTAACGGAGTCTGGGTCCCAGAAAGACCGCCTCCAGGGAAATGGAAGTAGCTGAGATTGGACGTGCCGCCTGGGATGCCAGGGGTCGTGCTTCGTGGGAAAGGCCCCGCAAAAGCCTCATCGCCTGCGCTGAGACCTTCTTTGGCAGACGTCGAGGCATTCAAATGAGCAAGGCCTGAGCCTGTGATTATGTTGGACAGTTGCGGCACCGAACGCGGTTGCTGAGAAGACGAGGCAGACTCTCGAGCCTCATAGTGGCTTCCGGTTTCCACCCCGTCGTTCTGCGCAGACCCGATGGCAGATTCATCCACCTCTTGATCGGCGCCTACCTCGTCCTCTTCTTCGTCCTCATAGAAGTCAGGAAGCGGGTCGCAGATATCCTTGATTTCGATTTCCGGACAGACTGACCCAAGCTCGAATGAATGGACATGGACGGCATTGATGAAGCGGGGAAGGGGGATCTGCTGGAACTTGTCATGGACGAAAGCCCGAATCTTCTCGGCGAGGGCAGCGCCATCAGGGCCCGAAGTGATCTTCTCCCATCCGATATCCACCGACATCTTGGAGCATCTTCGAGGGTTCGACGAAAAGAAAGGGAGTGAAGGTGTAATGACAATTACGAGGCTCTCCAGCGTGGCGAGGCTTGGCGTTGTTGACGCTTCTGCCGGTCTGGAAAAGCCGCCTCACAGCCTTGCCCCTGGCAGGACCGACTACAGACTGAGCGAGAGATGTAGCAGTTCAATAGTCAACTGGTGTTTTTTTTTATCACTGCTAACTACCGCTCACGGCTTCCAAAAGCTCTATCCTTGACTCATGGAAGATTACTGCTTCAGACACTATGCTGCAGACAAATATGTGCAGAGTAGATCAGTATCAGCCAACGGCCGATCAAACATCTGTCCTGGAAGAAATGCCAAGTATTCTATCCCATTCCGCAAGCCAGAGGAGAGTAAAAGCTCTCAAATTTAGAAGTGGTAAGCCAGAGGGTAAGTAAGCTGCAGCCAAGATGGGATCAACATCACACCCCCTGACGACCTCGAACATTCTCACGGCGTCGTTTTGGGTCGCATAAGGGCCAGAGGATGTACCTCTTCACGGATCAAGTGGATTCCAAGATGGTGGTGCCGCGCTCCAAATATGTTATACATTTTCCAAGCATTGATTCACCGCCCCCGAAAGTTCGAGGGGAAATCCCGCAGCATTGGTCAAGCTGATGAGTGATGGAAACCCCCACTCCATAAGGCATGATCATTTCCCACGGCGACCAGAACAGTAGAAATGTAAGTTCTCCGTTCAAGCAGTCGTGGATAAGATTTCGGTTCTCTGCTGATCTGCTTGGCCTGTGCAGACTCCCCACTCGCCCATTCTAGCCCATGAAGCGACAGCGAGGGTCCCAGACCGGCATAATGTCCCTTGCAAGATGGCAACCGACTAGCGTGGGAAGGTTCTCACCGTGCTAGAGAGATCCGTCTCTGGAAATTGCTTTTGTCGCCATTCGTCGAGAGCATGTGGCCAGATTTGCGAGCAGGGTAGCTTTCCCAAAACGGTATCCTAGACGCGTGCATGAGACCTTTCAAAGAGCGAGGGGATGTGCCTCTAGAGAGTTCTCTTGTAGGAACGTGTGCAGGGTGTCCGTCTCTTTCGCCTCCCAGCCATCTTATGCATACCGAGTCCGACAATCAACTCTCCTGTCCTGACCGCTCTTCCTCGGATATACATAGAGCATGCGGTGGCGTGAAGACATTGCATCGATCGGGCTTGCAGGAGGTGTTTGCAAAGTTAGCATGGCGCAGGACATATGACCGTACTCGTGCCGTATACACATAGGAGAAGGGATGGGCTGAATGAGGAGGTGTATTTAGTGGTCGAGGATCACCACCTGCAGTGCTTGTATCGAAGCCCGGAAACGCCAAGAGGCGCAGGAAGCCCATGCCAAGCCCCACAGCCTGCGGACTTTTCCTGCACCACTTCACCGCCATTCTTCATCTTCATCCTCTTTCATCAATCATCCCATCATCTCGTCGTTGTATCAGGAAAATAATGTCCTTGTATGCTCTAGATGACGATCTGAAATGCCGCCGCACATGCCAAGGTGAGCCCACATCGTCGCCGGAACCATATCTCCGGATTCCGGATATTGCCTTCGGACTGAAGGAAGCAGAATGTCACAATTCCCCATTCTGGCTCTGGATGGTGCCAACAAGAATGTCCTGAGGCAATCATCAGCCCCTGCAGTCAAGCCTCTGAGAGGCCTAGTCGGCTTTCCGTTGCTTTCCGTGGGACTTGCGATGCCCGCCTCTCCCCAAGTTATTGGCACGCCGTGTCTCGTATCACAATCAGGTAGTGTGGGAGCACATTCCAGCCTTCAGGTCGCCACCCACCACGTGCCGCCACAGCTCGAGTGAGCTCATGCCGCCTACGGTCCGGCAACAGCGCCATTACCAATGGCTTTGACACCAGCAAAGGTTACACCGACAAGGCCACATTTTCCCTGCAGGTAGGGACCTTTCAAGTCGAAGCCAGCCCTCTGAAGGCAGCTTCCATGCCACCAAACACGGGCAACTTGCATCTCACAATTCTCCGTCATCAGCGTGCGTTACACAGGCCACCACAGGCATCGTTCGGGGCCCTGATTATCATGCCACACTAACCGAGGTTAACCACGGTCATTCCCGGGCTTACATTAGCTTGGGATGGGATCCACCACTGACGATGTCCATGTCCAAGTTCGAAGCCTTGACCATCATGCCCATCGAAACACGTTCAAGAACTCACTACCATGCTACCGGTTTTATCCGCGATCTACAGGCATTCAATTCGCCCTGGACATCGTCCACGGCACGAATGGTTTGGGCTCCCCCTTGACAATACCATGTTGACTCGTATCTTTCTGACCTAATCTCGGGATCGTATGAGGAATTGTGGGAGAGGGGCAGTCTATAAGAACGGCACCCACGCCCAAGGAGCTCCCACAATCCTCTTTTTCCTTCGATCAGGAAGTCCCCATCTGTCAAACCCACTTCTTGCCATCCCGCAAAACCTTGGAATCACGGGCACAACTTGATTTCCAATCTGTTGACGCCACAAGGACATCACTCAGCCTCAGCCGACATATTCTAAGCATAAGTCTGCACGTGTGACTTCCGCATTCCCGAGGCAACCTTAACCACCAAAATCGTCGTTGCGTCATTGGAAACAAAGAACTCACATAAAGAACATCACAACACTCTTTATTTGCGACATCCGACCTCAGTTTCCTTCCTTGAACCTTTCAATCACCAGCTCTTCGGCCCTGCACATTCCACTCCACCGGAACACTACAAACCAGTCGCTTACACATCAAAATGTCCAGCCCAACCAACAACTTCCTCACCCTCATCCCCGCCGCTCACCGCGTCCATGTCACTTCTCCCTTCACTTCTCCCGCCACCAGCGACGAATCTCTAGTTCCTGCACTCCAGAAGACTCGACGATCCAGCTCCAGCGTCTCGGCGGAATCCAACTCTACCGCCGAAGAACCTGCTCTACCATCTGACATTGTTGAGTCTCCTGTCGAGGCGGTCAAGAGCCCACAGACCGAGCCAGTCACCATCCACAAGTTTTTGAAATTGGGTAACTAGGTCCTTACGCCGAACTTTGCGTCTATCGTTTTCACCAGTTATTTTTGCGCCGTTGATCTACTGGACCTGGGACGATCTTCTATTCATGATGACTTTCGACCACGATTTATGTGCGACGATGTTTTAACACCATGATATCCTGCCAATCACACTTGGGGCGTTGATGCGATGTTTTCATTTTGTCATTGGGAAGCACAGTTCGGGAAGGATTTGGTTTTACTGTACGAATTACATGAAGTTCTCAATGGAAGAGAATCTGGGAAAGAGCACAGTGAGAAAGGGTTTCCTTGCCTACAGCCTGGCACACGAAGGACAGCCTTGAGGGAGACGGAACCATGAGAGGGAAAAAAAAAAGGGATTCATTGTCGCAAGAATGCCAATTTTTCATATATTTCCGGATTATTCAATTATACACTGACAATGGAACCTGATGCTTCCAAGACTTGCTTGCCCTCTCTGTTGTCCATCGTCGCATGCTCTCCATCCACCCATGCATCATTATCTCCGATCCTATGTCCTTGCTGCGGCCCTACTCGTACACAGCTTGTTCCGACGACCCACTTACCCCGATTTTTGTTGCCTTTCCCGAGTAAGCCAATGATTGATTACAGGTCCGACGTCAGTTGTTGGTAGAGAACCTCAAAACGCGAGCCATGAATCCGCCCGATCGCCCCATATCAGGCCTCCCTCTTGAGAAAGACACGAGCCCGGCCGCCAGCCTCAGCAATTCACCTCCCCACGACGAGTGCCCGAGGGGGCCCATGGGCCATGGAGGGAACTTTCAGTGCGGGACAATTCTTTGGCACGGCAGAGACCAGAGAGGGCCGCCCCTGATTGCCATTCGATAGAGCAGATCGATTCTAACCAGGGAACAAACATAACCTCGGTGCTAACCAGCTCTCCATTGTGCAACCTAGATATTGTCTCCACATCGGGGCCCACGAACGATGATGGGAGCACCTTGCACCTTACACCCTACACCTATTACACCAACGACTCGCAGAGCATGAAAAAGAGCCGGAAGCATCTGCCCCACTGGGATATCGTTTTCCGAACGGGATAGGGCCTCTTCGTCCACTGGGATGCCGGGGATTGGAAATGCGGGGTTGAGCATCCCGATTTCGGGTCACCAAGCGCGGTCGGCGACGGTGGGATCGGGGATGGAGAGGAGGGGTGGCCATCGAAGACGGTTGGGTTTTTCGAACGGACGGGAACACCACGGTGGTCGATTGCCCCGGAAAAGGGAATTTGGAGGACAGCGAGAATGTGTGTGTCAATGGATTTCCGAACAAGAGCTGGTGCTCCGCGAGAGAATGACCAATGCCAACCTCCACACCAGCTCGGGCCTCTCCCACCTCCCCCCCCCAGATTGTCTGCCTGGTTCGAGTCCAAACTTCCATGCAATGTAGCTGACTGACGACGAGATTCGCTCAACCCTTTCTCCGAAGGACCACAAACGCTCTCTAGTTCACGGAACCGTGAAAACCCCCGCAGACCCCCTCCTCCTTGTGCAAGACCACAGTGCTCTTAGACGAAAACCCCCAAAGTCCGAGTAATGTTGGCGACGAACCCTTCGACGACAACTTCGTAAGCGCCCACGCCAGTGAGGAGGAGTCCAGTGGTAGCCCCCAGTGAACCGAGGAGACCGTCAATGACACCACCGATGAGGCCACCTTGCCTTTCAGCGAGGTTGTTGAGCACTAGTCACAAGGGTCAGACACGCTTCTCGTAGTTCAGACCATCGTGGATTTTGCAGCATGCGGGAGACAGACCTTCAGGTTCCAATGGTGAAGGATCTGCAATAGGACCAGCATTTGCCAGGTTAGCAACGAAGGGAAGCAATGCAAGGAGGAGTTGAGCCTTCATTTTGTGATCGGCAAAGTTCCAGATATGGCTAGTTGGTCAAATCACGGATATGACAAAACGAGAGTCGATGGTTGAAGTGCGTTTGGAAGTCTTGAAGCAATCGACTGGAAGGATATGGTCATGAACTTATACCTTCGTCTCGCCATATACCTGTTGGCCTTTTGCCTCCCTTTTTTCAGCAACAGGTATAGCCCACATCTTACGAGAAGACGTGTCACTTATGCTGGAGCAGCATCAGTTCCGTGAGGCTGTGGCTTGATTTCCTCGAATCATTCTCGAAGCACGGAACATCCGAAACAGAGTCGTTGTACATTGACCGCAGTCTCGGGTCGTTGTAGCGTAAAGACACGGGATGCTTGAGGTCGTGCCTGGGAGCGTGTTCTCTCCCGCATTGACGGGTGATGTTTTTTTGGGCGAATTCAGCCGTCAAGATGATGAGACGGGACAGCCAAATTATGCACGATTGAAGATTGCCTTCCAAAACCCCGATCTGTCCCAGTAAATGCCACTCCCTAGAAGTAATCGAGAGTGCCACAACTTTTGACTGACAAGTCGCAGCTGTGCCCTGTAACACTGTGCTCATACACTCCGGATGAAAGAGATGTATCTTCACCCTGGCAGTGGCGTTCTGTCGCAGAGTGAGCCTCCTCACCATTCGGGGTGGGCTCTGACAGCCCAGACATGCTTCGAAGGGCATTGAAAGTTGGCGAGCTCGGTGGCTAGAGCTAGATGTATGGGAAAACCCTTACCAGGTGTACGGTAAATCCCTCTACCTTCTTCGTAGCGTGAGAGATGCGATGAGAATGATTGGGTGAAAAATGAAGCTGGACCAAAATTCTCTGCGACGAGAAAGAGGCCGCAGTTAGGAGCCTAGTATGCCAGACGCAGGCCGTTAGCTCCCTGTGATTCCACAGTGGCAAGATCCGGAGACAGCAGACTCGCTGATCTAGCTGTCTCACTCGACTTCAAGGTAATCGGTAATGAGCTGAAAGGTTTGAAGATTTGTCAAATCATAGCCATTCACCTGTCAGAACAGCTACCCCATTGCTTTGTTGTATAGGTGTGTTTAGGTGAGGGCAGATCACCCAAGCCGCACCAAGCATACTCTGCTTTGCGGACGACAAACAGCTCTGTTCGCTACTCATCGCCTGGCTGCTCAGCCTAACGCGTGAGAAGAAACAAGGCTTCGAGGCTGAGATTTAGGGGGGAGCCTCATGGTCGGCTGACTTTCCACTGAGCCTCTCGGCAAACTAGCCCCTGAAGGCAAGTGTTAGTTCCGCAAAACAGCATCTCCCCCGCAATTGCTCCTCCAGTGTCTTTGCTGGTCGCACTACTCCGTCCCTGCTGTCTTCTGTGTATACCTAGGTATTCAGTGCTTGATTGAATTCTTGTAGTCTTCTGTGCTACTATGAGCTGACAGCGACGTCCGTGTGATTCTCGATCTCAGCTCGCTCCTTACCCGATACTGCGTCCAGCTCTCCCTCTCGACGCAATGCCTCAGCTACTGAAAATTGGGGTATCCCAATCGCACACACTTTCGTCCCTGCCAGAGACCCTGTCCGCCCTTCGTGAAACCACCCTGTTGGCTGCGCAGAAAGATTTGTCCATCCTTCTGTTCCCCGAAGCCTACCTAGGTGGGTATCCGAGAACATGTTCCTTCGGCGCAGCTGTCGGAGCACGCACAGATACCGGGCGTGACCAGTTTCTCGCCTACACTAAGTCTGCGGTGGATCTAGGGGATACACCGCAAGGAGCTGGAGATGACTGGATCGAACGGAAGCTACCAGTGAGCAAAGAGACGGGCCGAAGAGGGGATGGCACAAGAGAGTTTCTCGAAGAAGTTGCACGAGAAACAGGTGTGTTTGTCGTCACTGGGCTCATCGAAAAGGCAGGAGGAAGCCTCTATTGTGCGGCAGTATATGTCGACCCGAAGAGAGGGATCATAGGCAAGAGAAGGAAAATTATGCCCACAGGTTCGGAGCGGCTGGTATGGGCACAAGGTCAGCCTTCTACATTGAAAGCGGTAGCTACCACCATCAAAGGTGTTAGAGTGGTCATGGGATGTGCTATATGCTGGGAGAATTTCATGCCCCTGTTACGGTACAGTCTCTACAGCCAAGGTGTGAATTTATGGTTAGCACCTACGGCGGACGCGAGGGATACGTGGGAACCGCTGATGAGGACTGTTGCTGGAGAAGGCCGATGTTTTGTTCTCTCAACCAACCAATGTATGAAGAAGAAGGACCTGCCTACTTGGATCACAGGCAATCCAAGCGAGTGGTTGTCGAGACGGCCGAAGCCCGAGTCGGAGACGTTTATGAATGGCATTATTTCTCCAAACCACCACATCGCGACTGGTGGCCGGAGGCTCTCCATGACCCGCACGGAAGAAAACCACGAGATAGCATGGCGCTGCAAAGACGCCCCGATCGACGAAAGCAAGCCTCTCGAGTCTTCCAAACTGGAGCTGAATGCTAACGCTTCCTCCTTGCACAATGATGGCGAAGATTTCGTCTCCCGAGGTGGCGCCTGCATCGTGAACCCGCTCGGTCGAACCATCGCAGGGCCGATTTGGGAGAAAGACAACGAACTCTTGTGGGCAGAAGTCGACTTCGACGATTGCGAGAGGGGCCATCTGGATTTTGACGCCACGGGCCATTATGCACGCCCGGACGCGTTCAAGTTGACTGTTGAGGGGCTGGAATTGATCCCGCCCCCTTGAACCAGACATGTAATCCAGATAGCAAAGAAACATGAAACAAAAATGAGCGTCACCCTATACAATCAGATCGGGCATCAAAACACGGGGAGCGCAAGCACTAACCGCCTTTACCTTTCAAGATGAAATACCTGCGTCAAGGGCACGATACCCTACCCTATCCTGCCGTCCTCCTACCATGTGTCGTCACGTCATGTCCTGCCGTATAAATTACAATGCCCACCACGCACCAAGAGGGGAAGATGGAATCGTACTCAAAGATCGGCAAAGAAAAGTAGCTTTTCGTTCTTGTCTCGTGCGTGCGTGTGCGCATGCGTAACACGATCCGGTGAAGGACCGCCGCAGCAACGGCAGCAACCAGCTCAAGATCAAGCAATTGGCAAGAGATGCAGATCGAGCGAGGTAAGAGACGTACGGAACACTCCCTCCCTCGGGGAAAGGAGTGATTCGAAACAGAAAAAACAGAAAGGAGAGAAAGGTTGTTCGTTTTGTCACGGATGAGCGGACAAGGACAGAGAACCTGGCGAAGGAGCGAGCCAGTGGATTGGCACAGCCAGAACGTAAAGAACTGCCTGTGCAGAACAGTATCCGGTCGAGCAAGTATATTTCGACTCACATTGATTCGTTTGTCACCTGTGCAACTGGTAAGGGTATCGTCAATCCAAGCCGGGGGCCACCCAGATTCAAACCCTCGCAAACGGCAATAGCACTCCCCGGCGCCGTTCGTCTCTGGGACGCCACTAGCATCGCCTGGCAGGATCAGTAAGCCACTCGTGTCCTCATATCCGAAATCTTCCTCTCAATCTCCCTAACACTTCGATCCAACTCTCCCGCAATCACTTGCTTCTTGTCGTTCGAGAGCAAGAAAAAGGTTTCGCACAGATCGCCGTCAATGATGCCTTTCGAGGGCGCATAGTACGACCGATAGATGAGATGATCTCTGCCCAAAATCGGAGGGTTGCCATTGTTCGACGCAAGTTGCATCTCCAGAGACTGGAAGAAGTCAACGTCTTCCCGACTCACGAATGGCACGAGCATGCCGATTGTGCCTTGAAATCCTGTCCAGAACACAACATCTCGACCGCCGGCCACGAGACTCGTCTTCTGAATGCTGGTCGGGATGTCGCCCGGGAAGTAGTGGACCATAAGACTCAATCGATTGGGCGCGCCGTTGAGGTACGCTCGTTCATGGATCAGATGCGCACCCGAGCCGTCCTCATCGGCCTCTTCAGAAGCCTTGGTTGGGCAACGCAATAACCAGAGATTGCCGAACTTGTCCCCGCCTGCCACAGTTTCGTAGTCGACCATTGTGCAACAAGTCGTCCAGCGAGCAATGACATCGTCGGCAAAGGGGATGAGCTTGTTTTCTTGGTATTTGTAAACACAAAATGACACACTATCTTGGATGTCGCTGACGATAATTCTGCTTCCCTGGGTCTGTAAGCCGACGATGATATTCGTTGTTGCTTGCGCTTGGCATTTGCGCAACATTTGTTTCATTCCGAGGTCATAGATTCGCAACTCTGCTCCAATGCCCGCTAAAAGCCGACCTTGAAAAGCAAGCAGGGCGGTCGGAGGTTGCTCCACTTTCGTTTTGTGGATGAATTCGAGTTCTCTACCGTCTTCGTGGAAGCGGTAAACGTGTAAGAAGCCCGCCGAGAACGAACGAGGACTGACCACCAAATCCTTTGCTGTCCCAACGATCAGGAAGGTCTCATCATCTTGTCCTGCGAAGGGGGCTGCTGTAATGCTGGTGGCACACTCATTATCCTCCAGCTCAAGTGTAAAGACGACGGATTTACTCGTGACCGGGTCAACAATTTGGATACATGACGCCCAGTGACCAGTCCCACGAGGATATCCAAACTCTTCGGGAGGGAGCTGGACGGCGTCCCCATTAACTGCCGTAGACTCTGTGAGCAGTTTTGTCCTTGTCGCAGGCGCAAGAACATTGCTGTCTGCCTCAATGACATAGAATAAAGGTTGTTCCGGATGCTTGACGAACTTCCTGGGCGTATATGGTAGGGGAATGTTCTCTTGGAGTAGATTTCGAGAAAGATCCTCGATCGTGAATATCCTAGGGCAGACAATTAGACAAAGCCGGAGAGAGGCAATTAAAACAGATTGCAGTTTCAAAAACATCAGAAGGAACAATTGGTTGAGTTTTGGAGTCCGCACGAGTCATTGACTCTCGGAAAGAGCATAGTTATGATTTCATCACTTGAAAGACTTCGGCTTAGGGAAACAGAACTCACCTTAGATTCTGTCCTTGAATGCCCACCATTCCTTCGGGGCATTGTTCACTGGTGAAATTCCAGACGTACTGCAGACCGACGTAGTCAAGTGGCGTCAGCATGAAACCGTTCGTCTGCCTGTCAGTATATCCAAGCCATGACCGGGAACTTAGTGCCATTACAGCATTCTGCCCTTTCACCGAGACGCGGAAAAGCTTTGCCGGCTTCAGACCCAAGAAGCGCGTCCTCGTGTCCGAGAGCTCGCCCGTGATCTCATCGAGGACCGTTCGTAAGTAAACGCCGGAGTAGAGCCCAATATGGAGATACAGTGTACTCCCGCCAGACGTGGAGTCTGCCATGGCCATTATGGATAGCGCCGAAGGCGCCGAGGTCAATGCTTGCACTGATTTGTTTTCGAGCGTCGAATCGGGATCCAGACTTAATATCCTGACAGTCGAATCGTCGCACCCAACGGCGAGGAATGAGCTTCGAACCCGACCTTCAGGCACTTCTCCAAGTGACAGACAGGTCACGGTCCCAGTCATTTCTCTCCGCTCATCGTATTCTGCCAAGGATCCATCAGTGTCCATCTCGAAATAGACAATCTCACCCGAACTCAGGGCCACGGCGACTTGTCGCTCGTTTGTGGTAGCAGCGACAATGGATCGATGCTGAGGTGCCGGCCATTCATTCACCCGCTTGTCTACTCGAATGTGTCGAATACCCTTGGGATGTACTTGAATCAAAGCATCTTCGCCCAGCTGTTGGACAGCAAGGGTCGGAGCCGTTGACAGAAAGCCCGTGTCTGTGACTTCCTCCACCGTTTCTCCGATGCTAAGCACCAGGGTTCCAGTGCGGAAAGAGAGTATGATATAAGCGTCGTATTCATCTTCCCTTGTCAACTTCGTAGTCCACACAGCCTCGGGCTTGTCAGGAAGCTCCGACTCCACAATCTCTGAAACGGACAGACCGTGCTTCAGGGTTTTGAAACTGCTTCGAGCGCCTGACCCGCATATCGAGTAAATCTGTGGAGCGTCTTCGTCGAGGAGGTTCGCGACCTTGCAGTCCAGTAAGGGGTTTGCAGCATCTATGCTTTGTACAAGGTTGAGATTTGATAGGGGTCGTACGTGGAAGTACGCTGGTGAGTAGGGTTCTGTTGGGTCTGAAGGAAAATCATCACTCGTGAATTCTGTCTCCTGATCGTCGTCTCCAAGTTTTTCGAATTGGTAGAAATGGTGGTTGCCGCTCTCGCTGCTCACAAACAAGAATCCACTCTTTAAAATAAGCAGGCTGTTCGCCACAGGGACTGTGTCGAAGTATTTCAGTTTCAGTGCCTTCACCTCACCCGTTGGCTGACCACTGTCATCCTCCACCATGTCTATGGTGACTTTGAAGAGGTCGCCGTCCTCGGTTTGCAGAAGCAAGAAGAACTGGCCTTTCATTTTGTGCATAACACCCGCCACGATGTGGCGTTTGCGTTCAGGATTCTCAAGCACACCTCTTCTCCTTGGGATTGGTACACGAAAAGCTTCCTGATTTGAGTGTCTGTACGTGATATTGTCTTCTCCGCAGACAAGAACGCCGCTGGGCCCGTCAGATCCACCAGGGACCTGAAATAGTTTGGTGGCGCTCCTTGCTACAGGCTCGGTCCATTTGCGGACAACATGATTGAGGCCGAGGTCAAGCTCATAGTAGACCAGGAGCTTTTCCACCTCCTCCAGAGCTTGCCCACTAGGGTCCTGGTCCACCTCACTGTAGTCGACTTCGAGCGCTGCAAATATGGGATTCTCATAACCGACATCAAGGGCGATGCATTCGAAGACAAGCGTTTGGGGTTTGTGGGCTTCGAGCGGAGAAGAAATGGTAAGCTCGGCTTGAGCATTTCGATTCAAAACGTAGACGAGCTTGTTCTTCTCGATGGAGGCAATCAGACACGCTCGTCCTTTCGGATCGACAGCGAGATATTGACCGGGTATAACTCTTCGAATGCCTGATTTCCCGTAGGTCTCGAGATGTACTCGATTGAAACGATTCTGGTCGCGGAGATATTCGAGGATAGTGATGCGCCCGGAGTCCGAGCCGACAATCAGATAATCTAGCAGACGTATTAGTGTGTGTGCCTCAGTCGACGAAGATACAACTGACCTTTACTGCTCCCCGCCAGTCGGAAAGCGGCAAGGGACCGAATGATGCCAAAGCAATCCTGGGTAAAGAGAGGGGAGATTTTTCCCTGGGTAGGATCGGGTCTGTGGATGGTGAGCTTGGAGCCCGATGCTGTGATGATCTGTTGCTCTTTTGTACCGGCAAACTGACCCAAGACTGCTTGAGTGATGGCTGAAGGAGGTTGTATAGTCAAGCTATACATAAACATAGAGCTCGTCGTCGCCATGGTGGGCGCGAGCCTAAGAAGACTTGGGAGTGCTTTTTTGTATGCGTTGCAACTCTAGGAAATATCCAGTGACATGGCGGCTTGCATTGGCGCAGAATGTCAAGCCTATGGTATCCTCATGGAGTGCTCTTTTTGTCTTTGATCGTGGACCTGAGTCGTCAAAAATCGACCTCTCGCTGTGTCGCATTTCACAAGCCAGCAAGTTGAGCGGCGCAAAAAAGTTCACGCTCGCCAAGAGCGAGTTCTGGCTGGGGACTTGATGGGGTAACTGCGCCGAGAGCTGTCCTCTGGGGCCACAGGCAGCTATGGCCTCCTCCCCTCGGCATGGTGTAGCCTAGTGGCGCGGGCAGCCCCTCCCCTTAATGGCACAATAGAGGGCACCCGGTCATGCGGCCAACACCGCTGGTACCGCAGCTGCGCAGCCAGGAACTCAGCGCAGCTGCAACTGGCTCCGGGAACTCGATCGACTTCGTCACTCTTGCCATCGATCCATCGGCCAGGTGGTCAGTCGTCTTGTTCTTCTTGCTCTTGATCAGAAATCTTTGACATGCCACTCTGCGTACGCACTTGTTAGTCTTACTCCTCAAGTCTCCCAACTGTCTTGAGAGGCCATTTTCGCTTTACCTTCATCTCTTCTGCGTATCTCTGGCAGATCCATTATCAAACGAGCTGCCCCGATTTGGGCTCCGTTGTCCGGTCTGAGCATCGCCTCCCTCACCCATCAGAATTACAAATCCATCGAGCAGAAAAGGCCTTGCCTGCGCGGCTTCTCAACAATGGCCGACGCTGCTGGTGCTGAAGATGCCACCGTCACCTTCCACGTCAAATCCTCGGGTAGCCAGAAATGGACGCTGACCTTGCCTCTGTCGACGACGACAATCGACCTGAAGAACAAACTCGCCTCTGAAGAGTTCGCCAATGTTCCGGCATCGGCTCAGCGGCTGATTTACAGCGGAAAGGTGCTGAAAGACCATGAAACCCTCGCCTCTCATAATGTGAAAGAAGGCAACACGATGCATCTAGTTAAGAGCGCCGCTAGCAATCAAAGACAGAACCCGGCGACACAATCCTCTTCAACCTCGACCCCTGCCCCGGGAACTGCACCGCAAGCCGCAACGGGAGTACCACAAAACCTGGCATCGGGCACTGGGAATGATCCTCTGGCTGGTTTGACCGGTGCACGGTATGCCGGCTTTGCCCAGTTGCCCAACGCCAGCATGTTCCAAGAAAACCTCACACCAGACGACTTCCTGCGCCAGTTGGATAACCCCCACTTCCAGCAGATGATGCGCGAGGCCATGGGCAACCCTCAAGTCCAAGACATGATCATCAATCAGAACCCACATCTTAGAGCGATGGGGCCCCAAGCGAGGCAAATGCTCAATTCTGACTACTTCAGATCCATGATGACGAACCCTCAAATGCTTAGGAACATGATGCAGATGCAGCAAGAGATGGGTCTGAGTCCTTTCGGAGGTGCAGGCAGAGAAGAGGCTTTTCCAGCACCCGGTGTCACCAACACCACCGAACGGGGCACCACAGGCGGCACTCCTCAAAATACACCCAACAACCCTCTAGGACTTCCACCGCAAGGTCAGCCTGGCCAGGCTGGGCAAGCCGAACAGCTGCTCGCCATGTTACAATCATTGAGACAAACAACCCAAGCCCTCTCAGACGCCTACGGCACCCCCAACACCAATGCGACAGGAGCCCGAAGTGGAGAGGCTGGATCCAACAACCAAGAAGCCGGTGGTCAACAGCCCCAGACCCCCCAGAATACGGCAAACCCGACGCCGCAGCGTATCAACCCTTTCATGGCACTGTTTCCGCAGCAAGGTGGAAGTCCGAACACCACTTCACCTCCCCCTCTCAACCCGTTTAACCCTCAGCACAATCCATTCCTCCAGAACCCCGAGGCAATGCAGCAATTCCTACAAGAAATGAACGCCGGCCAAGGTGGCGAGGGTATGGATTATGGTGGCCTGTTCAATCTCCTCGGTGACGGTGGCCGACCGACACCGGCAGACAACCGACCGCCGGAGGAGCGATATGCGCAGCAACTACAGCAATTGAATGAGATGGGGTTCTATGATTTCGACCGGAATGTTCAGGCACTGCGAAGAACGGGGGGCAATGTGAACGGCGCAATAGAATACCTGCTCAGCCACCCTGCAGACTAGCGATGCGAGGATGTGTTAATTTTCCGGGATTTGTTATCACAGCCATGGCGAAGGACCTGCAACATGCGCCACCGATATCTTTAACTGAGCGGCCTAGCTCGACATGTACAATGTATGTACTCCACAAGCAAGTGCTTCGTCGCCTCCTGCTGTGGTTCTAGCTGTCGTTCCTTCCCTCACCCGTTCAGAATCTCTTGCGCGAGGCCAAATCCCTACTCGGAGTTATCAAGCTCTTTGTTCTCGCTCTGGAGATCGAAGATGGATGACTATCCTGACAAGCTCCCTCCTGTCTTCTCAACACAACTTTGGTTCCTGGCGGAAAGTTCTGTGCACGCCTCCGCCTCTCCACTCGCCCTAGCATTGCTTCAAAGCCAGCTGAGGAGCAGGTATGCTGAGTGCATGAGAGTTTTCGGTTCGAGGCAGGTTTTGTGCACTGGCAGAACGAACATAGGATCAACCCAGGATCAGATCCACGCTTAGCTTCCGTTTTCCCATGTCGTCAACTTCGATCTCTCTCACTGACACCACATCTAATACACGTCCTACTCCCTGACACTTCAATGCACTTTGGACGAAAGGTCCGCATGACGCCTCTGCTCTCTACAACAGTTCTTGACCATGCTAGGCTTTCAGAGCATCTGGCGCTGAATCGCCAATGTACAAGCCCACTCTCACGTGCTTGATCCATCTGCGATGTCGAGGCTGGATACCCAAGAACAAACTCTCCAGGCAGAGTCCGTTGCATACAATGAAGTGCTTCGGCGAACTGAGCAGCGGCTGAACCTCGTTGTGGATCTGGCGGCATACCCTCAAGAGGCGGTTATCGAAACGTTTGTAAACGTCGAAGCCTTCACAACATCCGCCAGGGTGATTGTAGGTGCATGAGCCGGGTTTTGAGGGGCATCTGCAAGGTTCGATTTCAGTTGGACCAAGAACAAGATTCCATATCTGCAGACGGAGCTCGTACGGGAGGGTGAGAAGAGGAGGGATCATGATGTGACGGTGTTGGATAGCGGTCTGGCAGGGGCCCAGCCTGGTCAGTCAAAAGGTGCTATCAAATGAAGTCTTGTTGCCCTGTTTCACTCCTTTCTGCGCCAAACAAGAGGAAATTGACGGACCACTGCATCGTCTGGTCGTTGATTGATATGTAGCATTTCCCGTCACCCATCACCCCTAATGCGCGTATACCACTCCATCCCAACCCCCAATGGTTTTCAGCCCGTGCTGGCCCGGGGCGAATTGCGACGCTTAATCAGCTCCGGAAGCGCAGATTCGCCGAACCCAGGGACTTATCGAGATAGCGGATAGGTCAGCCCGAGCATGTAAACTCTCGCGGACAGCCTCGTTGACGTAGGATGACTGATTACTCATGGACATGTTGCAGAGACATCAACCTCGATCCAGCAATGGCTGCTCGCGTCGACCGTCGTTTTTCTTCCCAAAGTGGCGGGAGCTCTTGGTCTGGAGCCCCAATACATACCGATCGAGGATATTGATATCAATAGCATCTCATCTCTTCCAGGCTGGCTCGTTGTGGTTAAAACCCTTTTCTGTCACCGGTCTTGCTCGAGACTGGGAGCCTTGTTTGATGATCTCCCCCCCCTCTTTTCGCCTGAGCTGGCTCTCGCGGTGTGAACTACGAGTCTATGCAAGGCCGTCACGGTTGGCATTGGATTGCTACTCCAGCATGTCCTGAGACGGGGGCCGTCGAGTCGACAAGAGCACGAGGAGGCTCTTTGACAGTGAGCCGGCCCTCGAAAGACAAATCCGGACAAGACGAACGCACGGGAAGGGTGCGACGGAGCTAGGAAGAAGGTGAATGTGTGCGTGGACGTGGCGAAACATCACTTTGGAGGGGAGATTTGGGAAGCCAGAAGCAGTGCCGGTTGCAGGAAAATGCGCGAGAGCGGGCGCCATGGAACATACAGTGACTACGACGAGGCGGGACTACACGCGGCGGTCAATGCAGGGCCATGTGTTGAGTTCATGAAGGGCTATTTGAGACCGCTCAAGGTTCTGTTTTGAACGATGCGCAATGTAAAGGCCTGGGGGAGTCTGTCGTGATCCTCCCAGGAGTTGGAGGCGGCTGTGATGAGATGACGGCTCTTGTGGTACTGGAAGGCAAGTTCCACTCCTTTCTGGGAAGACTCATATGCATTTTTTCGATTTTGCAACGATATCGGAAAAGGCTCACGGTGGAAGGTAGAAGGCATTCCCAGCTGCGCACGGGGAGAATCACGGCCTTCAATTCAACATGTCGAGATATTGAGTTTCAAATCCCCATTGATGAGGCGAAAGGAATCCGTATCCTCCTGCGACTGGCTCTGCTCCTTCTCTCAAGCACCCCTGACTCGACGTTCTTCACAATCGACTCTTTCCTGCCCTAGATCAACTTGTTAGCACGCGGACAAGCAGCATACGGGGGATCTTTCATATCGCGTATGTACCTCTTGGGGAGCGTTCCTCCATGCGTCACAGAGCAGCAAGGCACTCACTCACGAAGAACCAACAATATCACCCGCGATGAAGAGCGGGGACTTGTTGCTGAAGTTGGGCACGTCGCCAAACACCGTCTGCGCCTCCTGGCTGCTGAGAGCCTGCTTGAGCCCGTCGGCCGTCTCCCAGGTCAACAACGCCGCGATGCTGTAGGGCTTGGAGCCGTCCGGGGCCGCCTGGAATTCGACCACCTTCCACCCCTTCAGGCCGTACTGGCCCCATTTCTCGCTGACCAGCGGCATGTGGGTTTTCAGGTAGTAGTTCAAGTCGAAGGTGGCGCCCTCCTCGGCGGGGTAGAGGACTGTAGCGTTGACGGCCATTGTTTTGTTGCTGGTGTAGGGCAAAGTTGAGTGTACGGTGAGAGGCTGTCTTGACCTGTGTACAGAGACAGCGCTGGGGGAGGCTTTTGAGGAACAGAACAAGGATCAAGAACAGAAGACGATAGTGACGCTAGGCTGGTGAAATGAGGTTTGAGTAGGTGAAAGTGACTGCGCGCCAAGGTAGGCTCTTATCGCTGCTCTTCAGAGGAGGAGAGGTGATATTTATTGATGATTTATTACCACCACACAACCATCCAAAACCCCCATCCGTGGCTGCTCCTGCCCCTCTCGAAGATTTCGGTCTCACGGACGCGAATGTTCTCATCGCGGGGGGGGGGGGGGGGGGGGGGGGGGGGGTGGGTGGTGGTGGTGCTCATTGATGAGGGGCTTACTGTGGGCTCAACTTCCAACTTCTTTACCATCTGCTCGCCCATGCTCTCTCGACACGAAATCCTTCAACTTTCTTTCGTCCCTTTTCCCCGCACTAGCCGCGTGGGCTAATCGATACCGAGCGCGGCGGTAGTTTCCTCTCTCTTCCTGCTCATCCCTCCCTGCTGGTCCGCGCGGCTTGCCTGGTATGCACGTACAGCATGCACAGACATGAACACCCTCCCCGCTACGTGCCGCTGTCGATCCTCTAGGCACAAATGGCGCGAGCACGCTGCAAGTCGGCCTTTCGTCCGGGCTTTTCCCGAGTCGAGAGGGAGAAAAAACACCGAGTGGCCGGTTCCGACTTGCCTTTTGAATGGTACGAGGGAAGCCCGATTGTTGGGATACTGGAGGGGTTGGGCGATGATTTGATCGCACGCTTCACACACACATTCGAATCTGTCAAAAGGGTCGGGTACCCGTTTCCAAAACACGTACAAGCACATGCACGCCATGATATACTTGTACATCAAGATGAACAGCCGGGCTAAAGGAACATCAAATAGCTATCAGCCTCACCGCGCTAGTCTGCTGCGTATATGGGAGCGTCTATAGGGTCACCGGCGTGTAAATAAGGTACCATGGACAGCCTCCTACGCCGCTCCGGCATAAAGATCAACTACCTCGCGTGGCTGACCATCACGATCTACGTCAACGTCGACTGCGAGTACGAGGAGCCCAACTTGATTAGCAACTTGACTGAAGCTGTACCACGACGAATGCAACCGCAGCATGGTATGATCATGTCGTGGCCGGTGTGCACGAAGCTCCCGTCTGCTATCTAGGCGTTGGGCTGCAAGGGTAACAACCCGAGTAGCACTAGGTCCAAACTCCGGGGCACGGTCGTCTTCTGCCAGAGGACGTGGTGTGGAAGCCGTCAATGAGGATGGCCATGAAGATGCCGCCGTTCGCAAGCGGCCGGAGAATCTCAGGTAGCGACGGATTGCAGTGCTCAGTCCCGTCTTTGGCACCTTGGGGCGGCTGGTTGTGAGTGGTTTCTGACTGGGCCGACTGCTCGTCTGGCCAAGATCTCACGTCCACCGTGTTGAAAGTGGCTTTTTGCAACAGGAACTCTTTCTTTCCCGTCCACGTCTTAGGCTTAGATGTGAATCTGAAGTGTAAAATGACCTTAGCGCTGATACAGCCCGAGGTGACGCAAAGACGGGGAGATACGGACTCGGAAAGATCACAAACAGGAAATACAGCAGAAGCAGACGCGGGAAAGATCAGAAAACTGAGGTTCGTAACAGACACGCAGACAGATAGGTTGGATTCACCACTTGGGCCACACAGAGACCTCTCTCCGCAATTCAAAGCATCTGCTACGCATTCTTTGCAAACCGGATCTATTTCTCTCCATCTCCTGCCGCATGGAATCGTCCTTCATCTGAGCAGACTAGGTACGTCGTACGCGAGGTGAAAACCATTCTTACACCTGTTCATCTTGCTGTATGCGACTCGCACGCTCAGTCTATTCTAACTCAATCTCACCTCCTTGGGCCAACACACCCACAACTCTCTGAAACAACTCTGTCGGCGTGGGCGCTTGTGCCGACGAAGAAAACCTCAGCACCGAGTTAAGCCCTCCGCCGCCGCCAACATGCGCGTCCACAGTATTGACGGCTGTGTTAGGCACCTCTTCACGCGCGGCGGCAGTCACTGGTGCCACGAGCCCTTGGCGACCGAAAATACTGTCCAGGCTCCGAGTGACTTGCTCTGTCTCTCTGGTGCCTGCGATTGTCCCCGTGAATGCCCCCACCGTCGGTCTCAGAAACCGGTATTGATTCCTCTCATCGATGATCAAATACCCCGGCCCGGTGGTCAGAGCAAGTAGTCCCTTGACCGTTCCGTTGAACGAAGTCTGATACACAACCTTCGCCTGCACGCCCGGGCTATCTTGACTGCCTGCAACAGTATCACGCGAGTCGTCGTTGGATAAAGTCAAAAGCACCAATTTACTCCCTCTCGGCTTTTCAGAACGCGAAAGACATATCGCAATCGTTCCATCGAACTTATTCTTTGTAATGTAGAACGGGCTCCAGCTCCTCGGTGGGACGTACTGCTGGTCAAGCTGGATTGGCGATGAGACCAATCGGTTCGTGATTGTATCCAGGATTGTGAGAGTCTGTGAGAGGCATATGAGGTAGCGGGAGTGGAAGAGGAGTTTCGCTGCGCTGCTAGTACTAGGGAGAAGGGAGGGTTCGGAAGAAACAATTTTGCCTGTGGCTGGGTCGATGAGATGCACGAAGCGAGTTCGAGGCCCTTTGAAAGTCGCAGCAGAAGATTCCTCCAACAATCTGGACCGGTTTCCAGGCCAGAACCAAGCAGCGGCGACTACTGAGCCATCCTCCGCATAGGTCAGGGCGGCAGATATTGCTTTTGCATCGATGCCTCCACGTTCGAGAGGAGCGTCATGATCACATTGAATTGTCCTTGAACAACTCCAGGTGTAAAGCTGCTCATTAGCCTTGTTCCTGACGGAAACGCCGTTCCGGTGACGCGCTTTTGGTGACCATATGCGAACAGTCGCATCACTGCCAGTCGTGGCCAATTCCAGTTTCGCGGGGTTAAATGACACACCGAGCACAGAGTTTGGGCCTGCTGTGTGAGGTTCGTCAACCCTGGTCACTTGCTCGAAGTTGTTATTCTCTTCATTCCACAACCACAGCCTCAGACTTGTTTCGGTTGATCGACCGCGAACATCTGTACAGTCGGATCGGATGTACGTACTGTCCAGATCTTGTTCGTTGGGTTGCCATTCATCTACTGTTGCTAACCACCTGCCGTCGTGGCTGACGGCGATCTGCGTCACAGTTGGTTCCTTGACCGGTTGTCCCGTGGGTGCGACATTGGAGGCGGTGACCATGTTCCGAGTTAAAGCTTGACGACCAACTTGAATGTTTGATTCGACATCGTAGACTTGTAAGAGAGTTGAATATCGGCCGTGAAACGGGCCTGTCGCGCCGGCATCGGAAGGCACAGCGGCCAATAGTCGGTTTGGAACACTTGGGTGAGCAAGGAGCGGGCTCGAGTTCTTCTGAGACATCCCCAGAGCCAAGCCGCAGACGTTTGTTGAGGGAAGTAGATCAGCTGTCGACAAAATCATAACAGAGTTGTCACCCAAGCGTAAAGCATAGGAAGATCCAGAAGCTGAGACGCTGAGGTTCAGGATTGGAGTTGAGAGATGAGGCAAATATTGCCTCTGGTTCGAGTCCAACTGCCAGATGACGAGCACCGTCTCGTTACCGCCAGATATGATATAGTTCCGATCCCGAGACCATTTTACGGTATTGACAGCGGTCCGGTGCCAATGGAGCTTGCGGCCAACAATGTCCTCCGTCGAAGCCTTGTTCTTTTTCTCTTTTCCAATGAGTTTGAAGAGTATGTCCTCATAGTGCACAATGGCCCCATCGTTGAGACCGATCACAACATCGAGGAAAGGGACTTTTCGTGAGGTTTTGGATTTGCCTGAGTTGACTTGGGCGTCAAAGCTTGTTATGAAACCTGGCACTGTGATTTCCCTCCATATGTAGGTAAAATCCAACTGGCCTTCAGCTGTGCCTTGACACTGGCCAATTAACAGTTGGTTTTCGACGCATGCCAACAGCACGGTTCCTTGTGCGTAAGATTTGAAGCAAGGTGATAGGTTAATCCTCTGCAACACCGTGTCGGACTCTGTGAAGTTGCCCAGGATTGTGTTGACGGAGTAAGCAGCGAGACGCCTAGAGCCTTGCGCATCGATTTGTAGAACCAGAATTGTCTCCTTATCTTCTTGTTGACACAAAGGAAGGACTTGCAGCGAAGCATTCCCCGCGTTGCATTTACCTATCACAGCAGCTGCTGTCCAATCCCATAAAGACACCAATCCTCTCGAACTAGAGACGTACAACTTCTTGGGGTCAGCCTTCGACAAAGAGCAGCAGGTGATATCGGATCGCGGGTCGACACGAAAGCTTCTGACCAGAAGGGATGTCTTGGTCGAGTAGACTTGGATTTCAGAGTGTGTCGGCAGGATCAGATACTGGCCATCAGCGGTCAAAATTGGATCTTGATCGATGAACATGCCACCGTTGCCGGAAGATAATCTGAATCCACCGCCGATTAGAATCGACTTTTCCGTCTTCGGATTCTTGAGGGCTTTCGGCTTGTGCTTATCTTTTTTTACCAACTGGTTTTTCTGTTCTCGCTTGACGAATTGGTCTTGCTGGGTTGTTCTGGCCAAGTGATCCAGTTTTTGATTCTCGGTGCTTGTCATCCTTTTTTTCAGCGGGTTGGTATTGCGTTTCCTCGGCCTCTTGGATGACTTCAATGCTGGTCCCTCTGAAATCAATTCATTGGCCAACGCTTTCGATCTCAAGTCAGATCCTTCAGCATTCCCACCATTGGTGCCTGTAAGTTGTGACTGTATGTGGCTGGATTTTGATTCCAACGATGTACTCTTCTTCCTTTGGTTCTTTGTTCCGGCCAGATTCTGCGGCTCCGCAGTGATTCCCTTGTCCAACGCAGCACCGGCTTCCTTCAGCTTCTTCGACGAGTCTGATGGCTTTTGATTGGGAGTTAATGCCTTCGTCGGAGTCTTCGCAGAGTTCTGCTTCTTCGGCTTGCCATCATTAGAAGTCGGTGTATTTGGCGTGGTTATGTCCTTGGCCTTCAGAGTGGAGTTTACAGGTTTATTAGAGGTTTTCGCTTTCAACGCAGCAGGCGACGCCGTCGTTTTCGACAAAGACGGGGTATTCTCGACATCGACTTTTCCGCTTCTTCTTCTTCGTCTCTGGCGCTTTTGCTCGTGCGAGCTGCCGTTATGGTTGCCTTCAAAGGCAGTGTCTGCATCTCGCTTTGTAGGCTGCGACATCCTGAGACAGACTCCGGCAGACGAACAAAGAGTTGCACGCTCCCAATTGCCTTGCAGGATGTGTAGCGAAATCAGAAACTTTTTTCTCCGCACCAACTCAGTGGAAGGTTTGCCGTCGGGGTCACGTGCCGATAAATTGCGGAGAAGAATTTCTGCGACTTTTTGAAGACCAACCTTGTGCCATGCTTCACCACAACGAACATATCGAGACCGTCGACACTGAATCTTCTACCCTGTTCTGTCCTTGCTGTGCCGTGTGAGGTCAAAATGATTATCCCCATACGTTGTTTCTCCTGCGGGAAGGTATGGCACATGTCCACTACAGTTTAGATGTTGAGGAACGCAACTGACTCCTTGCGCTGTTTTCAGGTCATCGCTGACATTTGGGAACGATACATGAAGTTGCTCGAGGGAGGCATTCCCGACGGGTTAGTATCTCCGTACTGTGACTTCTTCCCCGCGAACGAATTCTAACTGTTCATTCTTCGGGTATAGCGAAGCGATGGACCAAGTCGGCGCAAAGCGATACTGCTGCCGGCGCATGTTGATGACACACGTCGATCTGATTGAGAAGTTGCTACAGTACGTTGAAACCTTTTTCTTGGTACATCACGGCGATGGGGACCACGAGTAGACTAGTGAGGCTGGACTGACAAAAGTGGCGAACAGATATGACCCATCCGAACGAAGAATCAAGACCCAATCATGAGATAACGAGACAAAATCATATGAAACGGTGTAAAAATCGGCGTTCCTTGGGGGGACTAGAATTCTACATGCGCAAGCGTCAGGAATGGCAACTGTGACCTTGGTCTTGGTGCTTCGAGGAGACGACAGAAGTGAAGGCCATGCATTGTCCAACTTTGAATCAATTGATCGAAGCCTCCTACCATGATTTATCATACGTTCAGTTGGGGATGGGGTCACTACGAAGTCTGTGGGATTATGGTGCAGAGAGCAACCAACCGCAGAGCGGTGCCGGGATGCGTCAATGCACGTTAGTGGAAAAGAAGCAAAATATGCTTGAGATACAAGATACATGGTGCCTTTGAACAGCTCCGGTCAGACTTGAAGAATGGGTCTCCATATACTCCACCAACATATGACTTCCGATGGGCTACCATCTCGCTGGTACCAATCGTCAAACCCGACCTCTGTTCCCTCGACAATCAACTCGAACATCTGCTGTTGCAATGTATTGCGCAGACTTTGTCTCTCCTCGTCATAACGATCACGTAACGGTAGTTCCACGATGAGTCTGGCCTCTGGTGAGCCACAAATCCAGCGGCTTACAGCATTCACAAGCAGCTTCGGGTGTTCAGCTGAATAGATAGAATCGGCCGCAACAATGACCATGAATTTGTCCTCGTCGCGTCGCGGCGTATCCATCTCATCAGCCCAGTCAAGTGCCCGGGACTCGGTACTTCCGCCGCTCATTGTGATCAAATCTCCATTCTGCTCAAGATTCCGCCGAAGATTTGGGAGTATCTCCGGAAGGTCAGTTAGAAGCACATGTGTTTTCCATATGCAAGCAGCTGAAATTCCCACCAAACCTGTGCCAGCACCTAGCTCCAACACTCGAGTGACTTCAATTGGAATGTATTGACGACAATCTTGAAGCCGACGTGACAGCAAGACCGACGAGGTCCAGGTCTTGAGCCCTAGATTATCTTCCGTCAAGGTAGGCTCATGCAAGTTGATAGTAAGGTCATCACTAATCTCGAACGACCGTGTCATTGCAGGCATTGCATTTCTCCCCGAACGCTCACTTAGCCGGGCACTTGCAGCGCTCCATATCGCATCCCTTTGGTCCTCATCCTCAATCCAATTCAGACCGGACGAGACAATTGAGGTGAGATATCTCGGAACTCCCTGTTCGCTCACTTTGGGACGGGTGGCGTTCCCCGAAGATGAAAAGCTCGGCGGTTCTGACACGAGAAGATCCAAAACACGAAGGAGCGCGGATGCTGACGGTTTTTGATAGAGCTGGGGCAAATCATGCACTGGATCAATTGAGGTTGGAAACGAAACATGGAAGACATAGAAGGATTGTGACGGGACATCAATATTTGACCTACCATGGAGCATCACCGGTACCTGGGACTGAGCGGCCAGCTCATCGTTGGCCTGCACATGCTTGCCGTTAAAGGTAGAAGTCTCCGGTGATGTAGGGTGGCTAACGCTCATCACGGAAACAAAAGGATGAAAATGACGTGATTGGAGAGCTGATCACTTTTCTGGGTGTGGCTGCTCCGTTCCTGATAAGGGCGCAACGACGCGGTGCTGGAAAAAGGAAGTGTGACTGCTCTCCTCGCTCGCAAGATGGTGGAATTCCAAGAGATGGTGAGAAGTTGGATTCTGGTGGAAATTGCGACGGGACAAAAATGTTCCTGATGGATCTGAGAAAGGCGGAATAGGGTAGTATGACTGGTCAGTCCGACGTCTTGGCATATCGCCTTGGCGCTTTAGCCGCTGCTTGGTGCTCAACGCTAAACCTAAAACCCAACATCTCCTTTCTCCTCCATCAAACAGAAAATTCAAACCTTGACGCTCAACGCCGACTGCGGATTCACCTATCAGATCCTCCCTGAGCAACGTGACCGCAAACTCTGCCATGGCTATTTCAGGATTCCAGATTCTGCATGGCAAATTTGCTGCAGAAGAGGCTGCCTTGAAACAAACGAGTTCTGGGTGGACAAATTCCTCACTCCAAGCCCTTTTTCAGGGTGCCACACCAAACACGCCGCAACCCCTGTTTGGAACCCCTCATGCAGCCAGCAACCAATTTCCCCCACCCCTGACCGTGATGGAAGCTGCCCTACTCGATTTGCCTGTTGTTTCCCCAGCTATGCGCAGGCCTCGTATGCGGGTTGAAAATGGAAAAACATGACAAAGACAATCCTGCC
The DNA here is from genome assembly GCF_000835495.1 of Cladophialophora immunda. Lineage (NCBI taxonomy): Eukaryota > Fungi > Ascomycota > Eurotiomycetes > Chaetothyriales > Herpotrichiellaceae > Cladophialophora > Cladophialophora immunda. The sequence continues at coordinate 5,694,399 of NW_015622541.1, forward strand.
AGAAACACGGTTATCAAACTGAAGGATCCTCGACAAGGTCAGCGCTCGGCATGCCAACTGGCCTGGTGAGAAAAGATACCGTGTATGCTGCAAGGCTGTGTCGAGTCACACAAGAGAACGTGGAGGTGCTGATGTTGTCGATCCAGACTGTTGGCGGGCTGAAATCCAGAAAAATCTACGGAGTACACGTTGTGTGAACGTGCCCGTTGTGCCACAATAGGTGTAACAGCGGACGCGCCTGCGCTGAAAACAAAAGCCCCGGGACGGCCTGCATGGTGGGTGCGGCGCGGTGAAGCTATGGGGCCAGAACAGGCCAAAGGCGTCGATGGCTCTCAGCCGCAAAACCGCCAAGATCAACCAGTGATTGGTCTATATATTTCCTCTTTGGGCCTGGCGCTTCTATTGTTTGAGCCACCCGAGCCGATGGTCCACCCGCCAGGTAAGCCTCGATTCTATCTCCCCTGAAATATCCCCACCATTGTTGGCGGTTCCCCTGGCCTGGAAGGGGGGAATTGCAGCGCGCAGAGATCCCAGCAAATGGAACTCTGACGTACCGTCGCAATCAAGGCCCGACGAGAGCGAATTCGGATCAAATTGGATATTGTCATCCTACTTCCTGCAGGATGGCTACGAAAAGTCAAAGTTCCCACGTTCTCGTGGCTGACAATGTGTATCGAAGTTGACTAAGTTTTGTCCTTTCAAATTGGTCAACCGCTACAGCAATTTGCCCATCACCAGCTGCCATTGGATCTCGGTCTGTCACCTCCACAAAGTTCTAAAGCCCAGCGCTACCCATGGGATTCTGGATCTGTCGGCTTCTTTGCCCGGGACTAGCGTTTCCTGGGAGGTACCTCCTTTTTCAGAACATCTCACCGGTTTAAAGCCTCGCTTGTGAAATTAGCTTACGGATTGCACGCTACAGCCCAAGTCTCAGGCCGCCCTCGTGGCTGGCTGGGGTCATTGAGCTCCGAAGTGTCATAGTGCACCGCTCCACCATGGCCAGAGTCGAGCCGGCAGGGCTCGCATAAGTACTTCTGATGATCCCCCTTTCTCACACCATCTTGCTTCTCTTTCCCAGCTCGTTACCACACCTCACGATCTTGATTGACTTTTCAATCATCCACTCTTTTTTGAGCTCGCTATTGTTTTGCTTAGGTCTTTGACCTGTTACACTCGTTTTTTAACATTCACCCCCCGTCCACTTACTCTAGTATGCAATATTTGTCCGTCGCCTTGCCGCTGGCTGCTTTGGCCAGCGGCGTCCTCGCTAATCCTGTGCACGGTGGTGCTTGCGTGAACAACGCTTGCTTGGCTGCTGTGACCGGCAAGGCTGCGTTGGGAGATGGTGCGCTCAGAGCTTCTCACTGCTCCAGCTTCCTGGCAACAACCGTGACCCCGATTGTCACCGTCACCGAGACCGTTACTGGCCACGGCAGCGACAACTGGAAGCGCGCCACCGTTGCGCTTTGCCCCAACGAGGTCCCCAACTACGCCAGTGCTTGCAACGAGGCGGCCTATACCAGCGCATGCTCATGCTTTGGCTTCACCCAGGTGAAGACAACCACGGTTGCACCGACCACGACCACCAAGACCATCTGGGTCAAGCCCACCGGTGGCTCCGGCTCCAGCTGCACGGTTGCTACCTCGACCCTGACCAGCACTGTCACTGGCACAACCACCGTCGTGAGCGGCAGCACTTGCCCGGTGGCTACTTCGACCACCGTCACTGAAACCTCCACCAAGATTATCCCGACCTATAGCTCGTGCCCCGCAGCAACGACCACTACCGTTACCACCGAGGGAGTTGCCACTGCCACAACTATCACCATTACTAAGGATGTCGCTGCGACGGCTACCACTGTCACTGTCACTGAAACTGCCACCACGACGCTGGGCAGCGGCACCTCTGGAGAGACTCCTTCGTCTTGCATTGTGGACGATGCTTTGGCCACCACCCTGGTCAACAACTTCATGATCTTGCTCGAGTTCACCTCGTACAACGGCACCCAAGGAGCCCCTGGCCGTGGCTACCAGCAAAACGTCTCCGACGCCACTTTGGCATCCGACTTCAGCGATATCTCGGATTCGATCAACTTCATGGCCGGTTTCCCTGTAAGTTCAATATCTGTCGTGATTCTTTTCTTTCACTAATGGTTCATCTAGCTTGGCTCTGTCACTTTCCCCACCAAGCAAGCTTTCGATTACGGCCAGGGTGTTCTCCAGCCCGAGGTTGCCGTCACTGCTCTTAACATCTGGCACGACTGCAACTCCATCACCTGGAGATGGAGAATCACGTCGACTCGCTTCCCTGTCAACGGTATCAACCACATGATCATTGACAGCGACGGCAAGATCCAGAAGAACTACGCTGAGTTCGACAACGGTGCTTGGCTCCAGTCTTTCGGCCTGTCGTGCGCCACCAACCCACCCAGCGTGGCCTCCTCTGTCGCCCTCCGGGCCCGTGCTCTCGGTCTAGGCATGTAAAAGGCGCAAGGTGCGTCGAGAAGGCGGTGGTAATGTGCAGAGAGGATGCAGATGCAAGCGTTTTGATTTCCAATGGACATAGAAGACACAGTCAATCGTATGCACATCTAGGATTTCAGGCAAAGGAGGGTATTGCACAAGCTAGGATGGTGTTCGTTTCCCTTGTCCCCATGGTTCCCACATCTTCAGGGCGATTTTGAAATGATCGATGAAAGCATCGCTTTTTGCATACTGCTTGACGGACTAATGAATTGCATGGCATGACCTGGCTACAGCATGTCGCGGACTGTACAATTGCGGATTCTGTTGCCAAAAGTTCCCACTCCAACTGTACATGCTGCTCTCCGTCAAATGCGCATCTGAAGATATAGGACGATGGTGCATGACTGTATATTCTGAGCACTTGACCAATGCCAAGTGATTCTTTGTTGAAGAAGCATCTTCATAGTCGAAGCGTGGATGCTAACAAACCTGCTTCACAATTACCAATCATGAGCTGACGGAACTCCGGCTGAGAAAGTCTACGACAACGGGCAGTGCTCGGGTTTCCGAAGTGTACATGCAAGCAAGACTGTATAAATCCCACAGACTCTTCCGTACCCGAACTCTCTCTCCGTGTCATACTCGAGTGCTCTGCAATCAAACAAGCTTTACCGCTGAGATTTGCCCTTGCAAGATTACCTCGTAACGTGGACAAACGCCCTCGTGACGCCACGGCCTCCTCTTGAGCAGAACACGAGGGCCAAATTCCCGACCATGAACCCAAAGCCCCTATCCTCACCGTCGACCTACACCCAAGGCCACAGCGCGGCCGTTGTGGCATCACACGCGTCGCGCACGGTGGAAAACTCTGCGGCCTTCCTGCTCCCGCATCTGCAGCCGCATTTCACGATTGTGGACCTGGGCTGCGGCCCGGGGACCATCACCAGGGGGTTCTGCCCACATGTGCCCAACGGGTCGGTGATTGGGATTGACGCCGCAGGGTCGGTCATTGAAATGGCCCGCTCGGGCGCCCCGGAGAGCGAATACCCCAATCTCAGCTTCCGTGTCGGCGACATCACCTCCCGCCTCCCTTGCGACGACAACTCGGTCGACGTCGTCTACACCAGCCAGGTGCTGTTCCACATCCCCGCGCCCGTCCGCGTCATCAAGGAAGCCCTCCGCGTCCTGAAGCCCGGCGGCATGCTGGCCATGCGCGAGACCGACACGCTGATCTACCACCCGGCCAACGCCGGCACAGAAGCGTTCACGGCCACCATGGCCAAAGCAGTGTCATCCCCGGGCGCGCAGGGCATCGGGTCCGGCCGGCGGATTCACCTCTGGGCCCAGGAGGCCGGGTTCGAGAGGCCCAAGATGCAGGTCCGCGCCGGCGCGACCTGCCACCCGGCGCCCGACGAGTCGAAGTGGTGGGCCAACATCCAGGTCGAGCGGCTCCAAGGTGAGATCGGGCGGAAGTGGGTGGGAGAGCTCCAGCTCGTCAGCCAGGATGAGATCGATGCCATGATCGCCGGCTTGAAGACCTGGGGAGACAGCCCCGAGGCGTGGTACGTCGCGCTCCAGGGAGAAGTCATCTGTTGGAAATGAGTCGCGAGGCAGCGCTGAACATCGAGCTGGCGCTTGACTGACCCTGGTGGCTCATTTCTCAGTCCGCAAGCTTGCTGCCTCGCAGGCAAGGTAAGGAAACCGCAGCGATAGGGCGTTGCAGTCGAAATCAGTACAGATTTAATCTAGCATCATAGTCTGGAAGGCCCAGCATATACCCGATACAGAGTCCGCTACAGAACCCAAAGCCGCTGCCAAACTTTGGACTAATTTACAGCTTCAAAATACCGCTGATGCCACCGCCCTTGCCATCCTGCACGATCACCACCTTTCCCTGCCCGAGGCTCACGCGCCTATCACTCTGCCAGTGGATTTGGAAGCACTCCTTTGCCCCACGCTCAAGAGATCCGATCCTCCGAACGTCCTTGACCACGTTGAGATGTGGGAGCGTACGTCCAGCATTCTCACCGCGTGGAATATGCACATCTTGTGAGCTGGGTGTATATGTTATTTCCCACACCTCGAGTTGTTGGGCTGGAGATTGCGAGTATGACGGGGGCAGGTCGGTCGCGTCAATTTCGACTCCCAACTCTCCGTCTTCTTCCCCTTTTGACAATCTCTTGATACCCACCTTTTCTGTCTCGCTCGTGGGCTTGCGTCCAGCTACTACAATCCGCTCCAGATCCTCCCTGGTGTTACCTACGCCGACGCCTCGCCCGTTCACCACCACCATCGGCGTGTACGCTCCACGCAAACCCATCCTCCTTACATATTCTCGCTGGCGGATGTCGTTGATGGGTAAGCTAAAAGTGTCTTCCCAGCCCAGATAGTTCCAATATGTCACTTGGTACGTTAGCAGCAGGTACTCTGGCTCGGCCGCCGAATTTGGGAGGGCGGTTGGGGAAGATGATGGAGATCGGCTGGCGTAAAAGCGTGGAGGCGACGTATGTTGATGTGAAGACTGATGGGACTGGACGAAGGAGATGAGATTGTCGTTGGTGGGAGGACAGGCGTTGCAGCCTTGGGACTGGAAGAGTTCGATGAGGATGGGTTGCTCGAACGGGGTTGGCGATGGAGTTGGTGATTGGGCAGCAGAGAAGGTCCCTGAGATGTTGCCCGTGATGTCGGTATGTTTCAAGACGGTATCAGAACGATGGAGCTCCTCGAGAATAGGAGAGCGGAAGGACTTGAACAGCGACTTGACTTCTCTGGAAATCGTGTGTGCCATAGCTGGGGATGTCAATTACTCCAAGCACTTCACTCTATTTCGGTGGAAACCCACAGACGGTCGCAGCCAGCGGTTTGAAGAGAGGGGAGGGCCTACTTGAATGAGCTGATACCGCTGAATGAGGCCATGGAGGACTATATACGTGACTGAGATTCGGGTGTGCATTGAATGTGGTGGTCATCAGCATCAGCTTCACAGACTTACCGGCAGGATTGCGAATCGGCTCCATCCCACTAACAAGGGCCCGTTGTGGAGGGTTTCGGTTCGACTTTGATGCCATAATACAGGTAGGGAGGATGATCCGGATCAGACTGTTGGGTCTCTAAGTTCTTGTCGCGTACCTGCGTCGTGTCCATCATCCGTACGCAACGAGGCGCAGTTGACGATGAGCTAATCGGACCGACAGCAGGGCAGCGTCCTGGGCCTTCTGCAGATTCCATCATCCGGCGAGCGTATCATCACTTTGTGACATGTGTATGGCCTGTGCATCTTGCTCCTTGAGCCCCATGTATGAGAGAGCACTCATCTGGTTTCTTTCATCTTGACTCTTCTGTCGCTTTGGCGGGGTGGAAACCAGGAACGCAGTCACGTGTGGCGGTACAGGGCAGCGTCTTACTTCTCCCGTCGACTGAAGCTGCTCTCACTTTTCTCCCTCATCACAACCTGCCCTTGCATTTTATCTCGCACCTGCTCCTCTCTGTCCTAGTTGGCCATAGCACACTCTACCATGGGCTACTATCGAGCAGTCAGGCTGCGGGCATCTGTCCTTTGCTCGGGCCTCAGAGATATGGCGAACGGCGCTGCACCTCTGATTCGTCTTCATGTACAATGAGGCGCAATGAATGGCCTCGCCTCTTGCAGCGCCCACGCCCCAGGTCCGACAGAGCCCAATAGCCGCTTAGCTCTTTGGATGCACCATTTGACAGGCCAAATTTCCTGGTGATGGGTTCGTGCAATGCCCCGTCCTTAGCCTCTCGGCTTGCTGCCTGATCAACTTCATTCCAGCCTCAAGGCGCACCATTTGGTCTACCATCAAGATCAACAACCCCTTTTCAACCCTCGAAGCATACGCTGACGAGGAATGCTTCTGCATAGCCAGTCGAGATGTCTCAAATATTCGGAAAAGTGACGAACGCTGTGTTATCTGGCACAAACGAAAACTCCTTTTCCCTGGCTAATCTGAACCTGGGATTTTCCCTCGTCAAGCTTGAGGCACCCGCCGAGTTTCATCCCCTCGGATCCGCCCTGTCGATTCAGCGCAGGGAAACGGCCGAAACGGGATCGCATCATCAGACCGCTCGTATGCTCGGAGCACTGTTCTCCCAGGTCGCACCCAATGCTCCCAAGCTGCTTCGAGCTTTTGGTCAAAGAGTTTCGGAAATCATCAAGTCCCCAGGTGCTAATCCCACGGGTACGTTCGAAGATGGCCCGTTCAAAGACTCTGTCGGTGCGGATGCGACCTCTATCTGGGCAGCCGCGACTTCTGGCTCGGCGTCCCTGGCAGTATTGCTGTTAGCCTGCTTGTTGGCCAGAAAGTTTGACGACCCGAAACTGAGCGTTGCCATTTGGGTAGAAATGGTGGCAATCCGCCAAAAGGAAGTGCTCGAAACCGCCCAATCGACCGGTTTCGCCATGAACGAGGCAGTTATTGCAGCTCAGCAAAGGATCCTGCGCGAAGACTTGGCTACTTTTGATGCAAGCGTCCGTGCTTGGCTGATCACGGCTGACCAAGTAATGGCCAAAAAAATCAAGCAGCTTAGGCTGATCTTGGACAACCTTACCACTCTACCAGTTAGCGTTGGCAAAGACACGTACGCGAAAATCATCAATGCATGGAAGGGAGCAATCGAAGGCTTTGAAGCTCTACTGGAAGGGAAACCGCAGAATGCTACCGACAGCTCCGTCTTGCTGGCTTTATCAGCTTGGCACCTGTATCCTGATCTAATCGTCCTCGCCTCAGAGACAAAAAAGGTGGTCTTCCGGGACTCGTTATTCTCACATTCTGTTGCGATCACCGTGGGATTATCGCTCAGAGACAACGACCAGGTATCTCCAGGGTTCAAGTGGTCATTGGCTCTTTCTCATCTCAGGTATTACGGTGAACCAGTCAGCGTTCAGACGGATCATGACAACTACCGAATCACGATGGACGAGCTTTGCCTCATCGCGTTTGGGTCTTTACTTGCGCACTGGCGTCTACCCAACAGAATCATGATCGATGTTGCCTCTTGGTTCTGTTCCCTCTACGGTATACTACAGAGATATTATGGCGATGATCTATCTCCTGGCGGCGACTGGAGCGGTCACCCGGGCTTTCTCTGGTTACAGCCCCTTATTAACGCCTCAAAACTCCTGGTAAACAGGTCTGAGGATGATTCTGCGAACTTTGAGAAACTCGTTGGGTACGGTCGCAGACGGGGAAGAGATATCCTTGGCCATTCTCGGGTCCCGGGCAACAGCCCATTCTTCGGGATATGCAATCCATACGTTGCAAAAGGTCTGGCAACGCCTGTTGCCACTGAAGAATATCTCCATCAGTCCCGATCATTGGTAGAAGGCTCCAAAATTGCAACGTTCGCCGTCTTTCAGTACTGGGAGACGATTGCAGGCACGGAAGTGCTTGTTTTAGCTACCGCCACTCCCTACACCTGGCTGCCGCATTGGTATTCTGCAGCTGAAGGACAGCAACAGCAGAAGCTCCATGCGAGGTGGGTTGTCACAGACTCTTCAGACCACCTGGCAGCATTCAAACAAAGACTGAACCTTTACCGAGCATCGTCCTCGGAGATTATTGGATCAATTTCCCGAAATAGGCGCCACAGTATCAGTGGAGAGTTGGCCCTTCAATTGCACGTTCCGCCATCTTCATTCTATTTGTTGGGCCCTACCCCTGCCCCATTACATGCCTTATTCAAAGAACAGTCCTTCTGGATTGATAGAGGTTCTTTCGGGCATGAGCTCGATGGCATACAAAAGCGTCATGCGACCACCGCAGGTGATAATCATTCAGAGCAATGCCTGAACCTGGATCCCTGGATTTCAAGTTACAAGAATAATCCTGAGATAAATCTACCGGGAAGCTCCCTGTTTTGTCCAGTATGGGCTCTTACCTCTAAACCGGGCATCAGCCTCTTTGCTGTTTATGAGAGTGCTTCGGTTTATGAGAATCAGTTGGAAAGCCTATCCTCCCTACAAATTTCGAACTTGGAGGCGCGGAACGTGGAAGAGACGCTGCAACACGTTCGACTGGAGAACTTTTGCGAGGAGAAAGTTGCCCGTTATTTTAAGGATGTGACTGTTCGGAGAGGTCACAGTGAGTGCAACTCCTATTACCTCGGGGAGTTCTAGCACTAATTTCGAAGACGACCACAATTTCGAAGACTCAAGAGGTGACGTCGAATTTCTCTCGCGAAGCTATTTTTCATCTAGCGCCTTTGAATCTCTCCATTATTTGGGGTTGATGTCACAACTCTACGCACAGTTCCCCTCGGCAACGTTTCCCATCAAAATCGTGGAAAAGCAATTCAATCTCGCCCAAGTCTGGGAAGAGAGCGCGTCCTGCGGGTGTGTGCATTTGGAGGATCTCTCAATGCAAGAGGCTTTACAAGCCATTTGCGTGATGGAGGCTGGAGGCGTTGCACATAGTCACTTTCGTTTGAATCGCGCCTTTGCAATAGCTGCTGGTAACTCTATATTCGTCGCAGAATCGCTGCTTTCGGAGCCGTCGCGACACCTACCGGGCTATGCAATTCGGAGGATTGTCGGCAACCTTGGCCTCCCTGGAGTCTCTATTCTGGTCAGCCCAGAAAGTGCGCGTGTGAAGGAGAAGACCAGAGACTTTCGAGCAATCGAACATGCTCCGTACAATTACAGACGGGAAGACAACTTCGGCGCCACTTCGTTGCATCTTTCGCTGACGGAATGGAAAGTCCCCCTTGCTTTCCCCAGCGACGGGATCGGTAATATCGACCAGGATATCTTCCTGGTCGAAGCAGTGGTGTCGGTATACGACAGAGGTCGTTGGTATGGAGACATCGATATCCTCGGAGGTCTTAAAAGACTTAAGATTTGTCCCATTAGCGCCCACTGCGAGTGCAGGAGAAAACAGGCGCGATCACAGCTGGAAATCATCAGCATCGACAACTTCGACGAGCTCCTGGATCCTCCAGATGGTGTGGGAATATTCCGAGCACACGAGAATTGGTCTGCGAGGTTGGCTGGAGTCTGCATAGCGAAACAGATGCTAGGCGCCGAGAGAGTATGGATAGCAGGAAATGACGAAATATGCTGGAACTGCCTTGAGTCAGATTTTGAACGGTCTCGCAATCTGAGAGAAGGTGTGCGAGGAGGAGACAGCGAGTCTGAGGAAGGAGAGTGGGACGCCGAAGAGGACGATGGTGACGTCGGCGTCGACATCATAATCGACTAAGTGAGAGGAACGAGGAAGAACTGGAGGTCTCAAGATGAGTTGAGACGGAGGATTTGTACCTCAAGACCTTCTGGGATGAGAAGGTCTTGTTGATCCCCAACTGGTGCATTAGATACCCTGTTCCATGGAGATGCCAGGCGGCAAACGAGGACGAACACACAGAAAGCAACAACTGCTCTTCTTATTTCACATCCCGTTGTTCCTCACCCTGCACACCCCCTCCTCTCGTGTACCCTCCCAGGTCGCTAGCCTACCTACCCGCTGCTCACGGGCGGTATGATGCCCACCTCATCCCCGTCGCGAATCACCAGATCCAAGCCTGACCCACGAGCTTCTTCGCGCCTATCGTCTGGCGCATCGCCGACCCCCCGTGCTCCCTCGTCCCCCGCGTCGGCGTCGGCGTCGGCGTCGAGGTCGAAGTCAACGTACTCGAGGTTCACCGTCACGGCGGCGCTGCGGAGCACCTTGGCCCGCATGCCCGGGAAGCGCGCCTCGAGCGCCTCGAACACCCCGCGCAGCGTCGTCGGGGCCGGGAACCGCAGCGTCTCGAGGCCGCCCGCGAAGGTGCTCGCCGAGGCGAAGAGGAGGAGCGTGAATGTCCCCGTGCCAGTCCCGGTGCCTTTCGCTTCGGCGGGAGAGAGGGACGAGGGGTTTGGAGCGGCGCTGGTAGTGGTGCCGGTAGTAGTTGACGACATGGCTTGCCTCTGTGTGTGTGTGTGTGTGTGTGTGTGTGTGTGTGTGTGTGTGTGTGTGTGTGTGTGTGTGTGTGTGTGTGTGTGTGTGTGTGTTGTTTACTCTGATATAGAGGATCGGATGTGGTGTAATACCGTGTGTACGAGGTAAAGTCGACGAAACGGTTCTCCCCACCGCGCTCTTTCGATTCCCTCTTTCTCGTCTCTCGTCTCTCGTCCCTCGTCGTCTCTGTTCGTCTGCGCTCCTTTCCTGCCTCGAGACCCTTCTATTCTCTTCTCCCCCTGTCCTCTCCTATCCTCTGCTAGAGTTTTCCCCCTTTCCCTTCCTTTTCTGCCACACCTCTTACCGATCCTCGTCGTATTCTTTCCTGACAGCTCTTTCTGCGGCCTCCTATCCTCTTCCCGGACCACTCGCTCGCTCACTCAGTCCCGGTCGTACCACTTCTTATTCTCCCCCCCAGTTCATCCACGCGAGATCGCCCTAATGAGTAGTAGCCTTTTCTATTCTCCCTCGTTCCCCGCCCCTTCCTGAATCACGTATCAATGACGGCCCCTTGGCCTCGAAAAGATAATGCGGTTCAATAATATTATTGTGCACGGCCAGGGGGAAAGGGGGACAGCTGCGTAAATGGACTGGGAAAGAAGTGTAGAGACTTCACTTCGCCTCTGCGTAAGTATCTCGAGTGTTCAGCCTGAGGAATAAGTGCCGCCTCGTCCCGGAAAAAACCACAGCGCGGAATAAAGGCACGGGCATAGTTTATCCGGGGGCTTAATCATTGGCACGGGGGTACGCTCGGAAAAGGAAGGTTAACCCCCAGACTCGCCAGAGCCCCATGATGTCACACTGTTTACTCGTACTCTCAAAAAGCACCTGGGCCTTTGTAATGGTTTGCCGACTTTGTCTTATTAGAACCCGTGTTACACAAAGAACAGTCTCCCGTCATGGGTCGATGCCATGCTCCATCCTTCCATCGGTACAAGACCTCGCACAAGCCACCTGCCAATTCATGGCTGTTTCTGCTGTCCACAAATTTTCTGTCTTGCCATCTTGGGAAGTAGGAGGATGATATCATCTCTCGTCTAAGCATCGGCCCCCACCATCCAACCCCACAATCGGTAGGTCACTGTACATGACGTCGAAGCACAGTAGGAAGCCATTGACACATCTGCACAGTAGATAACGCACGCCAACACAGACTCAATCTAATGCTCAAGCAGTCTCAGGGATCCCTGAACCACCACGTTCTCCAGGATCGATCCAGGGGGGATGTCGATGGTGCTGTTCTCAGTAGCCACAATAATGACGGTACCTGTAGTCAACGTAGTCAGTATGCAAGCCCTCAAAGAACAATATGCGTAGTGTAGCGAAACTCACCCTTCAGAACGATTCCACGGCCAAAGTTCACATCGCCAGTAACAGTCAGATGATCCAACTCCACAATGTTGGGAATGCTGCTGATTCTCTTTTGGAACTGCGCGACCTTCTTGAAGTCGCTGCCCAATTTGATTAGTGGCGCAGGCCCGAATCGGTTGGGGTCCATGATCAGTTGACCATGTGACAAGGTGTACAAGTTCGATTTGACCAACATGAGATCCGAGCAAGTCTTGACGGGCAAAAATCGTCGACGGGGTACGTTGACACCGTGCGAGTTCTTGAAGTGTTTGATGGCCGCACCGACGGCAGTCTCGAGCTGGATAATGGAGATATCTGCCTCGCCTTTCTTATCCGCCGGGATCGACTTCTCGTTGGGAATGATCTCCATCTCCAACTCGTTGTTCTCGACGACCCGCTTGATAGCTCGCAGATTCATCCAGATGTTGTTGGTATTGAAGTACTTGAACTTTTTGATCGACTTGAATTCGTTCACGTATTGCTTCGGAACCTGGGCAATTTCCAGAAGTCGTGCGCGCCCTTCGTAGTCGATGATGGTACCACCCTTGACGTCGGCCTTGGTCTTGTCCGTCAACTCCATGATGTACTCGGCTTTGGTCTCCACCATGTGCTGCAAGATGCGTAGATCCACCACGGCACCAAGGTTGTCGGCGTTGGACAAGAAAATGATCTCAATGCCACGGTCCAAGAGCTGGTCAAGGATGCCACTGTTGTAGAGAGACTCAAACACGTCACCGTGTCCGGGAGGATACCAGTCGGAAAGTTGGGAGTCGTACGACTTTGGCGCCGGAAGCAGTGAGTCCTTAAGGACGCGAGGATACCGAGATTGGTTGAATGTCAAGATGTCAATGTTGTGGCCTTCGTATTTTTTGATGATGGACGCGGTATCTTCGTCGGTGTTGAAGCTGTTCATCAAAACAAACGGAACATTGACGTCGTAGGTGCGGTTGAGGTACTCGATCTGGCGGACGGAAAGATCAAGGAAGGACATTCCATCTCTGACCTCGATGACAGATTTGGGACCAACGCAACCCATCGAGGTACCCAGACCACCATTGAGCTTGACAACTGCGAGCTTGTTCAAGAACTCAACTGCGTCGCTGTTGGGCAAGTCATCGTAGGCGACGACCTGGTCGGGATTTGGAGGGTTTATCTTGGCCCAGTCAATGGTGTTGCCCTTGGCTCTGTCATTGAGGTATCTTCTGAACAGGGAGAAAAAGTTGTCCATTTCCGCCTCGAATCTCTTCTTTTCCGCCGGGTCTTTGACCGTGTCTGCGAGGCTGTTGAGGGCATTGCGCATTTGGCTAGCAGCGACATTGGTAGAGGTGTTCTCAAAGGCCTGCATCGCGGGAGATTTGATTAGCAGGGGCTCAGAGGGAGAGTGGATGCGGTTGGGAGAAAGAGAAGAAGTGTGCAACTCAATTGGCGGAGGAGGTTCCAGTAGCGGCATTTTGAACAAGGGAAGGCTTAGAAGTCCAAAAAGAGGAAAAGGAGCAAGAGCAAAGAACGTGTCAGGGCGACTTTAAAAAAGCAGCAAATTCGCGGGAGGGTGCGCAGAGTATGAGATGACGAGTACAAAACAGCGTTTGACGCCTCATTTCAAGATGGACCAGATCGCCATAACCGTGATCTCGCAGGATTTATTTCCAGACAAGGCGGCGGGTGTCCCAAACGGACTCCGGGGTATGCGGGAAACGGGCCCGTGCGTCATTGGAAGGAGGAGGGATTGCCCCTTGTGCCATGCTATTTTGCATGTTGGACAGTGGGTGGAAGTGATATGATACGACGAGCTGTAGGAATCAAGGAATGTTTTTTTTGCTTACCACATGAGACTGTGTCTTGCCGTGATGTCTCTTCTCAGCTGGAGCTGGGCCGTTGGAGCCGTTGGCTGCACCGTGAGGACGGAGATGAGATGGGATTGCTTTCGAGGCCATGGCTGTGGCTGTAGGTATGGGCTCTGCTGCGCTGTGCAAGAGGGGGTGAAACGGAAGTGGAGGGTGGAGATTGGATCTGGAGACAGTCTCAGATCACGCTCGAAAGCCTAGGTGTTGACGTCTGGAGACGAATTAGCAACCAGCTGCGTCTCGAGATACGACCTCTTGGTCTTGTAGAGAGTGGTTTTGAGGTGGAATGGGAGGGTGAAGTGAAGGCAAAGTGAGAGTTGAGCGGGTAAAGAAAAGTAGAGCGGTGATGCAAAACTTCCGAGAAGGTGGGATGAGAGGACGGAAGAAAAATCAAAACAGCAAGCTTTAGCGAGAGCTTCTGGCACCGCACGAGACGGTCTCAGGGCACGTCAAGGCGACCCAAAGATTTCATCACCTGCATGTGCTGTGGGCGAGGACCTGGTGTGGATGGGCGAGCATGGCAGACAAGAACCATGACAAGGGGTGATGTAGTTGTGCAGCTCTGATGGCCCTGGTCTGGTCCCTGAGCAGCCGCCGCCAGCAAATGATAACCAGCGGGTTGAGGAGCTCCAGAAAGTGGGAACCCTGGGACCATTGGGCTCCATCCAGAGGACTGCGCGGGTGTAGCACTTGGGAAGAGCCAGCGAGCCAGCTTCATCTGGCGGTCAGGACTTGAACTCACCTCTCGTGATGGATTAATTGCTTGATTGGGGGGATGTGGGCGATATGGTCGACAACGTGGACGTCTCTGCACCGTCTCTCTCTACCTTGTATCTCCCTCTCTTCCTCCCTCTCGCCCAAATATATGCTCTTGCTATCTACTCGCGGGCTACCCTCCAACAACCCTCATTTTGTTGGGCAACCGACCTTCCACCAAGGTAGCATCGATCGATCGAGAAGCGTTATTTTTCTGCTCCATGTTTTCGGTGCTGATCTGGACTACGAAAATCCCCCTCCTCTCGGCCATCCCACCACTCTGACCGCCCACGCCCACATCTGCCCCTCTCTGCTTCCCGAGTCCGCCACGCAGCTAAAGACCTCCCCCGTCCGACGCCACAGCTCCCATATCTTTTTCCATTTCGGTCTAGAGGGACCGCCAAAATTGCGTGTTTCGCCGGCCATGTATCATTTGCCTGGCTGCGCCTCCATCCTTCAGAGCGGTGTCGCCCCCCCAACATTCAGATCGAGCAGAGAACATCGGAGTCAGAGGAGGAAAAATTTATATCTCAATCAAGACCAGGCTGGCATCTCCCTTTCTCACACAGAGGCCTACATGCGTGATTAATTTGGCTTGATCCTTTCCCACACGGTCTCAGGCTTGGATATCAAGGCTAGTCTCACCGACCGACACAGGGGATTCAGTTTCCGCTGCAATTAGGGCCTTCACCGGTAAATTTGCCTCAAACAAACAGATCATCCACCAGTCGTGCCCATCCCTGCTACCTAGAAATGCGACCCCAAATTCCCTCTCTCCGCAGAGTTTTCAGTAAGTGATGTCGTCCTCTGTATACACGACTGGGCTCTAGAAGAAAAAAATGGCACAGTCTGACAGAGACCAGACGCCATCTCGGAATCTAACCAGTCCCTCAATAGCGACGAGGTGGCCGTCAGATCAAATATAGGTAATATCATTAATAAGGATAAGGATACCGCTATTCCCAAGGACAGAATAACAGAATAAATGCCCTTGTCAATGATGGGTACCTTTTAGTCAATAGTGAACCACTTCTCTGTATACTTCTCGTCAGACTGTGCCACCTACTTTTGATATCAGCTCGACGAGTACTCGTATCCTGACACGTACATCCTCTGGGGACGCGTAGGCACTGGAAATGGGTATCAGCCAAGACTGTCTGCACATACAAAGCACCTAGCCCAGAGATAAACGTAGAAGGAAAGCAATCATATCGATCACCCTGAACACGAATAGTATTCTGCGAAATACCTCCCTTTTGTGCACCGTTTTCCTCGGGCCTTTTTGATCGGTGGCCCCCCCGGGTCCTCGCAGGCCATAAGCCGCGCAATTAGAAACAATATCTGGTATCTCTGAATCAAGGACAAGCAATAAAAGTCTAGCGAGAGAACAAGGCGCTCGAGGGCTCCCCGGGTAGGCAGTCCTCAAGAACCTTCTTTGCTCGACCGTCCTGCTGCATCATTCCTCCTAAAACGCCACCTCGCCGAAACCATGACAGTTCGACAGCCTCGCCAACTATCTCCCTGATCCATTCAGGATCCTTCGTGTTTGCCGCTAACATCCCTCCTCCCAAAGAAACTTCGTCGTCCCTCTCGCTTCGAGTCCGGGCTGTCCCGTCCGCTGGTGACCGGCCTGAGGCTATCCGAGGCAATTCCGTTACTGGCTGCGAAGCTGCTGCGGATGGTGACCGATCCCGACCCAGCCTTGATAACTTGATCGGAACCCCCACCCTGGTCAGATACAAAAAACATGCCCTCCCCGAGGTCTTTGGATCGGAGCATGTCGTGATCTCTGACTTGCAGCTGGAACTGCGTGTCCGCCGAGCAGGGCACCTTGAAGTTTTCGTGGTTTGCATCGAACTCCACTGTTCCCGATGCTGACTTGATTGCCTTGGTCTTGTGTACTTCTTTAGCGCCTCGGGAACCGACCATCTTAATGAGAACCTGAACATCAGCTTTGGGAGGATATCCGGTGGCGGAGACGACAATGAAACTCGCTGTTCCTGTCTCACCACCCTTGTGAGCCGTTATGGTTGAGTGGTTGCTCTTGGTGCGGGAGTGCATCATTGGGGAGGGCGTGGCTGGGGTGACAGGAGTCGCGCTTCCATCGACAAGCGGAGGGGCTTTGGCCGGAGTTGCCATCGGAGTCATGGCGGCATCTGCAGTCTCCAGCGTTCCGTTGGTACTCGCTGGTGCCTCTTCCTTGCTGCTTCGCCCCCTAGTCAAGCCGTGTTTGATGAATGAGGCTCCCTTCACCACCCCGCCGCCCACCTTTCCGACACCTTTCACGGGCGCACCAATGACCTTTCCGGCCGGCGCGAAGGTGCCTGAAAAGGTTGATGTCCCTTGCCGGGCTCGGGTGATGTAGTCGGGTTTGAATAGCATTCGAAGTCGGAGGATCCCCGACTTTCCGTCGAGCGCATACTGGAGCTCTTGTGGTTGGAAAGGCTCTAGAACTTGCAAGTTCAGCGTCGCAGAACCGAGATGGTCGGCCTTGTCGCCAAAATCCCAATCCATAACGTCGACCTTGAAGTCAGCTGCCGTGCGGGACGGAATCTGTACCTCAAAAAACTCGTTCCAGGCGGGATGAAGTGTCTTCTTCTGGATCTTGGTTTTGTACACTTCTTTGCCATTCAGTCTGAACTTGCAGTATGGATCACTGTAGCCATTGCGATCGGCAGACGGAAGATCGGCAGCATCCATCACGTCGACGCGGAGAGTGCCCATGTTGTTGATGCTCTCACTGGGGTCAAGCTGCATCTTCACAGGTAGGTATTTGAGACTGACTACCACTTTGCTGACCGCTCCATTATTGCTCCTCATTGTGAGTTCTGTGGGCTTGTACAAGCACTGTTGTAGTGTAGGAAGCGTAGGGCCCGTCAGCTTAGCAACGATGTCATTGTCGTCGCCCTTGCCGGTGCGGTCAACCTTTTCGGTCAAGCGGAGTGTGATCCGAGACATTTCGATTTCACGGACCATGGCATCGCCAGTCTCGCCGAAGTGGTGGTCCCTATCTCGAATCTTTGAGGACGTGTAAGATGGGAAAGCATGATCATCCATCACCACCTCAAGCTTTGTGTCAGTTTGTGCAAAGTGGCCTTCGATGATGTTGAAGACAATTAGACCAGATTCTAGTTGCAATTAGCGGCGATCACGTCTCAGTATAAAGGGACATACCATATTTGTGGAGATCCTCTGGGGTGATCTTGATTTTGGGTGACTGTTTTTTGGCGGAAGCAACAGAGCCGCTGATAGACGCAGCTCCATTTGTCAAAGCACCAAGGCGGCCAGCCGTTTCCAAACTCTTCCGGCCTTCCACACTTGGCCTCGCTATCTCGGTTGAAGCTTTGACATCAACCGATGATTTCTTGCTGTGCGATGGCGTTCCAGTTGGAGTTCCGGGCGCTTCAAGTGCCGCCTGGGCTTTTCGTTCTTCCTCTTCCTCTTCTGGGTCCATCACGTTCAGAGTTGGGAAAAATGAAACGGTATAGTTGACAGTGCCCTTTGCTTCGCCGGCACCTCCCATTCGCAGTCCTTCAGAAAGCACGGTCTTGGTGTCATGAACCTCGTACCCACCTTCTTCGGCCTCTCTCATGTAGTCTGAAGCCGCAATTTGGACCAGGCCCAGAGACCGATCTTTTCCGAGCTTTTCTTCGTCCATCACCTCAAGTATTAGTCGTTCAGAAGGTGTATGCACCGGCACATATATGACCTCATCCCAAGTAGGATTGAGTTCATTCTGGAACGTTACTGTGCGGCCCTTGGGGATGCTTGACAATAAAACTCTGGCATAAGGGTCGGATTTGCCCATTGTCTCGTAATTTCGCAGGTTCTTCGCACTTTGGACGTGAATGCGCATCACACCAACGGGGGTGATGTAGCCGCCAGATCCAGTGGCACCCTTCAATGCCACCGGTTTCCAGTCCAGCATCAACTTAGCCTTCCCAGTCGTCGTCCCGTGCAAGTTGAACCACTCCTGACCTTTGTCCACAAGCTTGAGCATATCGTCCAGCTTGATTTGAAAGGTGCCCAAGATCGGGTCGGTGGCAAGGTCGCGATTGTCTTTGATCACCAATCCGATCCTCGCTCTCTTACGATCCGTGATGAGGACCGATTTGGTATTGTCTGAGAATACAGGGTTGTTGGTGTGCTTGAGCTTGTTGGTAACGTGAATCTCCTTGCCATTCAGAAGAAGCACGGCATAAGGATCCAAAGAGCCCACCAGGCTCTTGCTTCCGTCCAGATCCTTGGCCTGTTCGATGGTGATTCTTGCGATGCCCGTGTTCGACTCCGGCGGTGGTAGAATCTCGCCAGTCTGGAGTTTCTCCGGTTCCAAGACAGGAAAGAAACGAACGTCGCAATTGACCACCCCACGGTGCTTCCCGTTGGCAAGTACATCCAGTCCCAAATTTTCATGCTCGGTGGCGCCCTCCAGCCTGTCCAGTGCGAATGTGGCGGTGCCAAGGTGCTTGTCCTTGCGCACATCGTTGTAATCGTAGACCTGGAGCGTAAGGGAATCCGTTAAATTCGTAATGATGATGTACAAGGTCTCGTTCCAGCGAGGGTTGTGGTCTTCGTGAATTGTTTTGGTGCGTGCCAGCTCTTTGGCGCCGTTCAATGAGACAATGACATAGGGATCTGGTGTACCGGAGAATTTGTCAGGGTTCTTCAATCCGTTGGCGTTGTGGATCGTAACGGCAACAACGCCGATGGCCAGATCGATGGGGTTGCCCGACAGCAGTTTGGCCACCTCGATGGGAAAGACATTCGGTTCGTACATGATCGGAGCAAGATTGCCGTGGATCTGCTCTTTAATAAAGTTCTCCAGTCCAGGGATGAAATTGATGTCGAAGCCGAACGTTTCTCCACCTAGAGGCTTGCAGACATAGTCAATTGTAGGTCGACCGAGGAAACAAATGTCTACACGCTCAATATGCGGGTAGGGAATTTGCAGCTTCATTTTGACCCGCATCAAACCCGAGAACTCGAAGTCTTCGACGATGACCTTCATTGACTTGCTGACCACACCTTTGCCGATCCGAATTTCCAGGACGACTTTTGGGTTGATTTTTGTCTTGAGCTGGCGCGCCGTCATGTCCATAGTGTCAGTTGGGGTAAAGCTGAACTTCCAATCCATCAGGACAATGTCGTCCTCGGCTCTTGGGTAGGTCTTGACGTGCTCAATGCGTGGTGGTTTGGTGCCTAGGATAAAAGTCTCAAGCCTCATGCTATCAAGGAACGCTGGCGTCGAGGTACTCAGAACTTGGTCCACGGACATGATGATGGCTTTGGCAAGCTGGGGGGCATAGATGGGCCAGAATTTGACGAGGAAGCTGTTCAGCCATTCAAGGCTTTCGGTGTCGGTCTCCAGACGTGCTTTGGCCAATTCTCGTGTAATATCGTCTCTGAAGTTTCGTCTCACTCGTCTGATGGAGGTCCTGTAGTATGTGCCGCAAGTGGCCATGATGATCATGACCCATGCTAGACCGCCGCCGAGGGTAGCAACGAGCCATGATGCTATACAGGCAAAGATGATGACAGCCGTGTTGTGATACCAATCTGGAATTCTTAGAGACGCGGCCATATATCTTGGAAGCAAAGGTATACGAACCACCAAAGAACTTCTCGTCCAGCCTCCCCTCGAGGGCCGTTTGATGGTCTAATAGGTTGCCTTCTTCTTTCTCCTCATCCGTCTCACCAGATCCGAAGCGGGGAGCCCATCCGACCTTGGACCATTCTTGTTCTTCTTCTGGGGCGACTCCATCTGCCGCGCCAGCCTGGGCCGTAGGTGGCTCTGCCTTCGCGGCAACGGAAATGGGCTCGGGCGGAGGTAGATCGTACTGAGCAGGCTTTCCGTCGTCCTGTCACAATTGTCAACTAGAGGTGGAGAGATTGAGAGAGTTGAGAATAATATTACTCACCAGATCCGTCACCACTCCGATTCCCTTGGGTGGGCGACGAGTATCGTTCTGCCGCTTTGATGCAGGTCAGTGATATGGTTTTGCCGCGAGTTGGGGAAATAGAATCTCACCGATCTGGCTTGCGCGGCCTTTTCTTCTGGGGAGGCGTTGGGATCGAAATGCAGGGCGGCGGAACCAGCTTTCTTGCTCTCGTCTAAGATGACCCGTGCAGCATCATCGCCGGTGACAGAGCTGTTTGGGTCGCGAGCAGCCTCGACAGCGCCCTGGGACTTGAGCTCGTTCTTTTCTCTCTCGGAGCTCATGGTGATTGGGCGAGGACGATCAACCGACCCTGGTCCGAGCTGCTCTAGATTTCGGAGGGCATGTGGAGAGAAGGAGGAAGGGGATCGAAGACGGAGAATAAGTAGGCAGGACAGATGTCAAGTCACCTGTGCAACTGGGGCTCTGCCACAGAAAAAGTAGAGAAGGGAAATAAATGGGAATGGATGTGGTGAGCCTGCGAGGCAAGGTGCTCGGCCAATGCTCTCTCTGTTGCTTTGCTCGACGCGGCGGTCGGCTGGTGACGAGTGACGGAGATGCGGAGAGCTCCAGTTTAAACTTTAAGTGGCATTCAGCTTGCAGGGAAGCGCAGGGAGCGCAGGCCCTCACCAGCCTGCGCAGCCGTGCGCAGGGCGCCCAGGGAGCGCAGGGAGCGCAACTCTGGGCTGCTTTGCTTCGTTTAGCCCCCGGTGACGCCCACTAGCTTCACCGCCGGCCCACCCACCGTTCATCAACGTGCCCTCGCTGCCCTGTTTCGCCTACCCAGCCGAGTTTTGACGGGCATCAAGCAAGCTGGAATCGCGGCCATCGCAGCCATCGCCACAGATGGTCCTGCCACTCCCTGCCTTTCATTTGCCGACCTCCACGATCGTACCCCCCTTTCCGGCTTTCCCCTGCAAGAGATAATGCACCTCCTCGTCGTCGCTCACGTTAGTCCGCCTCTGACTGCCCCAGCCATCCGAGTCCATTTCTTCGGGCCTTGTCAGTCCCACGTGTGGGAAGATGAAGAAAAAGGAAGTTGGGCGCCGGTTCACGGCATCAGAGCTAGCCTGTTCTTCAGCAGGACCAGGATTATGGCCGGTTGACGGCATCGGGAGATCTTCTTCTGTGTCCATACGGAGAGTTACCCTCCTTCTCCTTACTCAGAGCCAAATGGTTGTTGACCCGTACTACAAGGTGCCATCCGTGGGTTCCCCAAGGCCACTAATTGCGCAATATGGTCTCGCGATCTTTTGGTTGCACGGCCATAAGCACTGCTCTCTGTACAACCAATCGCATACTGTGCTGCAGTTGAAGGATGCCGGATTGGAGGTAGGCATTAGATCTGATCGTCTTGCATCTAATGGCAGGCCATACGGAGCACAGCGAAAGGGTGTAGAACACAGGGAAAACATCACAGTATTGCGCATGACACCGGCCCACAGTTGTGGTGCCTGCTTCCCGGAAGGGTATCTTTCCAAGATAGCGAGGTTTCACCTATTTCCTGCCAGTTTTCTTCTTCATCTTGACCTTTTCAATTATCTCTGGCTTCTCCCTACAGGTCGGACAGTACCAGTCTTCATCCTCATCTGGAACTTTCTTCATGTTCAAGCACCCCGTGTGGAACCATTGATAGGGGCAGTCATCATTTTCACAAGCCACCATTTCCCCGTAACTGCGCTGGTTGCAGAAACAGTAGCGCTTGTCGTCTTCTCCTTCTTCATCTTCCATTTCTTCTTCCTCGCCCATATCAGCGTCAGGCTCCTCTGATGCAGCTTGTTGCTGCTTCTTGTTGCCTCGCCGTCCCCTCGATTGCGAGGCGTCGGTTTCGGAGGCATCTGCGGATGACAACACAGAATCTGCATCTTCCGAGGCTGCCGTGCCGCCACGGCCTCCTCGTACTGAGGGCGACTGACCCTTTTTGCGCCCAGCAGATAATCTTCCCTTGGTCGCGCTCTTTTGCTTGAGCTTATTGACTTGCTGATGTGAGATGACTTTCTTGGAGAGGCCTGACTTCTTAGGAGGCACAGCTGATTGCTGTGCTCCTGTGGATCGAGGCATGCTGCCAGCACGGCTTGTACCTGTCCCTGTAGGGGTACCTGCCTTTGGAGTGCCTGGGCCAAGTGAGGATTGCCGGAGACTTGACGGCTGGGCCGGTAGGGTGGTGCCCGGAAGTGGACCTCCCAGTTTCCGCCGCTTGTTCTCAGCACCCAGAGAATGTTCCCGCTCTCGTTGACGCTGTTGCTGAACGGCAGACGCAGGTGTTGCTGGTGCAGAGCTTCGCTGAACAGGTGTGCTTCCAGTTGTAATCTGTGGCAGCTGCCTGGTTTGGGCTTGCTGCATAGTCGCAGAGATGTGTGCGTTGATCCTGTGTGCGTTGGCGTTGAGAGCGCTGATTGACGCGTTTTGTAGAGGGAGATTGGTGGGTAAGTCAATGAAGGGCTTTTGTGTCTCAGCCTTGCGGTTGAAAACACTCGGCAAGGGCGGGCCGTCGAGGAGTTGCCCGTCGTTCTGCAGTTCCCTAATCTTCATATCTAGCTTCCTGACCTGCCGCTCCAAGAGACTGCAGGCCTTTTCGCTCAGTGCGACTTTCTGGTCCTGGAGTCCATGGCATAGCTCGTAGTTCTTCTTGACTAGATCGACGTACTCGTTCTCCTTTGGATGTGGGGCGAGAACTCCGTTGATTCTGAGATGCTTTTGTATGTTGGTGTCCTTCTGGTTAATGACGGACAAGTGTTTCTGCAAGTCTTTGTCCTTGGCTTGGATTTCTTCCATCATATGGGTGATCTCGGCCGGTAGATTGGCCGCATCGTGAATGAATTGCTCCAGCACCGACGCACAGTCTTCATTCGATGCCATCTCCGACAACTATGACTGGGTTGGCAAGGAGTGGACGGGCAGAAGGTTAGGGATCTCCGGTTCTCCCGTGCGCGTGTTGTTTTCGTGGTTTTCTCGGAGGAAAACAGGGCGTGAGGAAGCCACAACAACCGCGAAACCTCTGCTTGATCGAATCTCACTGATTAATTGCTTTTGGTACTGTCCATGCGAAACTTGGTTTGATGAAATCCGACCTGGTTGTGACATGCGTGATGAAAGGAGAACTGACGGTGCGTCAAAGGCAGAAGGACAGCGAGGCGGAGAAGTTTGGCATTCATGACAAAGGGCAGGACAAGCTAAACCATTTTAGTATTAGTGAGCAGTGGCGCAAGTTTGACGCCACATCAAGTCCGAGATTCTGGACTTCCACGCGGTTCTCGATTTTCACGACAGCCTTGCCTTGCCTTGAACCTTTTGATGATTCTTTCGACAACTTTTATCGTCTCCCAAACGCCTCCAGATCTTGTGCACCCGGAATCCAACCTGTTCCCGATAGGGAAGCGATCGCATCACATTCTCGAAGACAATGCGCTGGTCATTCTGCTAGGACGAAGTCAGCGCAGAGTTCAAGACAGTATTCTATCGGCAGGGACATCGCACAATTTGGCCGCTCGCGTCATGAAACTGGGCAGATTCGAGTCTCCATCTTCCCTTTGACACAAGCTCTGCATCACGATTTCTATGACAATACGCGCATCATGACCGTCGTGCAGGAATACCAGGACCCGTCGTCCTCATACCCAACCCCCACCCTCACACTCTCCGCCAAAATTCAACGCGAGATAGAAGCCAACGGCATCACCCGCCCAAAAGGTTACGATGTCTCATGGCACTACAATCCAGCCGTGGAGAACCATCACTTTGGTCAAACCCATCCCATGAAGCCCTGGCGCCTGACCTTGACAAAGTCCCTCGTCCTGTCTTACGGCATGCACACGGCGATGGACTGTTATACATCTCGTCCAGCCACCCGCGAAGAAATCGCCGCATTCCATAAAGATGCGTACGTCGACTTTCTCATGGAGGCCACTCCTCAGAATATCTATCAAATGTACCCTGAACTCGAAAAGGGTTCGGGCTACTCTTCCGCCATTTTCGGCGTTGGAGATGATTGTCCGATTTTCGATGGTCTCTACGCATTCTGCTCGACTTACGCTGGAGCGTCCATCGACGCAGCCCGCAAACTTTGCAATAAACAATCCGATATCGCCATCAACTGGTCTGGTGGCCTGCATCACGCTAAAAAGGCAGAAGCCAGCGGGTTCTGCTATGTCAATGACATCGTCCTCGCCGTTCTTCAACTGCTCCGATACCATCCGCGCGTCCTGTACATCGACATTGACGTACACCATGGGGATGGTGTAGAGCAAGCATTCTGGTCAACTGACCGTGTTATGTGTGTCTCCTTCCACAAATACGACAAGGAAGTCTTTTTCCCCGGGACCGGTCCACTGGAGTCTACCGGACCCATCCACCCCGATAATCCAGGGAAGAATTACACCATCAACGTCCCCCTCAACGACGGCATTGACGACGAAACATACGACTACCTCTTCCGCAGCGTCGTGGAACCCACCATCAAGACTTACCGCCCCTCGGCGATTGTGCTGCAGTGTGGCGCGGATTCTCTCGGTCATGATCGTCTGGGGTGTTTCAACCTGGGAATTCGCGGCCACGGCAACTGCGTTTCGTTCGTCAAATCTTTTCAGATCCCTTTGCTCGTCGTGGGCGGTGGTGGCTATACACCACGTAATGTCGCGCGGGCGTGGACGAATGAGACATCAATCTGCATCGGCGCAGACAGCATGCTCAACCCGCAATTGCCGGAATTCATGCCGCACCGTGAAGCGTTTCGGAAAGAAGGCTTCACTTTGTTCCCCAATCTCGGCGGCTGGAGAAACGCAAACCTCAACTCAAAGCAGGATATCGAAAAGATCATACGACACGTGAGGGAACAGCTGGTACAAATCCGCGGTGCCCCGAGCGTACAGATGAAACATATTCCCGAGGATATCCAGGGTTGGAGGGACGAAGTCGAGGAGGACTTGAAGGCAAAACGATTAGAGAGGGAGGAGAAGGCGGAAGAGAGGGACGGAGCGGGAGGTCTGTTGGCCAAGGCAAGCCGGAGGAGGGAGCTGGAGAGAGCCGGTGGCAGCTCGGCCCTGGCCAGCGGTGCCGCAAGCGTGAGACTCGGTGAAGGCCCCAGCTGAGGAGAAAGAGATATACCATCAAAGGCGATGGACACGA
Source organism: Cladophialophora immunda (assembly GCF_000835495.1). Taxonomy (NCBI): domain Eukaryota; kingdom Fungi; phylum Ascomycota; class Eurotiomycetes; order Chaetothyriales; family Herpotrichiellaceae; genus Cladophialophora; species Cladophialophora immunda. The sequence continues at coordinate 5,719,827 of NW_015622541.1, forward strand.
TGAGTTTGACAGGATCATCACAGTCGCCCCTGATTGTCCGTATGTCGACAAAGACGCCGAGCCGGACTCATCCAGCGGGGAGCCTTTTCGCATACCCTCTCCAATACCTTGTTCCGTCTACTGTACCAAAAGAGAACCCGCTATCTACCTCCCCAATATTCCCATCATATCCATGCGTCATTGCCACTGGGGTTTCTGGAACTTTTCGGGGTCTGTGGAGGGCTGCAAGTACCGGGTCGGTACTGCTGTCAGAGTGTAAACGGGATACTTTTAGTCTGCGGGTAGCTGGGGTAGCATAACAAGACTGAGTGCTGCGTCTGCAGTATTTTCAACCTATCGGCACGGAGCCCTGCAGTCATGAGATAGCTTCGTATTCAGTTTATTATTAGGAAACGCTCTCTTGGAAGAAGATTGATACGCTGCTATTCCTTTTCTGTTGCCCCATCCGATGGCCGCCTCGATGGGCTGCAGACAGATTAGAATCGTGTGTGACTCTGTGGGAGCAGCAAGGATTCAGCGGCCATCGCAACACTCCCGGCTCCTCTTTGTTGCTCGCGTAGGAGCAGAGGGCGGAATTCAGGGCCTAGACGCCAGAATGGAGCTTTGTCCTATGAAGGCTCCAGCTCCAGCTCGATGTCGACACGAGGCCCTCGGTCGCCGTTGACCGTGACATGCTCCTTGTCTTTGCCCTTGTCCTTGTCTCGCTCCTTGGTCTTCTCTTTCCCCTTTTCTTTCTCCGCCGTCCACTCGTCCGCCTCTTCAAGCCTCTCATACCACTCGTCAAAATATTTGCAAGTGACCACATTCACGGGGCCCCCATCACCACAAATGTCAAACGAAGGACACCTCAGACAAGGTACTTCACTGGAGCCTCCCTCTCCCAACCTCTCCAACTCCTCCTGCCGATACGCGGCTTTTCTGACATCGTCGTGGTGGCTCACCTTGCGCTTAACAAGTTGATGTTGTTCGGTGATGTCCTGCGGGGTTTTAAAGCAGCGGTACATGGTAACGGTGTTGTTGATATGGTCGTCGGGAAGCTCATTACCATGAGGAGGACGGTGGAGTTTGAAGAGGCGATCATCGTAAACCATTACCTGGAGGAGTTGTGCGATGGCGTTTTGAGGCAGCACAGAGCCCGTCACTTTGATGTCGAGGATATGTCTGGTTATGTCTTGAAGAGTTGGATAGGACTTGTAGCCCGGAGCAAAGGGTCGGTAAGATCTCTGTGCGGAAGCCTGGTGTTTAGAGGACCTGACTTTATTGTTTTGTCCCTCACTAGTCTTGGTTAATTTGCTCCTGTCATCCCCATGCTCTTCGAAGCCACCGCTAGGTCGCTTGCGTTTTTGACCTAGGCTTTCTTCCGTATCATCAGGCTTGATTTCTTGCCAGCTTTGAGTAGAAACATAATGCTCAATGACAGTGGAGATGGTATCAATTAGTCCGATATCAAGTCGTCCTTCGGAGAACCAAGAGCCGCCCGTTGCATCCTCGGAGGGTGTCAAGCCAGCGAGAATGTACATCTTCCGAGATGGATGGCTGACGCTCTTCATCTGCTTGACCAATCCTCTTCCCTCCAAGACCCTGTAGACCTTTTCCAGGATGTTCCCGTGGAGGGCGGTCTTGGACTGGATCTGCTTTGTCCACATGCCGGAGGACTTTGCGCCGTCGATGACCTGCAAGACGATTTTCTCATTGCGACTGAGGTTGGCATAGCTGTAGAATAGGACAGTCAGGAATTAAGCAGACACTGCAAGTTCGGTGTGGTATGGTATTACTCTTTTGCTACCTCTGGGTCTACCAACTCCCAGCCTATGCCACCGCCCGCTCTATCGTGGACTCTGAAGAGCGAATTTTTGGTAAGATATTCGACGGAGGAGAGAAGGATCTGGAGATCTTGGTTTGGGACGATACCGGCGTCCAACAATTCGGCTTGGGAAAAGACATGGCCGAATGTGTAATTTTGACAGCACCAAGCATGAAGAGCCTCAGCAGTGCGATCTCGAACGGGAGCGGCCGTCGAAGGGCCGGAATCCGGGGCGGTGGTATTCTTCGGGGGCGCCATTGTGAAGCAATGGCTGGGGAGGATATGTGCTACCGATGGGGGTAGAGATCTGTGTACATGATGGGTCAAGCAGAGCGGCTGCTGACCAAGTGAGCAAAAGGACTGAGCGAGAGGAAGGACGAGAACAAATTGGATGTCACCGCGACATACTAGGAGAAATTTTATAGCTGCGTGAATGCGAGTGTGTGAAGGTGGAACAGAGTATGGAGTTGTGTGAATAATGGATTCTGGAAATTTTGGCGCAGACGCTGCGAAATAGTGGGGGTCGTAGTCGAGGTTTCAATCAGGCTGCGGATGGGCACGAGGCTGCCGCTGGTGCCAGTGCGGGCGGTGCAGCTGATGGCGTTTTAGGCTTCTAGCCTTCTCTGATCCTCACCTGAGGTCCCTGCAGAGCCTGTGATGCTTCTGGGTGGGTGGCCCGTGCACCGAATTTTCTAGCAATTCTGTTCGCTGCCCGCATTTGACGAACTAAAGAGTACATCAGGCTGTCGATTTCTCCAAATCATTTTCAGGCTCAGTCGATCTTGTGTACAACGGAAAGCTCTATTCTCTGCAACAGCTGTATCCTATCTTCCTCCTCTACTCCACGCGATCTCCTCTCGTCTTGCTCTAATCTGACCCTCAACTCCGTCCTAACCATGGCCGATGCTCTGAAGGCCGAGGGCAACAAGGCCTTTGCAGCCAAAGACTTCAAGACTGCCATGTGAGTGCCTAGTCCGCGACATGCTCTCTGCTCGCTCGGCTGACCCCTACTGCCAGTGACAAATTTTCCCAAGCTATTGAACTAGATCCTACGAATCATGTCCTCTACTCTAACCGCTCCGGCGCATATGCTTCCCTCAAAGATTACCAGAAAGCCCTTGACGATGCGAACAAGACCACCGAACTCAAGTCTGACTGGGCAAAAGGCTGGGGTCGGAAAGGAGCTGCTCAACACGGTCTTGGAGATCTTGTCGGTGCAAAGGATGCTTTTGAAGAGGCCTTGAAGCTCGAACCTTCAAACGCCCAGGCTCGACAAGGCCTCGATGCTGTGAACAGAGCCATTGAGGCAGAAGCACGTGCAGACGGTGCTGATTTGGGTGGGATGGGAAACATGTTCAATGATCCCCAGCTCATCCAAAAGCTCGCAACCAACCCAAAGACGTCGAAATACCTTGCAGACCCTCAATTCATGGCTAAGTTGCAGCGACTAGCCAAGAATCCCCAAGAGATGGGCCAGGAACTCGCCGATCCCAGATTCCTCGAGGTCATGGGTGTGCTGCTGGGTGTCGATATGCAGATGGGTATGCCGCCGGAAGGAGGGCCTTCAGGTGCAGAGAGGGCCACGGAAGCAGAAGAAGACGTCCCCATGCCGGATGTTCGGCCCCAGTCCAATCCCCCACCGCAAGCTGAGAAAAAGGCACCCGAACCTGAACCCGAGCCCGAACCAGAAGACGAGGAGGCCATCGCCGCGAAGAAGGCGAAGGAAGAAGCCGAGAACGAAAAGAAACTCGGGACAGAAAGTTACAAGAAGCGCAAGTTCGACGAAGCTATTGAACACTACTCGAAAGCCTGGGACCTGCACAAGGATATCACTTACCTGACCAACCTCGGCGCCGCCAAATTCGAGAAGGGCGACTACCAAGGGTGCATTGAGGCATGTGAGAAGGCCATCGAGGAAGGCCGCGTCATCCTCGCCGACTTCAAGATCATTGCCAAAGCGTTCGGTCGTATCGGATCTGCTTATGAGAAAATGGGTGATTTACCGAAAGCCCTCGTCAACTATCAGAAATCCCTCACCGAACACCGCACGCCCGAGATCCTGGCGAAGTTCAAGGCTGCCGAGAAGGCTCAGATCAAAGCTGAAAAGGATGCATATATCGACCCAGAAAAGGCAGAAGAAGCCCGCTTGTTGGGAGCCGAGAAGTTCAAAAACGCGGACTGGCCAGGCGCCGTCGAGGCCTACACCGAACTCACCAAGCGAGCGCCAGACGACCCACGAGGCTACTCCAACCGGGCGGCTGCACTTATCAAACTCCTGGCCTTCCCGACTGCGATCCAAGACTGCGACGAGGCCATTAAGCGCGACCCTAAATTTATAAAAGCATATCTCCGTAAGGCTCAAGCATTGTTCGGCATGAAGGAATACAACAAGTGCTTGGATGTGTGTACGGAGGCCATGGAACGTGATGAAGGTGGTAAGAACGCCCGAGAAATTGAGCAGCAGCAGTCCAAGGCCCTGGAAGCAATGTATGCTGCTCGCCAGGGAGAGACCGAGGAGGAGACGAGTGCAAGGATTCAGAAAGATCCCGAAATAAGTGAGTGAGCCCCGATTCCCACCGGCTGCGTCGCCAGTTCTGTTTCAACCGAGTCCACCCCCTTCACTGCATTCATTGCCGCCTTCTGCATTTTAGGAATTTCCGACTAACCTGTTTTGCTTGCACAGTGCAAATCCTTTCCGACCCAGTCATGCAATCCATCTTGCAACAAGCCAAGTCCGACCCGGCGGCACTCAACGAACACATGAAGAACCCTGGCATCCGGTCGAAGGTCCAGAAGTTGATTGCTGCAGGTGTCATCCGCGTGGGACGATAGGAGAGTGGCAAGAGTCATGGATGGAGGGTGAAGCGAGAAAAGCGCGCGATGCAGTCTGGTGTAATTTAGCACACGGCATTCAATGCAAAGGGGGAGATACCGCGACCACTAAGTGAAGCAAGACCTGGAGAAAGTCGACGAACAAAGAGGGACTGTTGCTTTGTGCGTGTGCATGTGTGCGTGGTAATGTGTGTGTGAGTATGTCGTCGGAAATCAGCATCATGCCTCATGACCGTTACGAGAGAGAGATTTCTTGTTCTTTCGCAGGCGCGATTTTCCATCTAATCCATCCCATTTCACAACCCTTGGCCCTGACGACTCCAACAAGCAAGGAAAACGAGAAATCCACAAAGGGCATCAGCGGTATTGGTTCTCTCTACGTATGTACCTTCTCTGTGTCTCTCCGTGTCTACAGCAGCGAGCAGCAACTTCCCGGGGGTCAACTATGCACCGCTGTCAATCAGCCAGCTTGGACAATCTACTGGGGAATTACCTCGGTAGTTGGTAGGTACCTGGGTAGATAAGTAGGTAGATAGGGAGTCACTCATACCAGATCATGTCAGATCAGCTCAGATCAACTCTACATCAGCGGAAATCGAGCTAAGACATAACAAGTAGATATGCGTGAAAGTCGTCTCTCGTCGAGGTTGGTAGATCTACCGCTAGACGGATGACATATACAACTGGGATATATCAGACGGGTGCTTTTTCACTCCCTTGTTTTCATTCATTCATGCATCTTGGTTCAATCACTTTCTCTTCCGAATATATATGGCTTCCCTTTGACCCAATATGCACTCAGATTCAAGTCGTAAATGCTCTGTAAATGTAATCCCGCTTGTCGTTGATCCACATGGCTGGCTGGCTGACTGACTGATGACTAACTGGCGACATGAATTAGCTGGCTATATTTATGTCCCTGGGTATATACCCAAACTGTGCTGTAAACCCTCAGCAAATGCCCGGAAAAGTAGAGAGAACTGCAGTGACCAGCAGTGGCAGAAGAGGACAAGAGAACCAAAGCGCCTAGTCGTCATCACTCAGGGCGCTCATCTTCTTGGCCAACGCTAATCCTTTTAGACCTCTCGTGTCCGTTGGATTTGGCGGTGCTCCGAATCCTCCAAATGCATCCGGACTTTCGGACGCATTCTCTTTCCGGGCCTGGACGACGAGCAATCCAGTCTGCAATTGTCTCTCCCGGACGACATTGACGAGTTGTGTGGCCAGTGGGCCCAAGGCGAGATTGTCCTCGCGTGCGGAACTCTGTCCGGCACCCCCAGATATAACCATCGAACTAGACATTGATGACTCTCCTGAAACGGTGTTGGCCGTCTGGCTATGGGAGGTGCCTCGACCGATGATAACAAGCGTCTCCGCAGAGCTGGGCTCGGAAATCGCTGTCACGATTGCGTCCAGACCCGACAACTGCACGTCCACCACTGTCACTCTGCCGTCGAAGCCACAATCCGCAATGCTGGATCGGAGGGCATCAAACTCAAAGTCGGTTGGTGTCCGGAGTGTATGCACCTTCGATAGGACGGACATCTTGTTATCATGGTCGGTGTCTTCGGGCTGGTGATTGGCATCATCAAACTCGTGGCTAATTCTTGCGTTCAGAATCTTCAGATCAACCTTCTTATTCTTGGCTAGCTGTAGACCGAGGCGCACTGCAAAGAGATCATCTTCGCTATTGCCTTGGTAGAGGGCGAAGAGCCGGGATCGTCCACTATCGGCCAGCTTGAAGTGGACCGTCGAGTTCATTTGATCCACGATACTGACTCCGGTAGTTGTCCTGTTTAGTTGTCGTGTCGGTCGGTCGAGCACCGGAGAGTCAATCTTCGATGCACCAGATGGCGTACAGAGGACTGTCTTGTCAAGAACAACCCCAATGTGGCTGGTCACCCTCCCTTTCTCAAAGATCTCTTGCGCAAGGGTCGCAAATTGCTTGTTCGCTAGCGGATCACCTGGCTTTGCATCGAACAAGCTAGGATACTCGGACAAAGTCCCAGTCTCGGACCAAGGGACCAACACGAGGTCGCTCTTGAGATCCCTTGCGCGGGACAACAACGTACCCGAGAAGCTGTGATCGGGCACCACAGCAATTTGTCCTCCCACTGCCATGTCGCACGATTGCCCAAAGGTACCAAACGCCTTGATGACCGGGTCCCGCCCAGCAAATTCCTCAATCTCCGAGACACGCATGACGCTCGACTCACGTTCCGTGAGCTCCATAAGACGAAGACCATGCACTTGAAGAGGGCGGCGGAGCCGGACTACTGAGCTGAGGGCTTGCGCATTCAACATCAACGGCTCGCTGTTTTTGGTCTGCTCCTGCGGCTCGACAGGTTCCTCCTCGGGTTTGTGCGCAAGTAGGGAGACCATGGTGAACAGGCCGGGAAGCCCGTCAAGGCGAAGATAGACCAGCACCTTCTTCGCAACGTTTGTTTTGCGAAGAATGTCTGCCTCACTCGTAGAGTCCGTATCGTCAGTGTCGGGGTGAAGCTGGTTACCGTCCCAATCGATCTTGCCCTGCTTCCAAAGCTCCAATTTCCGCTGATACCAAGCCGGATAGAGCCACACAGTCAATGGTGTCGTCGCGAACGTGGTGATGAGGGCCATGACGACGAAGATTGTGAAGGTTCGGGTGCTGAGGATTTTGGCCTGTAGCCCGATATTGAGGACAATCAGCTCGACCAAGCCCTTGCACGACATCAGAACGCCAATTGTGAATGATTCTCGCCAGACTAGGCCATTCAAGCGGGCCGCCAGCGTTCCGCCGGCAATCTTGCCAACGAAGGCGACTGCACAAACCCCGACCACATAGCCCCATGTCAGGCCGTTGTTGAGAAGCCCAAGATTGGTGCCCAAACCTGACAGGGCAAAATAAAGGGGTAGAAAGAGAACGCCGACGAGATCTTCAATCTTTTCTGTAAGTTTGATAGCAAAGCCTCCTTCATGAGGCAACATTAGCCCTATCATGAAGGCGCCGAAAATGGGATGAATTCCAATGATCCCGGTGAAGAATGCAGAGGCCAGGACGAGGAGGATTGTTAATGCGACCACCGTTTGCGTCGGGCCGTTTGCGAGGCTCCCCGTCCTTCGAAGGAACCACATGACGACCGGTCGGACAGCAAAGACCAAGAACAATGCGTAACCAATGGCGACGAGGAGGATCCATAAAGCGGTGAGGCCGGCGCCAGAGTTGACGAGGGCAACACAGAGGGCAAGTAATATCCAGCCGACGACATCATTACCGACCCCGGCTGAGAGCACGATAACCCCAACCGGAGTGCTGAGTAATTTCAGAGTAGTCAAAATACGGCAAAGGACGGGAAATGCCTAGGTTTGCTGAGTGATGATCTAGTACCACGAGAGGAAGGGAAACATACGGTGATTGCCATGGCCACGCCAATGAACAGCATGTACACACCAAAGCTAATGGGAGCCAGACCAGAATCATTCCGGAAATCGCGATAGAGGCCCCATGCAATACCACAACCAAGGCCGAAAGGGATAGCCATTCCAAGAGCACCCACGCTGAGAGCGATGCGCCAGTTGCTGGCGAGAAAGCGCAAGTCGACTTCCAATCCAACGAGAAACAAGAACAGGACCAAACCGAGGTTGGCGGCCAGTGTAAAGGCTGGCATGGAACTGGTGGGAAATATGGCATTTGTGAATCCGGGAATCCTCCCCATCACGGACGGGCCCAGTATGATGCCAGTGATGACCTCGGCGATCACTCTGGGCTGACGGAGATAGGCCAGCGGCACATGGATGATACGTGTGAGGATAATAACTATAGCGGCCTGGATGATGAAGAGGGTAATGGGATTCTTGGGGTCATAATGGGTGGGATTGAGGCCTTCAAAGACACCGCCTTGGGGAGTTGCTCGAGAGCTGGAGGTGCTTGTCGCTGCCGTGGCATTGACCGTCTTTGTGATGAAGTCGGTGACGGTAGCAGTGGCCATGTTGGCCTGTGTGTTGGAGATTCAGTCGAGGCTCGACAAGTGGATTGGGACCGAAGGGTGAAAACAAGCAGGAGATAAAGGATGAGGTTGCGAGACGGAGATGGTGGTGCTTAAGGGACTGGCATGTGGGAGACTAGTGTCCGATGCGGTCAGCTGCATCGAGGGCAGCAGTGGATCCGCCTGGTGAGGCGGATGACTCTGGGTCTTTCTTGGTCTGTATGAGGACCAATCCACGCCGACACTGCGGTGATGAGGCGAGCCAGGTGCCACTTTTAACAATCCCGTCTTGCCGTGTGGAGACTCGAGGGCGACAGAGAGAGGTCCTTGCAATGACCGGGGGAGGGGTCAGACGATGGAGCTTGTCTTTGTCCTGATCTCGTGGGGGTGGGCAGACGTTGGGCGGTGGTCGTCGTCGTGATGGTGGAGTGAGAACAGAAGGAAAAGCAGTACGGAGTATAGGCACAACATGGAGACTGGACGGCTCGGTGGTGAACAAAGGGAGAGGACGCAGTTTGTTTGGCGCATTGGCTAGCGTGGCGTGTTGTCGGCCAGGAATGTTGCCTGCGCCCCTCTTTTCCTCTTCACATGCGCAGGAATGGAGTTGAATTCCTTGTTGCCTGAGGCCTTGGAACTTCTTAACCCACAGGCCCAAGAGCCCCTTGGTCGGCCCAGTGATTGAAGGCACCGTGACCAACTCGCCACTCAGCAATGTGCATCCTACCTCCCATACGAGTCAAGGGTCTAGGCCCTTGCATTGTGGTTCCTCTTCTTTTTTTTTTTCCAAACGGGGATCTTCGGTCACCTCCCATGTAATAATATACCACGTTGGTTTTGGGCTAAATAAAGAGCAAACAGTGCCATGACGAGGACGGATATTGTGAACTTGTGCTACACCCTCGGAACATCGCCCCAACTCTCGGGTCGTACGCCAACTCAATCAACTGAGTCGCCTCGCTCTTCAATACTTTGTTCCGTTCGCCCTCACAATCTGCCATCCCACATCCTTGGCCCACGCAAGGCTGTTAAACTCGACCATGGCCATGATGATCTGCTCCTTGTCCTCAGTAACGTACAGCAGGTCGACCCCTCTCACGTCCTCGGCCCCCGAGCCTACTCCACTGGCAGCCCAGTAGAACGCAATCCGACTGCAATCGTGGAAGACGTCCAAGGTGGTCAAGAGCGGAATGGGTGGGTTGTTTAGCACGGCGGCGATGAAGCTGTCCTTGCCAGAGAAGGTGGCGTTTCCCAACTGCTTCCAAGTTACCGATTGATCAGGGCTTGATGAGTGCTTGAAAAAGAGGATGGAAAGAAAAGCTTTGGTGGTGAGACGTACCGAATTTCCAGCTAGAGAATTGATCGAGTCACTTGTTTCCAGGTACTCATCCGCAATCAACGCCTGAGCTGTGGCACTCGCGCTCGCTCGATCCGGTGAGCTAAGGATAGTCTTCCACGCACTGACTATGTTTGTCGCTTGGGCATCACTTAGGCATCCTAGTACAGTGGACGGCGTGGCTTGAGGAAGGCTTGGAGTAACCGTGACTGTGATGGGCGGAACGATAACACTTAAGGTCGACGTCGTGGTATTGGTATCAACGACTGTTGGACAGAGTTTGTTCGCTCGACCAAGCAGGTCAAGGAAAGCGGCTGATGAAGCCGATGCGAGAAGAAACACTGCAACGGCGCTTGTCCACATCGTGATCGTGAAAGAAGGGAATGAATAACGTGGCCGATGTCCATAAGGCAGACCTTGGGAACAATGGCTACGCTCTTATTATAGCAGAGTGTACCTAGGTAGTAACAATCCCTTTTTCATCAAGCACCATGCCGTGTGGTATCTGAGACATGGCCGTCGCGACGAACTCGTCGTGTCACCCGAACTCCGACATTCTTTCAACCATTGCCGTAGTCGCTTTGCAAAACAAGCCAGGAGATTTTTGGTCAACCTCAACCAGAAACCCCCCTTCCCGGCATCCGATTCGTAATTCTGTTCCTATTAAAATTGATATTTCAGGTGATTTTGTTTCATATGTGCAGACAAAAGAGCACAAAGTCAGACATGGCCAGGGGTATATGGGTTGAGAAGTCCCGCTCCTTGCTTCAGGACGCTATATATAGACTTCTTCAATATAAAGAAACATCCAATGTGAAGGTGTCGCTCAGGAACGTGCAACAACAAGGGCCAAGTCAAAGACGATATTATAGCCCAAGATTTCGAATGTGAATGGTAAATATTCATCAGTATAAACATCACCGATGCCGCTTGGCCTTGTGTGCCAGCGGGCTTGCATTCGATGGGAGAGCAGACGGTCGCAGCAAGTTATGGCCCGGGCGCACTGGGGTCTGTGTGCAGAAACCACAGATATATGGCTCGGGCCTCCTCCGATGGTCGATGCCCACACAGGTGGTGTGTAGCCACTTCGAGCACGAATCGCTGCAGCAGGCCATGTCAGTGAGTGCAGCAAAGTAAATGGAGTGACCTATCATCCATTTACACCATTGGAGGATTGCATGACTTACCACTGAATCATGGGCACCGATCCGTCAAGCATCGAAGATTTGCAGAAGCAACGCATGCTCACGTTGCTTGCGAGACTTTCCCTGTCAGTGCTCGGCGTGGCTAAATCTGGATCCGTGATTGTTGTTGGCGAGACGTTGTACAAAGCATATTGGGTTTGCTGTAAGGGAGGAGAGGAATGTAATTGCATTGGATTGTTGTTGTCCCCTTGGGCCGATGTGGACCGAGACCGATCTTGGATTATGGCTCGCAATGCATGTTGGGCATCACCACTGGTCTCTTCCTCCATTAGCGTGTCGTCTTCAATCGTAGAGCCAAGAATGGGCCGCTGCCTCCGACCATGATGTGCATCATTTCCTCTGGTATTCGATGCACTAGAGGCAGAGCTTTGATAAGATGACTGTCTTGCAGAATTGACCGAGGCCATGGTGGAACGAGAACTGGTCTTTGAATGACCATAGAGCCCATCCGATTGAGCTTGATCCCGATGGCCCGCGAGAGCAAAGGAGTTGCTCTGGCTGTGGAGGATGTCAAAATCTCCCTCATCAAAGGACTCAGCCCCGCTGTCCGACGGTTCATCAAGGTCCATGTCCCCAGCATCTTGAGTCATGACTGTCTTGGCCACGCCATTTTCGTCAATTGCAAGCGACAAAGATGCTCGCTTGGCATTGCGGCTGCTGGTGAGAGCTCGCGAGATGGGGTCCGCGTTAGGCTTCAGGGGAGATGAGCGCCCTGATCGGTGTCGATTCTGTTCAAATAGTATGGGAGAGTTGCGTCCTTCACGGTTGCCCTGGGTCTGGAGTTTCAGGCTGCGATCATTCCGCACTCCAGTGTGTGTCAAGCTCCGCTTGAGACCCGGTCTACTATCCTTCTTGGGGGTGATAGGTCGTTTTAAAGCTTCCATTACCGATCGAGTGATGGATGGTTTCTTCATCTCCGTTCGCCGTGTGCGCTTCATTTCCTCCTCTCGCCTGGATTCCTCGATCTGATGCGCATAAGCCGGTCGTTCGGGAACAGCGATCTGAGAGAAGCGACTCGAAAATTGGTCCACGCTGCCAAATCGTCGTGCTGGTGAGCTAAGAAACATGCTCGGGTTCTCCATCTGTGGTTGAAACATCCGGGGGGAGGTCGTGAATGGGGCAGGAAAGGCAGAGCTGTCGACATTGGAGTAGCTGGCGGAACGGGGCAGGCTGGGCAAGTCGTAAGGCTGCTCTTCCAATAGCGCATCTTGTGCAACAAAGCTGGGTACCACTGTGGACGAAGAGGCAAACGAGCTGCTTAGTGCCACTGGACTGTAGTGAAATGCACCTTGATATTGTTGGGATAGAGAGGGATCATTGAAGTCCACATGAGAGGGATCCCAAAAGAGCCTTTGACTCGTGTATATGGGGGCCGTCACCGGCCCTGCGGAGAACTGGTGAGCATACATGTCTGGAGAGAGCTGCAATGTTGGAAAAAGGCCCGGAGACTGTTGCTGCATATATCTGCTCGGTGTTTCTGGGGGTCCCATCGAGGGCCTCTGATTTGAAGACATAGTGAAGGGCACCAGGCTTTTAGCGTATATATCACCGCACCTGGATGTACTCTGCAACCGAAAGTGAGCACCCCTTTCGAACTCAAAGTCTCTGTAAGGCTTCAGCTATGTAGGTGCGGTCACGATGCTTCGATATGATGAGCCGGATCGTGGTGCTTCCTGGGGGGCACTGGTCTCAGCCTCAAGGCTTATGGTACCCTATCACGACGTGCAGACCGATCGCTTTTGCCCGTATCTTGTGAGTGATAGCCCTCCTCTTGTCCAACCTCAGAAGAAACTCCTGCGACGACAGGCTCGGGATATTCGACTTCGGTGTGGGACCCGGATACGCTCCGCCGATCATGGAAGTCTGCGAACTGGCAAGATGATATCTAAATCAACGGTTAGCTTGATCCGAACGATGGACAGAACAGCAATCTTCTTTCCAACCCCTTCCTTACTTGATTGACTAAAGATCCACTGAGATCATCCTCCTCAATAGGGATGGCTGCAGCAAAGGCAGTGTCACCTGCGTTCAGAACAATCGTCCTCCTCACTCTCGGATTTCTCAGAGAGCCTATAACCGAAATCAATTTTAAGTTGGTCTCCTGCGCCGTATATGCCTTGCAAGATAAAGTTGGGTGGGAGGGCTACAAGAATTTTGGAGAGAGGTGGTCCGTCCGTCAGTGAGGAATGCCCGCACAATAATGTGGTCAGGGAAGGGTTGACGATGCATTCAATCGGGGTTGCAGGCTGGAAGGAGGTCTTTTCCGACTGACGACTTCTATCCCCTTGAGACACTTGGAGTCATCTGTAAGGCCTGCGCGGTCGTGGTCATGATTGGGCAGGCAGAGACGCAGGCGGGAAGTCGAACGAAAGCAGGCAAGGTTAAGCAAAAAATGGAATTGAACCTGAAGTGGGATGGGTGGATTGTGGATAGAAATTCTGACAGGGACTGGGCTTGGAGAGGAACCCAGAGGCCGGCTTCCAGATGACAGAAGTGGTGAATTGACACATGGGTAGAGACATGGCATTGGACAATATGATGGTGGAGGTTCGCTTGTCGCCATTGTTCGCTATAATACGAGGCAGAAGCGGGCTTCCTGGGCCGACAGGATATTTTTTTTGTTGGCGCAAAGCCTCTGGGCTGAGGGGAGCCTACGAGGAGTTAGGGACTTGTGAATGATTCGTGGTGTGCCAGAAGGGCGGGAAAATGATAATCATTGGCACGCGAGCCCGGATGCGAGATAATGGGGCACGGAGGAATCAGATAGCGTCGGTACCACAGTTCATAAGTACCATGGACCCTAGACGGGTCTCTGTGGATGAGCTGTACTCGTAGGGCCAGGGCGTCATCATCGCCAGGCACTCAGGCACTCAGGCACCCAGGAACCCTCAGGTACCCTCACTAGCCCCGACACCTGGGCTCCTGCCTACTACTCGTTGCTAGGCGTTCAGGAACAAGAACTTCACCTACGACTTAGCGGTGCGTTGGTGCATTGGTACACTGGGTCGCCCCCCCTGCTGCCCTGGCTAAAACTGCAACCTTCTCTTCCCACCCGCCCTGTCGTGCCCTGATAGCCATCGCTAAATTCTCCCCAACTTTTTCTTTCCTCCGCTCGGTGGCTTCATTCCAATTTCCACGCTGGCGACGCTGGCGACATGGTGGGATTCCTCATTGCCGATCTCCTGCTATCGATCGATATGTCCGTATCAGTGACGCTGCCATGGCTATCAGGTGTGAGTTCAGGAAACCTGATCCGCCTGCTCGTTGAGCGGTGACATTCTGCTGGCGACACAGAACTGAACGATTTGAGAGGATAGGAAAAGACGAAACAACGGTCACGCACCCTGCGAGGTAAATGCTGATTCACCAGAGCATGGTGACCCGAGTGGTCACTCGTCAATCTCCCAACCCCAATGACAAGTTCGCATGTGAAAGATGTTCAAGCCACGGGAACTCCATGTTCAAAGGCGCCTTCAACACTTGCCTCTTCGCTAACCTTACGTGCAGTATGCATATCCGAGGGGGGGGGGGGGGTCCGCCACTCCTACCGTTCAACAAAACCCCTGACGATGAAGCTGGGCATCAGCTTCCCTTTGCCAGCTATCGGACATGGTTCCTTCTTGTTTCGGTTAATGACCATCTTCAGGTCTCCCTCGGTGTCTCTCAACCTTCTACAATGCCCCTCCTCGTCCATGTCCTTTAGTCAAGTTGACCCGCCAAATTTGAGACCTCTCAAGCTTCGCTAGAGCGGATTTATCCTTGCTGGACCACGCTGTGGCGTCGCGAGGTTTTGGCTAATTCCCCGGACTTCACGAGAAAGGGGCAATCGACCCCTCACACACATGAGAGCATTTCATTCGATGCGAGGAGTTTCAATGCTCACCATGGGGTTTGACAAAGGTGGGATTCCCTGTCCGCAGCGAAGTTGTTTTGGCTTGGGGTAGCTTTGGAGTAGGAGCAATCGAGGAACAATCATCCAGACGGCCTCATTGTCCCGCGAAGGAACGCATGAAACAGTTCTCCTATTGAGCCGTGGTGGGGTTCACCGCACGCAATAGTATCCACGATGAACGGAATGCCTAGGTACCTATGTAGTCGGCACAGGCAGAAAACTGGGGATCGTCGAATCATCTCCGATCACTCGCCAACAATGCCGCTATCTTTTCATCCGATGTTGATACGCTGTCTTTGATCTACGCTGCATTTCTCCAGTGCGTGCTCCAGCTGTCAAAAGATCAAACTTCATGACTGCCCTCCCTGAAGTACAATCAAGGTGTTAAGGGTTGAGGCTAGAAGAAATCCGCACCAGAGCGGCTGTCATATCGGTGGGTTCTCATCTCGGGGAATGCCATAATCCTATAGCATCTGCGCTTGAGCAGGGGGCCTACGATTCACCGGACGCTGACAGGTCTCGTCAAGCCCTTTCTCAAGGCTATCCAACTTTCTTCAAGAATGCGTGGCCGCTCCCACGGACATCTGCCACGGCTTCTTACCGATTTTCGCCCTCGACAATATCTTTTGCGAAAGTCCCGGTTCGCCCGCTCCAGGTCTGCACTTGTGCTGACATGAGGAAAATCAGACTGATCCTGTTCTCGAACGCCAAAGTCCTACAATACGGATAGAGGTCTTCCGAGACCATGCGTCGATACCGACGGTTTTTTCCATGCTACTTTGTCATGCTTGACCCTGCACCAGCACCCTGACGATCAGCAAAGATACTCACGGGCCGTTCCAGGGGAGCACTCTCTGGCAGAAGCATCCTGGACTGGTATGCGGCTCCGACGTCTTGCAGCCAACTATCAGTCAGTCTTAAGAAGAAGTCCCGGCGACTTTTACAGGGAAGGGAAAAGAGTCCTCGTAACATCTGTGTGTCAGAGGTACAATGTTCGTGGATCTGGCGTTCACCGCAGGTTCTAGGATGATGTATACATCTCTGGGGACGAGGAATGGCAGCACTGGTGCTCCGTCCTGAGGTTTGCAACTTGGTATAAATGGCGCCCTCTTCATGATAGTATCGCTTGTTAGACATCCTCAGCCAGGGGGCCCGTAGCTTGAACCTTCGTCCCCAGATCCAAGGTTTGAATTGGTGGTGGGGTGAGGCTGCATGGGAAATATTCAGGAATCGACCTACGTCCCTCCAGAAACATAGATTATGGTGCGATCAAAGATCAGCAATGTGGCACATAGCACATGGTCTTCGACCCCTGCAATCACGGACACTGAATCCGATGTGATCTACAATCCCCTTTAACCACTGTCTCGGCCTCGATTGAGAAAAGTTGTTGGAAAAGGGCACTGAGTTGAGAGGTTGCAGACCACGGACAAAAAGATGTCGGTCGATTCCTGAACTGCGTACTCCGTACCACCGGACAATCCGCTACTGCAGAGCACTGGGCGCACAGATGCGCAATTTGATGACCGCAGTCCCAGTCCCGTCCTAGACCTTGAGACTCTGAACCTCACCAACAACTACTAGTTGCTCGCGTCCCATCTCCTTCAGCAACAGCAGAGGCAGTCAAACCCACGCTGATCATGTCTGCAGCCCTCAGGACCGTCCCGGTCTACATGCTCGCGTCCGTCGTCCTCCTCGGCGCCTTTTCCCGCTTCACCCACGGCACGTACACGCCGATATGGTACGCGTTTCAGGAATACCACTTGCCGGACGACGGCTCGACGGCCGCGACGGTCACGCCCGTCATCGACACCCTCATCGGGCTGACGCTCCTGTTCGGGGCGCGGGCCCTGAGGCTCCTCGCCGCGTCGATCAGCCTGTTGTTCTTCACTGCTGGGCTGGCGATGCAGATTCAGGCGGGGAAACAGTACAAAGGCGATGTGGCCCTGGTTGTGCTGGCCGTGGCGGCTGTCGCGAGGTTGCTGTTTTCGAGATAGATATAGGAAAGGGAAAAAAAACCAGGAAGGTCTAGAACGGGCAAATGCTGTGCGACCCCTTGTGAGAGGCGCAGAGGGGACTGGCATGTCTGCCAACTTCACACGCCCGTGGCATTTTGGGATGTGCCTGACTTGGGCGGCGTGATCCTAGGAGGCGCTGCATGAAGACAGCAGCAGTGAGAGAACCACCACGACGTCTGTTGTGCCCTTTCCGGGAAGAGTCGATGGTCACCACCATGTCTTTGACATGGGTGGCCCTGTGGTGGTTTGGCGAAGTAAGTAGAAGATCTGGGACTGCATGCTTCTTACGACCCATGCTTGTGTTTCCAAGCTCCAGTGACTCGTTGAACATAACAAACTTGCAAGAGAGTAAAGAATCTTTCCGATCAGGACTTTCAATCCCATCACCAGAATGGACAAAGGCCTCGCTTATTATCAGAGAAAATAAAATCCTGGCCGCCTCCTGCTAATACTCACCAAATGCTACATACTCGAAGATCTGGCGCTTCTATAAAGGCTGCAGTGGGCGTCCGCTTGTCCACCAAACCTTCTAGGGCCAGCCAAGTCTATTTCAATGGTGCAAACACAGCACCCATAATGCCTCAATCTTCGTCCTCATTTTCATCTTCCTCGTCCTCCTCAATAGGTTCCACAATCAGGTTCGCGCCTTTGCCGACCCTTGTGCCTATCGAACCTCCCTTTTCCAAATCAAACACTGTTCTGGGCATAGGCGAGACAAGTCGGAACTTGTATTCATGCTCATACCCCTCTGGCTCCTCCACATCATAATCGTCCTCATCTTCCTCGCCTTGCTTCTCTGAATCTCGGGATTTGACCATCTCGTAGCATTCCACAAAGGCATACAGCTCTTCCATGTCGGCGTCCGCTCGAAATCTTCGAATTACTCGTTCCCCAGATGGCAAGCGAACGCTCACTCGAATGGCGTCCTTGAGCTCCGTGTCCGGTTCTCCCGGAAGCGACTGAGCACGCCATCTTTTCCACTGCTCCAAATCCCTCTTCCTCTTCTCCGCCAATCTTGCCTGTTCTTGAGCCTCCATTTCTGCTTTTCTTGCCGCTTCCTCCTCCTCCCGTCTGCGGCGTGCCCTCTCGCGATCCTGCGCCAACGACCTCTCGTAAGCCGAATCTTGCTCCATTCGTAGATTCTGGGTAGCCTGGCGTTCTGCCTGCTGGGCCCTCGCCGCAGTAAGCTGCGTCTGATGCGCGGTCATCGCCGAGGCTATCTTTGCAACCAATTCCGGTGCCGACGTAGGTCCTACGGCGCGCATGACAACTGTCATTGCCCCAGATGGGGATCCCGATCCTGGTTCCGAGCCCTGACATATCAGTGCCGCAAAGGGGAATTTGGTACACTGTAGACTGGCAGACACCTGGTAGGCTTCTGAATCTCGCACATCACCGCCCCAAAGTATCAGGTCAGAACGATGCGAGTCGAGGAATGATTTGAATTGCGGGGAGAGTAAGGTCTCTCGGATCCAGGTATTATTGTCGTCGTGACTAGGGGAGAGTAGGACCACAAGCATGAATTTGAGGTCCTTTTTGGCGGTGTCGAGGGTCAAGTTGAACCCGGACTCCGTAAAAGGCAAGAGAGGTGCAGATGATTCTCCATCGTGACCCTCGGTCCCATACTCTTCACTGAATTCTCGTATAAATCTCCTTGCATTCTCGGCTGGCGGTAGAGCTCGCCTCTGAGTGCGTGACTGCGCCTGAGACTGGTAGAGTAGGCGATGAAAGAGGCGCGAGAGAAATGTGGGAACAAGGAACCCAAATGGTGACAACACGGTTGTGAATACTCGGTACAGGATGTTCACCGGAGTGAATATTATGGAGAACAATGTCGAAGGACGGTAGACTGGTTCATTGACTGTCCCACTCGTGTCAACTCGTGTGACTACATCCTCGGGACTCACCCGGGTTGTCCTGGGAGACGACTGAGTTGCGGCCAGAAGAGACTCATACTGCAAGTTTGTGGTTTGACGAGCGGAGGCAGTGGGCAGTTGTGACTGTGCTTCGGTGAGAGGATCGCTTGCGGGTTCTCCGTCAAAGAAGCGGGCCACAGCGATCTGAACGTTCCATTCGCATCGCTGTAGGAGCGGGATTGCGGCAATGGGGTCTTGATCGGTGACGGAGGTGTAGGTTTGTAGAGCTTCTTGTTGAGCCGCGGTCAGTTGTGAGATGTCGGGGGTCGACATGTTTTGAATCGAGATCAAGAGGCAGGGATATAGTCGCGGGGTTATGGCTTCGATCGACCAGACATGTCGAGTATGCTTCTTCCCTTCTCTTCAAGCCTTAGCTTCACCTATGGATCCTCTGCCTAGGGCAAGCCGTGGGGTCACTGCTGCGGTCAAACCACACCAGTTGTATATAGGTAGTGGGTAGGAGAGGCTAGATTGTAGCGGCCAAGGGATGGGGATTTGTGCGGTGATGGTAGACTTGTGCGGTATAAGGAGCAGTGCGTGCGAACCGCGGAGTGGAAAGGCGGATGTATGTAATCCGCTGGTTGGACCCTGTGTTGACTCGACGATCCCGCCGACCACGTCCCTCCATCTACCACCCTCGTATCACTTACTCTCTGCGAGACCAGACCCAATAAACCGCATTCCGGACAGAGCGCGGCTGCGCTCAAACATCCTTTGGTCACCCTTTTCCCGTTTCACTTCATTTCCTGGCTGGCGGCTGCGCCATTATCTTCGGTTGTCTACTTTGTCTTGATTTTGGATATCCCTGTCGTCATGTACATTCCCCTCGCTCGCGCCCCAACAATCAGAGGAACAGCCCCGGACATCTAGCCTGCCAAACGACCCGAGTCGAAATCGTGTCCCTTCTTCAAGCTCAATACTCGCGAACTCACGAAATGCCTCGATCCTGAGCGAAATCCGAAGACAAACCCCTAACTGATGGAGCAGCATGCTCAGCCGCAGTCAGTAAACGATTATGGCCGCAGTGATCAAGAACAATGCAGAAGATACAAAGCAGGCAGCTTTGTCTCCTAGACTCAAAGGCCGGGGTATGTCGGATGTCATTTTGAGGCTTGTTGAGGGCAAGATGTGGAGTGCTGATCGATACCTGGACAGAAAATGCGAAGGATACTCTATGTCGGAACGTCACGATATACGGGAAATGTCGCTATGAAGACAAAGGTATTCTCGACAGACGGGCGAGGCACATACAGCTAACCCGCTGCTCTAGGATGTGCCTTCAATCACACCATAGAGAAGTCTGCCTCTGACGGAGGACAAAACGATAGGTACGACCGAATGGCCTTGCCTGTCCTGATCCCTAGGCACCATTTGCTGAGACTCGGGGAAGCAGCCAGTCGAAGAAGACACTCAACGTCGACTCGCCGAGTTTCACTCCTTCTTTCCTGTCTCCCAATGGCGCCGCAGCTGCAGCTACCCCAGTCAAGAAATCAACGACTGGCATATCCCCGAAGGCAGCAAGTGCTGCCCCGTTCATGCCAAAAGCTATCATCTCCAGTGAGCAGATGTCCAGTTCCGCGGAATCAGACGACGCCGGTGGCTTACAACTCATGCCAGGATCGTCCAATGCTACTCCTCTCCGACAAGATGCCAAAACTCCAGATTGGGCTCTGCCTGATGTGCAAGAGTTTGTGCCCCGACGAGCTCAAGAACCTTCGCTGGTGAGTTCTCAGAGCAGAAATATTTTCGTCCGGTGCTTACAGATATTCTTAGACAAGCGAAAGCGATATTTCTGTCCCTCATTCTTTTGAGACATTTCAACCCAGCCATCCTCCAAATCCATATCTCGATCATAGTCTTAATGGTGCCGCTTTCTACCAAAATACGCCGGGTTTTCAGCAGCCCGTGAGCAGTTTCAAATAAAGACGGCGATGAGGACGCTAATACGCTGCCAGGTTCAATACCATCAATATGCGCCTATTGGGCACTATAACGCGGCTCTCACTCCATACCAACGCACAGTGCATGACCTTTTTATCCCCAACGATCTTCGAGAGGAAATTCAGAAGAAATCCGCAGCAGCTCTTCAAATATTGCCCAGTACGCATTGTTGATTTCCGATGTAGGGTGCTGAGCTGATTTCGCTCTTCAGATTCGCAGCTACCAAGTCATATTGAGAGCTATCACTCTCTTGTCCCTCTCGATACAACCCACAAAAGCTCAAACATATTCGGAGGTTATACTTCCTGGGTATATAAAGCCCAGTCAAGCGCCAATGGGCACTTCTTCGCCCTTCGAAGAATTGAGGGTATGACCTTGAACTTCACCACTTCTTCAAAATCGCCTTCGTCCAGGAGCTGACGTTTGCTCGTGCAGGCTTCCGACTAACAAACGAGCATGCAATCCGCGCTGGACAAGCTTGGAAAAATATCATAAGCGCCAACGTTGTCCGAATCGTCGACGTCTTCACAAATCGCGGCTTCGGCGACTCATCCCTCTTCATCGCTACGGAATATCATCCTCTTTCAAAAACGCTTTTGGAACATCATCACCTTGGACATTCATTTAACCCCCGGCCGGCTCGCTCCTCTAACAAAGACCAAGTCAGTGAGCCTGCTCTATGGAGTTATGTGGTGCAAATAGCTTCTGCCCTGAAAACCATCCACAACTCCGGTCTAGCAGCTCGGGTCCTCGACCCAAGCAAAATCCTCGTCACAGGAAAGAACCGCATTCGCCTGAACGGTTGTGGCATCCTGGATGTAGTGCAGTATGACGCCAATACTCACACCCCTCTCGCCCAGGTCCAACGACAAGACCTAGTTAATTTCGCCCTTGTCATCCTTGCTGTTGGCTCGGGATCATTCGATGCGGGTCAAAACTTCGCCCGCAGTATGGACACATTCAAACGCTATTTCAAGCCCGATCTCCAAAACGCCTTGGTGTGGTTATATTCTGCAATGCAAAACTCGGAGAAAACCATTGACGGATTCGTCACTCTCATCTCCAATCAAATGATCACCGCTTTTAATGCCGCCCTTCACACAGATGATGCTCTGTATTCTGAACTGTCTCGCGAGGTTGAGAATGCGCGCTTGGTACGCCTCATGGCCAAAATCAACTTCATCACTGAACGACCTGAGTATAATCATGACCAATCATGGAGCGAGAACGGGGAACGCTATTTCCTCAAGTTGTTCCGTGATTACGTCTTTCACCAGATTGATGCGCAGAATCGGCCCGTCGTGGATCTGGGCCACATCTTGACGTGTCTCAACAAATTAGACGCGGGTACGGAGGAGAAGGTCATGCTGGTCAGCAGGGACGAACAGAGCGTGTTTGTGGTGAGCTATCGCGAGCTGAAAAAGGGCATGGAGAGTGCATTTCAGGAATTGGTGGGAAAGAGGGGAGGACCTTTGAGGTAGGTGAAGGGACGAAACGAGCTCAAAAGACGGATTGATGGTATCTAACCCGTTGAAGAAAATAATAAACGAAAGCTGGAATGCGACGGGTGATAAAACCCTTCGCTTGGACAACTGCGCATCTTCCAAGGTGAAAAGAAAGGGGATCTGTTACAAGGAAAGAGCAAGAGGACCGACACTCATTGCAGAAGTGATGGAACTTTGATATGGGAGAAGACGATTGTGATCTTGGGAGAGAAAGGCCAAAGATTAGGAAGGTAGCAGTGAGACATACAACACACAAAAAAATCATAAATCTCCATTTGTCACTCTGCTGTTGAGCTCGATGAATAGCTCCCACTGCTTTCGACCAAATCCAGTCATGACCTCGGTCGGGGAATGCCCCCAGCGTCCCCACGTTTCACGGTCTTTGAGCGCAAACAACACATTCGAATCTGGTGTCGGAAACGTTTCGCGCGTCACGTTTGCTTGTTGAGCACAGGCAACCGATGGCCTGGAGACCTCGGGCTGGGCGCCAAATCTCTGGTGAGAAAAATAGAGCAGGATAATGTGCGGTTCTCTGGAGTTCGAGTTCGTGGTTGCAGAAATCTGATTTTGGTGCTCTTCCAATATCACTCTTCTGGGGGTTGTTGAAAAGGATTCTCAATCTCCTCACTCCCGTCAAGCGGGGATATCAGGACGAGCAATGTGCCGCGGGCGACGACGAGCCCCAGCGGTCGAGTTGTCTCGTTCCCCTCGTCATCTGGAATCGTCGTCAGCGCCATCTGAATGCCTTCGCCATCGTTGTATGAGCAGATTGGGAGAGCGGACTCACCTCTCATGGTCTCTTTGACGTCATCTAACACCAGATTCATTAATTGATCGTAGCCTTTGAGCGTGCCGACAACTGGAACAATGGTCAGTTGAATCAGTAGCAGGAAAAATTCTTTGCTTGTTTCTTTTTGCTCCCGCCAAAGATCTCGGGGCTCACAGATGACGTACTTTCTCTTCCACCATTGAATTTCACATTGATTTGCTTCTCGACGTATTTGGCCAAGTCTAGGATGTTCTCCTTCTTGGGCTTTTCGTGCGGTTGGTTGGACTGTTGCGAAGAGGCGCCTGCACCACCACCTCGACCGCCTCCTCCGCCCCTTCCTCCTCTTCCGCCGCCCCCTCGGCCACCTCCACGAAAATGACCTCGCTCGGACATTTTCTTCTGAGGGTGAACGACGTCTTATTGGTAGGACAGGGAAATGTGTGTCTTCCGCAAGAGATGGCTTTTCGAAGTAAGGGCGGAAGAACTCCCAAACCGTAACGAGTCTAGTGCGCAAATAGTCCGTCGGTGGTGGGAATGGGAATTTTATTTGGTTTGGAACCAGTCAGAAATGAGCAGGCCAAGCTGGGTTGTGTGAAAGGAACAGTCGGTGATTTGGAATGTCGCAAAGCCGAAGGTCGGCCTTGGAGGATGGTGGAGTGATGTGTGGGAGCTTGCAAGCCACGGTCAGCAAGGGCCAAAAGAGACGGGGGGGCATGTCGGGGCAGGTCAAGGACCAAGAGGGCGAGATGTGAATGGTGCGCTACGAGTTCCGCCGAAGCCTCTGGGACTGGGAGAGGATGCGGAATGGTTATTGGGCGGAGCGCCGCCCTTGGGCTCGCACGGATCTGGCCTCCACCTTACCCTGCACCACTTCTCGCAGTGCACCCCTCCATTCGTCACAAGCCGCCAATAGTGGTGCGGGATGCAAGGGAGGAGGTGGTGATTTTCAAGAGTGGGAGAGAAACAGAGAGCAGAAGACAGGACAAGGGAAATGAACAGAATGGCTCCTTTGAGGGGTGAAGGGTGAAGGGTGCAGTGGAAGTTGAGGTTGCAGTGTCCCCCTCCAGTCAGAAGGCGGGCTGCCGCTGGTTCTCTGCTCCCTGCTCCGTGCTCAGTGGGTGCTCACCCGACACCACCCAAGGTCCTTCCCGCCCATCGAGCCTTTGGGTATGGATGCTATTTGGTGCTTGAACCCCGCGCAACCACTAGAGTGCTGCCTCCTAGCTATTACCTGTAGCTGGTAGAAGCTGGTGAGCACCTCATACCCCCCAACATCACCCTGCCCCCTCCTCCCCTTTCTTCCTCCCTTCCAGGAAAGGTCAAGGCAGTGCAAAAAGAAACCCAAATGCTGCTGGTTGCCCCCATTTGTGCACCCTACGGCGTTCTGGCTCGAGTTCCAGTGCCGGTATTGCGCGTCCTTGTCCCGGTGGCTGCTGGCAGAACTCTCTCCCTGAAGATTCTCCTCCCCAGGTGCCTAGCCCCCCCAAGCTCCCAGCCCTCGTGCCGCTTGAAGAGGGGAAGTGATAAGCCCCGCGAGCGCCCGTCGATTCATTGCCTAGGCAGTTATTGGCGGCTGATGAGCCGGAAGGGCCTGTTGGCAACTGGTTGGTCGCCGCACCCGTGCTCCGTACCTCCCCTACCAACGAACCCGCTCCTTCGCCGCCCTCGGCCGCCCTCTTCGCCGTTTCCACCTTGGATAGGTCCTATTCCTCTCCTCTCCATCTCCTTCCCTCGCTCACACACAACCTCTTTTTTTCCCCTTCCTCTGTTCGGTCTCAGCAATTTGCTTTCCTTCGTTGTCAGTTATCTCGCCCCGTCGGTCGTATCCTGTGCCAGCTCCGCCCGAACGAATCCTGGGGATCCCACTTCACCTTACGGACCCCCAGGCCAGACCCAGACCACGTGCCGCAGCTTTCCCTCCTTCACTTCTTCCACCCTTTTTCCCTCCCACCTGCGCTCTCTCCTCTCCCGCGCTCTTCCCACTACCGTCGTTGACCACGACTTGGGTCTCTCCTCCGCTCACGGCGCTGCAGCTTCAAGAATAGCTTTGCCCACCTTGGGCCAACTATTCGAGGCTGATCCCGCAACCCCTCCACGGATCTCCGCCGCGCCCTTCTCGACTACACTTCCGAGAGCTACTTAGCTAAGCCCTCGCAGCCCGAGCGCACCTGAAGCGACTCGGGCGCCCTCCACCCTCTATGCCAGAGCAATGGAGCGTCAATCGCCCGCCACTATGACTTCCGAGCAATCTTCGTCTCTGAAGAGACCTCGCTCCCCGACTGAGCCCCATCCCCTCCCGGCAGCAAAGGTCCCCCGGACTGCTACGAACCACTTGCAGATCAACTACCTTGTCCGCCAGCACAAGGACACGATCCCCCTCGTCACGGTCAATGACAAACTTCCCGAAATAGCTCGCCTGCTGGGGGAATACGATGGGGTTATACAACGCCATGAGAGCATGGCTGGTAACCTGGGAGCTTGTCCTGTCGGCCCCATCCTCGTGAAGCGGTTCGAGAAAATGTTTGACGGGCCGCCCAAGATTCTCAAATCTCATGCAAAAGATGCCCATGTTACCTGGTTGGACGTGGTCGAGTTTGCCCAGAACAACCCCAAGCAATTCAACCTGGAAAGAACTCGCAATGGAGTGCGGGTCTGCCAGTTCTACACGAAGCAGTGTCGGGTCGAAATCTCGGAGGAGGACTTCGTCCTCATCGCTAGCGGTATGCCACAGAAACTTATCCCACCGCAGCCCATCCTCGAAGACGAAGAGAAGGAACTGGGCGTCATGGATCTCTTGGACCGCAATCTCGGCCAGGTCATCCAGCTGGCAGATCAAGGTACGTCGCCCAAGGCACGATAGTCCAGATCGATTGAAGCTAACTCTAACCAGTGTCTGGCCGAGCGCGACAACTGATTCACAAGATGAAAGGTCGGCGTACAGCAATATTGAGCCGGCGTGAGCAAGAGGCTGAGGCAAAACGACATGCGACAAGAAACGAAGCTCCGCCCATTTCGCCCGTGGACACGAACGGGGTTGGCAGCGCCCGCCCAATCAGGAGTATCGAGGTCTCTCAGTCGCCTCCGGTCGGATTCACCGCGGTCAATTTGAGACAATCTGCGCCGGGGGAGTTAGATCTGCGGCGTCCATCTTCCACCAACGACGTTCTGCGGAGCAGTGCCGACGAGACTTATGGCTCGTCAAGCGCGGGAAATGTCACCATCATCAATGGCAAGTCGATCAAAGATGCATCTCCATCCCAGCGAGCCGAAATGATGAAGAACTTCTTGACACCAAGCGAGCGAGAAGCCGGTTTGACGGAAGATACTGTTCGGCGTTCTTCTCTGGGAGCTGGTACTACTCGAACGCAGGCGATGCAAGCGTCATCCGCAGAGAAACCGCGTTCCCGTTCGATCGAACTGGCCGCTGGAGGCGTGTCGACAGTGGCTATCCCGAATACCCCGGCCTCTTTGATGCCTCATATGAAGCCAGTCACACTGGATAGAGATGATGGCGGGCCTTTCAAGGCGGAGATGGTGCGACGAATGGACAACATGTGGAAAGGCGACCGGGTAATTCCTCCGTGCGATCGATGCCGAAGACTGCACATGGACTGTCTGAAGAACCTCACCGCGTGCATGGGCTGTACCAAGAAACATGCCAAATGTTCGTGGAAGGAGGTCAAGGCGGAAGAATTGCAGCTGTCGGCACCCGAGTCCACCTCTCCCGACAGGGAAACGGCAGGGGGCGATTTAAGCAGGGACAGTGCACCGCCTCTTTCGGCGGAGTCCACAATTGAGGCCATTCGTCAGGCAGATGAAATGCAGAGGTCTGCGAGCATTGCTCAAGCCTCTCTAGACCTGGCAGGTGAAAAGCCCTTCGGTGTAAAGGACGGTGGGTTACGGGAGACGCAGGCCGAGTCCACTGCAAAGCCGGAGGCGGTGCCATCGAGCGCTTCGACAGGACGATTTGACGTCCGGCCACCGCCGTTGGTGCAGCAGTTGCAGGATGCTGCAGACGAACGATCGCCCAGTGGGCCAAGTTCTTACCCACCAGCGTTCTCGCCCAGGGAGATGGACCGCGCGGACGACCATGATGAGGACGACGAGGGCGATCGATTACAGGCGCTTGCTGCACGAGTCTACCGAAGCGCGTCTCAAAGTGGTCATCGCTAGAACTGGGCCCTGCACCTCGGCGGAAAAGCAAGGATCAAGGGCTCCAAGAGTTTGGAGCATCATGAACGGCGTTTTGGGTTTCAAGGAAAATGGTGCTTGTGGAAAAGAACGTTGGAGCAAACTGGCAGTATTCTGGGTTCGACGGACATGGCGTCAGTCTGTCAGGAACATACCAGGCATCATGGGGCAGATTGAACAGTTCCATTCAGCATCGAGCGTTGGTTGTATTATCTCAATAGAGCTTCTTGACGGACTTCTGTGGTGTTTCTGGAGGACGTGATGTGACGGAATAGATTCCACAGCTGGGGAACCTGTACGATGGCATTGACGGGCGATGTACGAGGGCATTTTGTCAGCCTTTGGCAAACCGACGGCGACACGGGCCAGAGAAGTGCCGTCCAAGCTTCATCCTGTACAAAAAATCACCTGCCCCTCGAGGGTGGGGAGTTGGAATTGGCCCATTGCCGATGCAGTATTCCATGGTGTATCCGACAGCTGCTCCACCACCATCATCTTTCTCGCCCTTCCTCTCCCGCACGCACTGCTCCCTGACCAATTACCGCATAAGCAATATGACTTTCTTACACAGGTGAGGTTCCTTTCGGTGGCCCGTCATTGCTTAGTTTTCGTCGTGGTTCCTGAGTCTCGAGCTGGAACTAGCCCTTCGGATACTCCCCCCATCCAGCAATTACCCCACGATACCGGGGGTGGAAACATGGGAGAAAAGAGCAAAGATTATTATATCACTTGCCTGGCGTCCACTGCGCTCGTTGTCTTCTTTTCCCAATCTTTTGTTTTTGGTTACCGTTCGCCATCTCCTTTGGCCTGAAGTTTTCTTTGCTCGAGAGCCCATCCACGACTCACACGCAACCGCCCCCCTCCCGGTACGATCCCTCTTCCTCCCCCGGACATCGCCAATCCCGACGACTACGACGAGCACCGGCGACGGCGACAATGGACCCCTCCAAAGTCAAGATCCCGCCGTTGATGGACCTGACCATCGACAACATCACGGAGAATGTCAACCTGATCAACTCGGCCAATCCGGACCCGCGGTTCAAGTACATCCTCGAACGGCTGGTGGTGCACTTACATGACTTTGCGCGGGAGACGAGGTTGAGCACGCAGGAGTGGATGGCGGGGATCCAGTTCCTCACGAAGACGGGCCATATCTGTACCGACGTGAGGCAGGTAAGTTTTCGACAGGCCCCAAACTTGTGAGAAGGCAAACCTGGGATCCAGTTTCGCTGATGCCTCCCCCCCCCCCCCTGTGGTGGGGGGTTTTAGGAATTCATCCTCCTCTCCGACATCCTGGGCCTCTCCCTCCTCGTCGACAGCATCGACCACCCCAAACCGAAAGGGTCGACAGACGGCACCGTCCTGGGACCCTTCCACACCCACGAGGCCGAGACCATGGAGCACGGCAGCGCCATGTCGCACGACGCCAACGGCGAGCCGCTGCTCGTGCTGTGCACCGTCAAGGACGTGTCGGGCAACCCGATCGAGGGGGTCAAGATCGACATCTGGGAGACGGACTCGTCGGGCAAGTACGACGTCCAGCACCCCGACCGCGACGGCCCCGACGGCCGCTGCATCATGACGAGTGACGCCCAGGGCATATTCTGGTTCAACGCGATCGTGCCGGTGCCGTACCCGATCCCGCACGACGGGCCTGTGGGCCAGCTGTTGATGAAGCTGGGGCGGCACCCCATGAGGCCGGCGCATATGCATTTCATGTTCGAGAAGGAGGGGTTTGACCATCTGATAACGTGAGTGCAGGCGGCCCAAAAACCCCAACCTTGCCCCTCCATCCACAGTTGATCAACTTTCCATCTGACTGTATGTGTGTGTGTGTGTATATAGGGCCTTGTACCTGAAAAACGACCCTTACGAGACCTCGGACGCGGTCTTTGGCGTGAAAAACTCCCTCGTCGTCGAGCTCGGCAAGTGCTCCGCCGACGTGGCCCGGAAGTACGGCGTCAAGGAGGGCACCGCGCTCCTGACGTACGACTTCGTGCTGGTCACGGACCAGGAGAGCGCGGACCTGCGGGCCGAAAACTCGCGGCGCGCGCTCGAGAAGCTGGGCCGCAGGGTCAAGATCGTGCAGGGCCTGCCCGTCCCGGATGTCGATTGAGTGGACTCTACCTCTACCCTGTCTGCCTGCCCACGACATATCCTGTAGGTTGGAGGCCGGGGGCAAAGAGGGTGACCAGGAAAACCCCGTGCTCGGGAGAGGCGGGCGGTGTTGGAGGAGGAAGCGAGAGAGCCACGAGATGCAGAAAGAAATACAAATGCTTCGAGCTAAAGAGAGGCGAAGCAGGGCTGAGCAGGTGGCAGGTGGCAGGCGGCAGGCGGTAGGTCGTGTAGGAGGAGAGTAGAGCGGCGGAAGATGGACACATAAGGCATAAGGTGTACACAGGGGCATGGCTCTCAGGGATATTTTAACGGCCAGCGCTCCGAGACACCGGACAATTCAATCCTCTGGCTGGTGGTGGCCCCCGGACATCTACAAAACATATACCCGCGAGACTATTTATTGTACACGTGAACCAAGCATGAATGCAACATGTCAAAAAGGACGGAGCCAGCGCGGTGGACACGGAACGTGCGTGATAAATGCCTCTTACACACTGCGATCCTGGGTCATGAGCTTGTGATGCACAACGATCGACCGACCAGAGAGAGAAATTAGGAGGTATATGAATGCGCCCTGGGTCTGTGCCCCACCATACTTTACTGTGCGCCCTCTTCCATGATGCCGTACCAATGGATAGCTCCATGGCTAAGAATAGATCTGCCTCTTGCGCTGTTGTACTGGCGGGTGCACTTCCGGCAAGGCTGAGGCAATCAATGAGGGATGAGAGAGAGATACAAAGGAACGGCATCGGAATATATTTCGTGCTTCATGCTTCATGCTTCATATTTGGTATATAATATAAAAACGGCATGAGGCTCCCTTTCCTAACTTCCTCCATCTCCTACCGAACGACTCCGGATCGTGCTGTGGGCGTATAACACATTCCATTTCCTCCCGGCGCAACTTGGCATTACCGCTTTCAATAACATACCCCCGCTCTTCGTCTGGGCTGTGGATGTGGAGCGTGGCTGGAGGAGAACAAGACGACCGCAAGATGCCAAAACGTAACGGCCTCTGTCTTTTGTTGTCCCTACGAAGGAGGCACAGTTGGGAAGCTGGCATCTCCGGTCTGAGGAAGCCACGAGGCCCGATCCTTGTCGTAGATCTCGGCGGCGGGCTTGCCCCATTTCTCGGACCCCTTCAACAGGCCCGTTCGGATGACGATGGTCTCCTCGCCTGTTGTTTTCGTGCGTGGTTAGCAGAACAGAAGAAAAAAAAAGCATGAGAGAGCTATCGAATATGGCTTGAATCGGGGAGGAGGAGGAGGCAGATCCGCGACCCCATGTAGGGTCGCATCTGATCTGAATCCAGGCAGGACAGGGCAGGACAAGGCAGATGGTGGTGGTGAATGTATGTATGGACTTACCCATGACATGCTGGTGGTGGTAGGGCGAGCACGCGCAGTTGGGGCACATGTAGCAATCAACCGAGTTGCCTATTTGTACGCACAAGCATCGGTTAGCACCAGTCCTGAAAGGGTTGAGTACTTCCTTATTCTGCTTCCCACTACTTCCTCCAAAACGCGAGCCATAGACTCTGGAACCGATCCACGCAGGGAAAAGACGTACCCGAATCGCCCTTGTAGGAATACACCTTCAGATCCCCCTTGGTCAGGTGGAAGTTGGACTTGGGAATGATTTGGTTCAAGGTGAACTCGCCGCCGCCCATCAGCTTGCAGGCGCCGCAGTGGCAGAGAATGTGCTTCTCCTCGGGGATTTCGACGGTCCACTCGGTGGCACCGCAGTGGCAGACTCCCTTGTATTCAGGCATGGTGGTGGTGGTGGTGGTGTTGGTGAATGAGGGGGTTTGGGGGGGTTTGAAAACGTTGAACTGTTGAGTAAAAGCTTGAAGAGACGAGGTGCTGGTTGCTTTGTGGGATGATGGAGGAGTTGCGATTTTGGATGTCGAGGGAACCCTTATATATGATACACTCTGACAGCTTCCAAGCCCAGGGATGAGGTCAAGATAGGGTGTGCTTTTGGAATAGGTATTTGGAATGCTCCAGGCGAGCGCAGCATTCGGTCGCCATTGGAAGAGGGCCCGCCAC
Organism: Cladophialophora immunda; assembly: GCF_000835495.1. Taxonomy (NCBI): domain Eukaryota; kingdom Fungi; phylum Ascomycota; class Eurotiomycetes; order Chaetothyriales; family Herpotrichiellaceae; genus Cladophialophora; species Cladophialophora immunda. The sequence goes on from NW_015622541.1 coordinate 5,751,364, forward strand.
GCTGCTGCATTTGGCTATCATGCTTGACCCGCCTATTGATCCTTCCCCTTTGGTCCCCCCCCTGAGCGCTGCCGTTTCGTCATAGCCGTCCACGTCAGAAAGGGAGGGGCCCGGGAGACGGTGACAGATACCACCTGCATACGAGTAGTAGCTGGGATGTTGATCATCTTCCCCCCCGCGCTCCCTGGGCAGGGATGACCTGTGTTTGTGGTCTTCGCACGACGGAGACGCGGTCGGGCTGGGCGTGGCTTGGGACATTTTTGTTGTAGGTCGAACCAAGCAGATCCCGTCAAGCATCAATGGACAAGAGAGACCGAAGCGAAGAGTTGGAAGCTCGTTGCAGCAAACTTCAACTTCCCATTGCAGCTTGAGTAGATCGTCAACATGGGCAACTAAGCCAGCCCGTTCTCACGGCCATTGCGAGCTGTTCCCATTGTTTCCGCGCAGCTTGCTTACCATGCATATGCTGTAGACTCCTTGTTGGATTGTGCCCCTCCTCGGATACCACTTCTCCTTCCAGGGGCGCCGATGTGATTAAGCTTCTCCGGGCGAAGAAAGCAGCAGCTGTTGCTATGGGCCAGGCTGGGTTTCTTTGGGAGTGAGGGTGGGGGACAGAGGCCAGCTCAGCTGTCGGTGGACGTCATTCGTGACAGATTCTGTTTGCCAGGATCGGTCTAGGGCTTCTGCCGCCCTGTAGAAGAAGGGCGTCTAGTGGTTCCTAGGATGCGCGCCGCAGGAACTTCGGGACTGCGAAGGACGGGAATGATTTGGAATGGCGGAATGGGTGAGAAAAGGCTCACTAGGCGCTTATGGCCCATCTCCAGTGGCTGCTCTTGATGTTGGATCTCGCATCTTCTTATTCCCGAGGGCGCAGATGTCTTTCTCTCGGTGAGTGGTGATCAGATTCCCACGGTCTCTGTTCTTCTGCTACTTCTGCGGCGTCTGCCCTCCAGATTGTCCCATTGAACCCGGTGCGCAACCATCTCAAATTTCGATGCCCCTTCGCCCGGGGCGTTCGGCTTCCACGGACTCCCCGAGCCCCTGGGCTAGCCCATCATCCGGCCTTGTGCAACCGATCTTTCGGGCTTCGTGGGATGAGAGGAATTGTCATTGTGTGGAGAGACTTTGAAACAGCAGATATTCTCATGTGGATGCGGCGACGAAGTTCGGGCCGCTGAGGTCCAGGGAGAAAATCCTCCGTGGTTTTATACATATCGCAAAGACCTGCTTTGGCTCCCTGATTAGTATTTCTTTGTGAGGAAGAGTTATTATTGACTTGCCCGATTCTGGGAGGAGTCGTTGGCCATTCACAGGCGGCCATGGGAGATCTGGGTCAAGGGAGGACGAATCAACAATGCAAGCCGCCTCTGAGCTGGTGTGCTAGTCGTTGCCCTATGCTTCCAGAAGCTGCTACATCCAGTCCACAACCCTTGACTATGAAGGTCAAGCAACGTTTTCGACGACAGTCTCGCCATCGACGTATTCAGCATCGGTCTCAACTACTGAGCTTTACCTCAGAAATAGTTCTTCGCCACTGGCAGATCCTCCAGCAGAGCTCAGTGCTCGTCCGGTTTCCGACCCACGAAGACTGCCATCAGATAAACCAAGCACTTCCCGCAGGCTACATCCGCCGACATCTTCGCCTGGGCCTCGTCCAGCTCCCGCAGCATCTCTGGCGGAGGGTCCTTGCGCCCTCGCAGAGCCGCCATGACTTCCCGCGTCGTCATCAGGACCAGGTCCGTCTCGTGCTTGAGCAGATGAGGGACGACCTTGGAGACCGTCTTCTCCACCTCGACCAGGCCTTTATCCGCAAACACCTGTGCGAGGTCGTCGAACTGCCGCGCCGAGCTGACTCCGCCGGTGTACTTGTCGATCACTTCGAGATAGTCGGTCAATTCTGGCGCGTGGACCAGGGAGGAATGCTCATCCAAGACCCCGATCAGGTTCGAGCAGCACTCGTGCCATTGAAGGTATCCTCCGGGCTCTGGACAGCGACGGCCAATCATTGTCAGTCTGGTCGTCGACACTGCACACACGCTGGGCTGGGAGAGGAGGTGTCAACGAGGATGGCAGCTCACTCAGCATTTTGATCAGCTTTTCGAGGATCTCGCCCTTGTCTCGACCGTACATCGCCGAGGCAATCGCTCGGATGTGGACGACATCGAACCTCCCCCAGAACTGTTCGGGAACGGGGTCGAAGATATTCCACGAGCCGAACTCAATGTTGGCTGGGCGGGCCCACGCGTGAGGGTATTGCTCGGCCGATATGTCGAGGGCAACGACCTTGCTGTTGGGGTGGTTGTGGGCCAGAGTGAGTGCCACGATCCTGTTTTTTTATGTCCCCCATCAACGACCATGTTCGCGAGCCTTGGGTCCCCGCCCATTAATGACAATCCACGTACCCGTTGCCCGTTGCCACGTCCACAATTTCGGGCGTGGCCACTTGCGAAAGCCTCTGTTCAATTGCTGGGTGCAGCAAGAACCCGTTCTTGAGAACAAAGAGGAAGTGCTGCGCCGTGAGTCTGCATGCTTATTAGAGAATGTTGTCTCCGGGTGACTGTGCACTCTCGACATACCGCGCTGAAGCCAGAAAGTTTCGAGAGAAGACGTAGCCATCACCATGTTCCGTCTCGGTGCTGGCCATATTGATTGTACTCTGGGTCGAACAGTTGCAAGTTGACTTTCTCCAAGCCGGCCAATGTCTCGGTGATGTTAAACGTCCTTTATCCCACCGCCATTCAAGTGTTCACATACCCTGTGTATGCGCTTACTGTAAGCCATCATGGATGGATGGCCTGGCTGAATGGACGTTGTCCTGCGTGCTGGGGATCCCTGTGGTTGTTGATGACTTTTACTGTCCGTTCCTCGACGAACCATATGGTTGAGCCACCATCTGAGTGGCCTTTAGGACCCCAGCGGCTGACTATGTGCTAACCCCAAGCCAGATGCCAGGAGCGATCGTGGCCAGACGCCTGGGGCATGGACTCTGGGGAATGATGGGCCCTGTAACGGCAGCCGTCCTCGGGGTTCAGCCGCCGGGCCCCGATCAGACGACCTCAGTCCTTATCTGGAAAAAGGGTAGTCTTTATAAAGCCGTCAAGCAAGTGTCTCTGACAGAGATTGGGTCAATGTTCCTCACACTGAAACGGGGACCGATCCTGAGTTCGCGCACCTTCAGAGCGGCTGCAAGATGCGCCATCCAGTAGCGTCGACCGCAAGCAAGCTATCGTAGAATGCATCCACAGAGCCGGTACATATGTGGAAAGCCTAGTCGACAAATCTGGTTTTCGATGCGTGAGGACTGTATGCATACTCGAGATCCCTGCTCTGAATTTCGATTTGCATGGTACAACGATGCCTCGGAGTTACAGAACATGCCCGGCTTCAATAGTCGAGATATGTTGAAACGAAATGGGGAAAAAGATGTTTCATACTCGGGCAGACATTGGTACATGCTTTATACCTCATTATTTTGTCCAAAGTCCAGGCGTATATTGTGATATTTAGGTTCTTTGCTGTCATGTCATGAATAGTAAAACGCATCAGGGCCGGAGCGATATGCGAGAATGTTCAACCAAGAAACCCGAACAAAATCTTTTGCATGATACACCCAAACGTCTACCTTTGTTATGTCGTAAAAGTCGTGACTCGTGACCCGTAATCGTTTCCTTCCTATGTCCATTACCAGGGACGCCACGACGCAAGAGGAGGACTTGTGTTCGGAAAGAAAGAGAGGGTTTTGAGTAGTGCCACGGAATTTTCTCTCGACAAGTATATCCGCCTCTTTACATCCTGGACAGAGGCGATGGGGTCTGATGTTTTGCGTGACATAAGTAGTCTTCTTGATCTCGTGCTCCATGCTCTTGCCCCAGGATCGACCGGGAGGCCGGTTCCACCACGATGGTCGGATGGGCTGTGGTTCGAGATACAGGAAGGTGGTCTGACCTTTTGAGGGTGTCAAAATGAGGAAGGACAAAAGAGGCGATGCTTCAAGGCTTTCGGCCGATAACAATAACTCTGAAAGAAGTTGTAAGCAGGAAGCCATATCTATCGAGGCGCTTGGAAAACAAGGACTTACAGTGTGAAATACATGTGTTGCTGGCGGGAGTTGATCTCTTGGAATGCTTGAACGCATGCGTCGTTTACCTGTTTCAGTGTCCACTACACCAGTTGTGTCAGTCGTTGGATTTATGCATCAGAGGAGCGGTCTGTGGTCCTCACCCCAAAGAATCGGATGCAAATTTGGAGGAGCCAGCCCTGGAGGCCCGTTTTATAGAATCGTTCGAAGAACCTCCCGATATCTTTGAATTTCGGATCAGAAGCCCAAGGGCCCAAGGGAAGCTTGACCTTTTGCTCCTGGACGTCGACAAAACCAGCTTCCTCAATCGCCGTCTTCATCTTGGAGGAAGCACGGAAATCTCTTCCAGTGGCAGCCGTCATGTCGTCAACAAACTTGCATAGCTTCATGATCTGACTGTCCGGGAGCGCAGATTCGTCGTCGACCTGCGCGTCGATCTCTATTTCAAGTTGTTCGATCCATCCACCAGAGTTCATTTTCCTAGTCCCAGTCAGAAGAGGTGCAACGAGGGAATGACGCCCAAAAAAGGCGCTCTGCTGGATCTGTGAGAGGAGTAGACTCACTCAAAACACTGAGCGTATAACGCATCCCAATCTCTTACCCCAACAAACAAATTTCTGATATGGACCAGATCGAACTTCATCGAAGGGTCATCCAGGACCCACTCATCGGTGGCGTCCTGAAGAATGAAGGAACAGTTGGGTTGGAGTGAGCGTTCGTGCTGAACCGTGTCGATGCCCACAACCTGGGCCTCCGGATACCTTTCAGCAACCCCTTCAGCCCAGAGGCCCTTTCCAGTACCCACGTCGACGATACAGTGTAAGGCAGATTCGTCGATGGGAGACACGAAGTATTTGTTGTCGAAGAGGACCAGAATCATCGCATGCAAGACCTGCTCATTTTCCTCCGAGACTTCGTCGTAAGGGAAGGGATGTCCGTCTTTGTAGTCGTGATACCGACGACCATTTTCGACTCGGAAATTGTAGACTGACGAGGCGACCGAGTAGGCGGAACTGGCCTCTTCGTCTTCCAGGTATTCGAAGACACCATAATCCTCATCAACAGGGATGCTGCTGCTTGACAGGTTGAGGTCCTCCATTGTTTGTTCAGCCCTCCACGTCGCGCTTAATGCATGGTCTTCTGGAATTCGGCCGTATCGAAAGTCAATCGTCAGCCTCACCAAAGGCAGAATTCACCCAAAAGGAGTGCGGAAGAGATGTGCTTAAATTTGCTTGCCTCGGACTGGAAGAGATGGGAGGTCCGAGCAAATTCTGGGAGGGGGGCATCAGAGATAGTTGGGCATATTGGGCTCGACAGATCGAAAGCCACTACAAGGTTAGCCCAACAGACGTGTCGTAAAAGTAATCCCAGAGGCAGACATTTCGGTTGCACGGGGTGGGGACGAAATGGATCACCAAGTGAGGCAGAAGACATTGACGCATGGATTAGGGTCATAACTTTCGAGTAAGTCGAGGGCTTAGCGGTTGAGTTATCATACGAGATGGAGAGGGTGAGGGTGAATGGATCTGTTTAAATTTCCAACCGTCCACTTGGCTGTTACCGGAAATGGGGAACCGGGAACCGAGAATAAAATCTCAATGACGACCGGTCGAGGTGGAGACTGGACGAGAGTCAACAGCGCCCTGGGTTGTGCGCGCGAGTTCGTTGTGGGCGTACCGAGTACGGAGTACAGAGAAGAGGAACCAGCCGGGCGGTACTGTTGACCCAAGAATTGGGGGAGGGATGTGCGAGGGTGGGCAACGGTCCCGCAGCTGAATGGATGATTCCATCCCGAGAAGAGTCAGATAGTGCAGTTAAGCGGAGAGGTGGATGGATAGTCTGATGCGGGTCAACAGAATCACCAGGACAAGTAGATCAGGACGAGGAAGTGAGAGAGGAGAGAGAGGGGGGGCTAATTGAATGAATGGATACACCATCATGGGCAGCCGTATTGTCGTGTGGAAAGCAGCAAAAGGGAAGAGAACGGGAAACCCATCGACTCGGATCGGGCAATTGCTGCACCACGTCACCCATCGAATCGCAGCCACGAGCCGCATTGCCGGTGCTGGGTTGAAGTCGCTGGGCAGCTGCAGGAGGGTGGGTGGTTCTGCTGGTGCAGCTTGGAATTCTTCAACGAGTTCGGTACGGGCACCTGCCACCTGCCACCGGCCACCACGCCTGCGCCTGGTGGGCTGGTTGGTTAGAAAATGTTTCCATGGGCTGGCACTAACGGGGCTTGACAGGCTGTGTGACTGGGTTCCCAGCAGCTTGGATCCAGCATCTCGTTAGGTGGCACAAGGGTGAACTAGCTGCAAGCAGCCCTTCTCGGCCAACCCCGGGAACTAACTAGGCCCGAGTTGTTGGGTGTTACCCGTGAACTGTTTTCTCCTCGAACCCCCCCTGTGTAGCTGCGGGTTGATCCCTAGCTGCCTCCATTGATTGACTGTGCATACTGCACAGAGTAAGCGGGCAGTAACCATGCTTTGGCTCTCTTGGTGCGTTTGCATTTGGCTTGTTACCTACTGACCGAGATATGCACATGATGATGTCGACCTAACTCGCTACCGAGAGTCATGTTGCACACGCACCTCCAACATCAGCACCCGGCGCCCTTCTGTACCACTCTGCCCCCTACCGAGAAATGTCGTGGCCGTTTGATTCGCTTTGGAAAAGCCACAAACCGACCCAGCAGTCTGGTCGCAGTCTAACGGGATGACGGACGGCCCATGGAACCCGGCCACCCGACACAACTGTCTTCTCACTTCGCTTCTCACGCGTCCCTGCTTCTACTGCTGCCGCCGTCGCCATTCATTCATCCTTAGCCTGTACTCCATCCTGCTATGCACCTCCATGCTTGAAGATCAAATCACTGCCTCTCCTTCAGAATCGATGGCCCGGTTTTCGGTTCGACAAGAGACCGCCTCCCTTCTCACCCCTCCCAGACCCCTGCAACCCTGCGCGATCCTCTGCATACAAAGTTAAGTGTCAAGTGAGAGTCAAGTGAAAGTGGTAGAAAAAAAAAAGTCAATCAACATGATGCAGATCGTTCAAGTGACACGTTTCGACTCGGAGTTCTGCCGTACGATGTCCTGCGCGGCCTCCACGGCCTCTTTTGAACCTCATCAAGCGACCCAGGTCTCGGATCCTCGCCCTCCAGCAGCCGAGTCTGCAACAAAGGACAACGCATCCTTACATGCATCACAGCCCTCTTTCAGAAACAGACGGCGTGCAGAAGAGCCGGGTTTGGAATCTTCCATCGGCAGATCAATCCGAAATGAAGGATCACCTAGTCAATTTCCAGCTAACGAGGTCGCTCAGTCTTACAATGCGAGCTACACCTGGCGACGCACGTCGCTTGGACATGGCCGTGATCCAGCAAGTGAAGGGGAACATGCGTAGCTCCCAAAACGACCCTCATCTCCGGACTCTATTGCATCCCTTCTAGTCACCGCTACAAAGCGCCACCCAGAATTTCAATTGCGACTGTCCCAGTCTCCTGTTTGTGCCCCCTTGCTCTCTAGCTGTCCCGTTGCTTAGCCTGCTCCAGATGCATCGCCCATGCATCGCCCACCTACACACCGTCACGCTGATCCTTTAGCACTCTGCAAACATTGAAACCTTAGCACTAGCTTCTGGGTCTGTGGCCTATCACTATCTGACACATATTAGTTCTCTGGAAATCACAAGTATCCACCAGCACTGAGATGTCAGTTATCATCTATCCGCTCAGCGGGACGAGTCATCCTTGTACGACGAAAACCCAGAGTTTCTGATCCGAATTTTATGAGCTCTTTTTGTGCAAACCCCGAGCCGGCGTAGGCTCAGACTAAATATAGTCCCGAGACAACCTGGGTAAAGCTCCCACAGAGAGCCAGCCAAATCACCTGCGGGGCGTTCTTCTTTTCCTAGGAGAAATGTCCTGCACCTCAACTCCCCTCCCAGCAAGCGGTACGATTTCCCAAAAAGAGATGCCGAAACTAACTGCCTTGGCCTCAAGCCTCGCTCTTGTCGGCGGTAGAGTTCTTTGTTCTCTTCCAAAGACAGATGGTGCTCACCGCCGAGAAAGTGAACAGAATACTAGATCGAAAAGGTCAGAGTCGGAGCCAGCTTGGGAAATCTTTGATCGAAACTCACCACAGTGCAATGCTCAAGCCCCAAATGGACTTCATTTCCAAGCACGTGGCCTTGGAAGTACCAATCCACTGGGAATAGTTGACTTTCCCACCCTTGTTGAGACTGTTGCCAAGTGCCGAAGTAAAGTCGTATGCGCTCGAGGTGGCGTTGGAGATTTCGTCCAGAATCACACAGTTCAGATATGAGAGTGGCTTGCCGACGACAACCGAAACGACAATCAGCGCAATCAGGAAAAGAGAGTCGATGCCAGTGCTGATCAGGAAAGGAAGGATGTTGTCGAAGTAAAGAATGACAGTGATGGCGCAATACAGTACGGCTATGCAGACCTGGAACGCATGATTAGCACCATTTTGTTGGCTGTGCATGGACATGGCACATACGATGCTCAGAATGGCGACGAGGACAGATGGTGGTGTGGCACCAGCATTGACCATCTCAGAAATGAAATTGGCCGTAATTCCAATGACGGCGATCATGGACGCCACCTGAAGAGCCCGGGTGGCTTTGAAAGTCGCACCAAGGACGCCGTGATCAGGACCCATGTTGAGATATGACGAAAGGAAAGTTGGAATATGGTTCAAGGAAGGAAATGTCGCTGCGAAACGTTGCAGCCAGGGAATGTGGTGGATGGCGTCGAGCCAATGGGTTTACAAGCTAACAATAAGGAGAGGATTGGACGTTGAAGGTCGGAAGGAAAATCTAATGAATGCTTCTTGAATGGAAACAGATGCTTTGGTTCAGAGGAAGTGTGTTGCAGCTGGTTCAGAGAATGAAGAATTGGACCTGGGAGCTGGAGGGCGACCATGGCTTAAGTATTTGAGACTGTGTTGCCCAGCTTGCCGTGGCAGAGCGGTATCGACAGATATCGACGCGTTGGAGACATGATGCTCTCTGAGGACATGAAGCCAGTCAATGTCTCTGGCCAGTCTCAAACCAAGTGAATGGAGCCTATAACGGATGGTGGTCGTCTGCTCTGGACAGAGACGAGGCTAGCGAGGCTGTTTCGGCCAGGGCGCCAAGAGCTATTTCTGGCCATCTTGCCACCCGCCCGTCGGCGGCTATTCTCCTCCCACCAGCAGCTTTGCCGCCAACCTCATGGCCAGTCAGTCTCAGCACTGCGATTTGTGCAAAACGCGTCTGATCGAACGAGGCAGTGCACAGGTGCTTCGATTGGTGTTTCAGCAGCAAAGCCCGTGTTATTTGGTGTCGAGCAGAGAGATGCTCGGAGTTGGGAAAGTGGAAGCGATGGGCAGGCTTGGCGTGCCTTTGTCTACCGAGATCCCAGTCGTCCAGTGTCTCGAGCGGGCAGGTGTTTCCGTAGACTGGACAGTGACTTGACCCTTTGTGTGCTGTGATCCCATCGCCTTTTGCCGGTGTACGTACTGAGAGCGAGACAAGCCGTATGCGAGTGAGCGAGTCGCAGGCAGGCAGTCGGAGGCTGCCACCAGCCTGGGCAGACGCAAGAGATTGATCGGCGTCCTCCAGGCTCACTAACCTCCAGCCACGGGCACCAAAAGCCGCCAATTGATGGCTCTCGCCTGCTGGCCAATTGACGAGCTGCCCGCCAACTGGCTCCCAGTCGATGCTTGGAGCTTGGACGCCTCCAGCCCACCAAGGCTCAACTAGGCCCCACCAGATGGCAATCCATCACTGTAAAAATTTCCTCCTTATCGTTATCAGCACCGTCTGGGAAGCTGCAAGCTGGCTGGGGTGGCCCTTGATGGGTGGCTTGAAGAGCGCACAATTTTCTATCTTATCACAGCAGCAAATAGCTCTGGGAGTGTCAATGGGCTACCGAGCTTCTCTTCCATCTGTTTCCCATACCACTTATATTTCTTTGTATACCCTCGTCGAGCCCTGATCGCATCTTGACTGTCGTGAGACTTCCTCCTCACGTCACCTCGTCATCGGATCTCGTCCTCCACTGCACCTCTCCGTCACCACTACTGGCACCTCCGCATTTTGCTGCACGACATTCCCCCATCCCCACTCCCAAGCCGGCCACAATTCACTCGACTCGGCTCCGGCCAAGCACCTCGCCATGTCGCTCACACGAGTAGCCTCCGTCGATGGCTTCGAACGTGAGCGGAGAGGCTCCAACGTCTCTTCGCACCGAAGAATGAGTTTCAACCCTGTCAGTGAATGGATGCCGCCCAAAGACCGGAAACCCAGTGTGGTCTCGATCGCTCTGCAGTTTGAAGAAGTCTCCAAACAAAAGCGCATACGTATGTTGACGAAGCCCACGTCAAAGAAACACGAGATTCCCGCTGACAGGTCCGTGATGCCACAGTTCAGGTTGTTGTTGCCATAATATATTGTCTCTTCGCCGCCGGAATAGTCTTTGGCTACGCAGCCATCAAACCTGTCTTGATCGATGAGGGCGTCTTCAAAGACCTGTGTACCCCAGAAGAGGTGGACCAACACGTTTCGCCATGTTACAAACAAGAGATCCGGTTGAACTTGATGTTCACCGTGGCAGCTGTCTCGACCAATGTCGCAGCCCTGCCCATCGGCACCATCCTTGACAAGTACGGTCCCAAAGCCTGTGGCCTCATAGGCAGCATCTTTCTCACGACCGGAGCACTGCTGTTTTCCTTCGCATCAGAAGTCGATGGCGACCTCTTTACACCGGGCTACTTCTTCCTCGCTCTTGGCGGTCCTTTCGTCTTCATCTCCTCCTTTCAACTCTCCAACACTTTCCCCCAGAACTCAGGTCTCATACTTGCGCTCCTGACGGGTGCGTTCGACTCGTCATCAGCTCTCTTCCTCATTTTCCGTCTCATCTACGAAGCTACCGGAGGCAAACTGAACACACACCGCCTCTTCCTCCTCTACCTTGTCGTCCCCATCTTCATTTTCATCGTCCAGGTCTTCATCATGCCCAAAGAATCTTACAAAACTGTAAGTGAAGTGGTCAAGGACGCCGAAGAAGAGGTTAACGCTCCCACACCGCCCGAAGCGTCCGAAGAAGAACGCCGTACTATCCAAGAGCGACGGGAGAGCACCATCCAGGAGATATCGCTGCTATTGGACAAGTCGACCAACACAAAACGCCAGAAGCGAGAAGAGCACAAGAATGCAAAGTCCGGTGTGTGGGGAGCCATGCATGGCTACTCCGCCCTCCAGCAGATCAAATCACCCTGGTTCTGGCTCATCACGCTTTTCACCGTCGTGCAGATGACCCGGATCAATTACTTCGTGGCCACGATCCGCCCCCAAGAACGGTACCTGCTAGGCTCCCCGGAGAGAGCGAAAATGGTCAACGACTTTTTCGACGTGGCACTTCCCCTGGGAGGCGTGTTGAGTATCCCTTTCATTGGCATATTATTGGATAACACATCTACGCCCTTCGCCCTAGGATTTCTTGTCGTCGTAGCTACCATCATTGGCATATTAGGCTGTCTCCCATACATGTGGGCCGCTATCGGCAACGTTTGCCTCTTTGTGGTATACCGACCCTTCTATTATACCACCGTCTCGGACTATGCCGCCAAAGTATTCGGCTTTCAGACTTTCGGCAAGGTCTACGGGCTCATCATTTGCCTTGCGGGGCTTTTCAACTTCTTGCAGAGTCCTTTGGATGCAGTCACACACATGGTGTTCAACAACAACCCTATCCCGGTGAATGTGATCCTCATGAGCATCGCAGTCATCGTGGGCACTGCGCTAGTCACTTTCACCGCGATCAGAGCGAGGACGATGAAGAGAGACTTCCTCGAGGATGAGGCGGAGGGCGCAACGGAGTCGCTCATGCCCAGTGCCGTGGCGAACGGGAATGGCTACGGGACGTGAGAAAAAAGTGAGAGTAATAGTGTGAAATGGGATTTGTCCCCGTCAGGGCCTCGAATGTCTGAGCATATGTGGCCAAGGAATCTTTCCTCGAGCTCGATATATTGATATTTGACCCTAGTGCAACACGAAAAGCTACCAGGCCAGAACCAGTTGGAGAGGCAAATTGTCGAATTTACTACGATGTTGACAAAGTATGTCCTGGCGTATAGGCGTCCTTGAGTTCCCCCAAAAAGAAGAAGAAATATCTGGTTTATGCACAAACTATTTCCAGAGATGACTGGGGAGAAGGGGGTGAATGCTTTGTTGTTTATTACCGTTCGGGCCAGTTGATGATCCCAGCACGCGACTCGATCTGACGGGCGGAGATAGAGTTGCACTGACCTGTGAGCAAGTCCTGCTCTGCGTGGATGTGTGTCTCGGTGTGAGCGAGGGTGTTGTTTCGACGGCATATTTTGCGCACCTGTCAATAGGTACATACATACATACATACACACATACATACATACGAGAGGAGACCTGGGCGTCTCTGGGGGAGCATCCTTCCTTCCCCGAGATGGTATATATGAAGTATTGATACTATACTGTATGCTTGTAAAGATACTAGGTATCGAGACAACTTACTCTTGTATTTTTGCGAACTTGGTTTAAGAACCATTTGTCCATGATTTCAGGAGGGCGACTGACGCGTCTACGGGTTCCGGCTGACGAGGAGAGAAAGCTGGAAAGGAAGAGGGAGGGAGGGAGGAAGGACACTCTTCTACTACGAACAGTATAACATGGCAGAAAGGGTGAGACCAAATTAGAGATTAAGGACCAGGCGATCGTGAACTCAAGATTCGGATGCTTGGGGTACTGGAGTTCTACATTGTATCAGATCGGGGCTTCTCGATCGATGGGTGGTGGGTAGTACTGTATGTCAAAAAGGCCCATCCATAAACACTCTTCGCCCGTCTGTCTTGTATGGCCTTTGTCTCTTTCCACGAGGCGTAGTTCGGATTGTCCCCAAGTCAGCGCCACGGGGCCCTAGCTCCCAGTCTTTTTTGAGCAGATTACGATTGACATGGAGTATGGTGAATTTCGCGAATTGGAGGGATTGCAGCGATGCTACCTGCATGATCTCTGCGCGACTGCGCAGGGTTCAGGTTGTCGAGGCCCGGCGGAAGCGTCCCTCTCCTGTCCTGTCCTGTCCTGTCCACCACCCGCATCAAGCCGTCTCATCACAGATCCCACCGCGCGCCGCTCTTTCCTAAGCTCCCTGGGTTTTGTACATCATTCTCTATTATACATTCGATATCGTCAACGGCCGGGCCCGCACGGAATGGCGAACGGTGCCATTCGCGGTTGGCGATTTGCATCGGAGTAGCGAGGTGTTTGTTGAGCACGCAGGAGAGCGGTCGCTTAGAATCCCGGGAGGAGCATCTCGCTCCACTCCGAGTTGAAGAACGCAACGGCAGCCTGTTAGAAGAAAAAAAAAAGGTTAGTCGACGTTGTTAGAGAAGATGATTTTAATCCAAGAATCGGACTATCAGGAATGGAGCTTCATGCGCTGCACGAAGGCCTGCCAGTTCCCTGTCGCATCTGGCTTGCTCAGACTTCCATATACCCGCGCGACTCATCAAGCCGCGATACCGGGGTATTTGGTCCGCCGTCATATGCAAGTGGCCACGTAAAGCATAGCTGATAGAGCCTCTTTCTTCCGGGGGGTTGTGGTCTGGTTTAGTCCAACCCAAGCACGAGAGCACGTGAATCCAAACGTGTATCGAGACAACTTACTCCGAACATAACCACGCTTATGGCAACGCTGGCATTCTCCTCAGAGGTCAATGTATGATACATCTGGCCAAACCAGCCCTTGGGCTGAGACCGACGGGCCGGCTGGACTGTGATGCGCTTGGGAGGCATTTTTTTGTTCAGAAGGAGACGGGTCGAGGGTAGGCTTGTCTGTGACCGTTCGACTTTCGACGCAATCTACTCTCACAGGTGAAGAGGCAAGAAGAAGTAATAGGTGCGTTCGCCGCGGGCAGCCGATGTTAGATTCGAGCAGTGGTTGAATTGGTCTATGAACAAATAACCCCGTACGCAATTATCGCAGCTTGGAAATTTCGGCGCAGAACTTGATCCGGCGGAACACAGGGTCCACAGAGTGAACTAGATACAGCGGAGCATAAAGCCCATTTCATCTTGCTCGCTCGCTCCCAACTCAAATTGCTATGGGCAGCTTTTCAACTCCAATCCTTTCTTGCTTCTCCCGCTTCTCCTGTTCCTTCGCTGTCATCAGCAATTTCATTCTTGCTTCTCGGCCAAGTTTTGCTTGGTGCCATTCAGGTGTGTGACCCTGCATTTTGTCGTCGATGCCCAGCCGAGCAGCATCCTCATTCATCCACTGCACAAGATCCTCCACATATGCTTCCTCGGCCCCGAGGGCCTTCAGACTGTGAAAGTCTCTCCCTAAGCCCCTGGTTCGTACGCGCTCCTTGTACTCGTCCCGCATCTGTTGCTTGGATGGCAACTCGGCTTTGCCACTCAATACCCTCGCGACGGCCTGGGCTTGGAATTCGAAAAGCGAGAATGTGGCAATATGGTATGGAGCTCCGACAAACACAAGCGAGGGATCCTCGATGTAGAACATGTCCTTGTGCAGGTTGTGCACCATATCTCCCTCCGCCGTGACGAGCATGGAGCTATCTGCTTCATTCGCCCGAATCTCGTCCCGGTGCAGATGGGATAGGAATGGGTATGAGGTTATGTACCCTGTGCAAAGGATGACCGAATGTATATCGGTCAACACATCGCCACTTTCGAGGACCACCCTCCCGGGAATCGGTCCTGAATCTGCAATACTGACATCGTGGTCCTCATTCAGTTGGAAGGACTTGATGGCCCCTATCCTCGTGGCACCTTGTGGTAAGAAGCTGGCAGGAAGGTCAAACGCTCCGCCCCGAGAACTCTGGTAAATGTGATTGGCGTAACCTGCCGATTCTTTGGCAATGTCGTTCGACGATACCCCAGCACCGATGAGAAGGATATTCTGGTCTTGAAATCCTCGGGGGTCGCGATATCTTTTAGAGTGCCAGACTCGATGCGGCCACCCATGCTTCCACGCCCGAAGACCTGGAAAGTCAGGTATTCGCGGCATGTTGTAATGTCCTGATGCCACAACCACGGCATCGAATGTCCAGCGCCGCTCCACGAACCGCGCTCCGGACGACGGCCCTTTCTGCAGCGTTGTTGTCCGCACGACCCATTCACCAGGATGTTTTCGTACATCCTCGACGCGAGTGTGGTATTGTGTGATGGCGGAGACACCATGCTCGCTTGCAATGTTCTGGATGTATTCCTCCAACACTTTTTGGTTGACGAAATCCTCTGTTCCCTCGGGCCATGGAAGCAGACTCGTCCTCATCTCCCTCGTTGAGACGTTGTTCTTCAGTCCAGCATAACAAGGGCCAGGTGGTGCATGAGCAATCTCCTGCTGGTCGTTGTCCACGTCCTCTGGTGGAGGAGTGCTGAATGCAAGCTCCGGCCTTGTCTCATAGTCGCCTCTTGATGGAAGCTCATTCGGATACGAAGGGTCTGCGGCTGAGCGCTCGTCAAAGTGCCATACCCCGCCGGCGATTCCTGACCTCTCGAATACAACTACTTCGAGGCCATTTCTCAATAGGTGAGCAGCAGAACAGACTCCGCTGATGCCGGCACCTATTACGGCGACCCTTTTCGTCTTATTTTGTGTCATAGTCTGCGAAACGATTCAACTGCAAATCCTTCAATATCAATATTTCATTGGAGACGAATCCTCGCATCTCGGTCTGTCTATCTTTTAAGAATCAAAAGGACCGCAGCTGTTGTCTATGGGTCTTGGAAGTACCAATCAGGGGTGGTCTGATATGAGCTCTTCGCGTGAGAGGGTGCATATCAACAAATAACCTCTTCTAAGCACGCCATACTGGCTCGGACATGTCGTGATTTGCGCAAACTATACCTTCATCGACCAGCTCGTTTTATGATGCCTTATGCCCGATAAGCTTGAGCGTGAGATGACAAATGCACACAATCACGTCGACGCTGTCGGCTACTCAATCGGTTCCTGTGAGCTTCATTGGTGCCGGGAGCTCACCCCTGGTTCCGCCTGCTATCCATGGCTGGCTACTGTTTCCCTGCACGCCTGTCCACGAGCTTCCTCTTGAGACTTCTAGCTTCTAGACACCCAATCTTGGGCCTTAGATTGTACGACTTCCTCACACGACTGGGCCGAGTTTCCTCTTTCTCGCCAGCTCCCACTTCCACAACACCCTGATAACCAATGCGGACACAATCATTCCAGCGCTCAGACATGCTGACGTGACGAATCCTCTGTGATACCTCGGGGCATCAACTTGCTGCCATACTACCAGCGGCAGCCATGCTTGAAACACATATGCCAACTCGTTCATGGTGCCCACCACAATTGCCCTTTCTTCGTTGTCGTCCGTGCAAATCTCGTGCGCCCACGCCATGCACAGTCCACTGAGACCACCGCCACACCCTGCAAGGATGTAAGAAGCCCAGTGCCAACCGACTGGGATATCCCACACTGCCAGGCTCGAGTAGCATACTATAGAAACCAAGCCACCGAAGACGATCGGTGGCCATCGGGCGCCACGGAAGACACTGTCTGATGTCCAAGCATAGATGAGCGTACTGACGACCTGCACGGCATATGTGGTGGTTGGATACGTGTTGATCTGGGAGATGGTGTACTTGGGGTGCGTCGAGTCCTTGAGATACTGCGCGAAGGTAGGCTGACTGACTCCTGCTCCGGCATTGTTGAAGGTCATGTACAAGGTTGCCAGCATATATATCTTCCAGGACGTGAAGATCTTCTTGAATTTAGCCTTGGTGTACGGGGCCCGTTGAGCACGGCCCTCCAACTGCATCCGCTTCCGCGCATACTCGCGCTCCGCCGGGGTGAAATACCACGCTGTGGTGATCTCTGGAACGTCAGGAAGGAGAAAGAACCCGGAAAGGGCGATTGGGAGCGAGATTATTCCATCGACCACGAACAACCACTGCCAGCCCTTCAACCCTCCTTTGCCCCCGAGGTGATAGACAGCGGCCATGAGGTATCCGGAAAACATGCTTCCAATGGCGGATGAGGTGTGGAAGATACAAGACCGCTTCGCCAGCTCGTCTCTCCGATACCACGACCCGATCACGTATTGCATGCCTGGATAGAATGTGGCTTCTGCAAGGCCGATGAGGAACCGGAGAGCGTAGATCGAGCTCGCCGAGTTGCATTTGGCGAGGCAGAAGGTCAAAACTGCCCACACAACTTCCATCAATGGGATCCAGATTCGCGGCCGGACGCGGGTGAGGATCATGTTCGCTGAAACAAGCTGTCAGTCTCGCTCATGAAAGCTGTCTGTTTAAGAAAGGGAGTGTCGCTCTCACAGGGCACTTCGCCAATAACATATCCCACTGTCCAGCATGTTTGCATATAGTTCAACTGGTTCTTATACAAGCCAAGGTCCTCCTTCATGCCAGACACAAATGCGTTGTTAATGTTGATTTGATCGAGATACTTGATGAAGTATCCCAGGGTGGCAAAGGTGAGCACCGCAGCGTCGAGCTTGAACAGGAACCGTCGTTCTTCAGGCGACTTGTCCAGAGTGTCCCAGACATAGGACCTCCATTTCCGCTTCGGCTTCGCCTGGATCGCATCTGAGATATCACCGTCTGAGCTCAGTGTCTCTTCGACCACAGGCGTCGTGGAGAGGCCGGCTTCCACACCCTTGACAGTGATCTCTTTGCTCTGCTCATAGTACGCCATCTTGGTCTCCTCTGGGCACCAAGGCTGTTCCCGCCGCCCGTGCGAGGGTGGTCTGTGAGGCGTCCTTTAAGTTCTGGACTTCTCCTTGTTTGGGAGCTTCGGCGGAAGGCCATCAGGCCCATCCGCTTACCTGTTTTCTTCTAGATAATCGCACCTTTCAATCGAATATTGCGTGCTCCTCACTGCCGCTGCTCTGGACCCTCGCGAGCGCATGTGCTTGGGTGCGATGTGCGCAAGGCGTCGAGCCAACGATCAGTGACTTGCGCCAGTACCGCAGGGGGATCTGCCTGACTATCCAATGCGACGACATGATCTTTTGGGAAGTATGCATAACGCCTTCAGATGATACCACGTCGCCCGCATCGCAATGCAAGGGTCTCTGTCGACGGATGAGCAGCAAATAAGGGTGTTAAAGCACGCCATTCCATCACGTGATCGAGGGCCGTCCATATGATGCTGCCTCTCCCTTGTCCTTTTGGGGAGATCAGCTGAGACTTCATACATTGTGCGCATAATGATTGGATCGATAAGAGGCCTTGCAAAGCGGGGTTGATGTGCGTATATCAACAGAAGTGCGTGCCTCGGTGCTGCTGCTCCTGCAAGGCGCTTGCAGTCGGCAGGCCGCATTCATGGATTTTATGCAACTAGTTGATGCTCACTTCCCAACCCGAAAGAACGTTCAATAGCCGGCAGCTGCACGCAATAGAGGATTGCAATATCGCCATCCTCATAGTCGCTGAGGAAGGTACCGAAGCCGAGTCTGGCTCCGTAAGCAAAGTCGACTTGTGGAGTAATCTTCGAGACTCTCTGGTGCGTTGCAGAGCTGATTGAAAAAGAGATGAGTTAATTGATCGTAGACCTAGAGTTGCCATTGTCCCTTTCAACGTACTCTTTGCTCCTGTGGCAGTAGAGAGCTATCGATCAATATGGCGCCCGCTCCCATCGATCCCAGCATCACGGACTTTGTCGTCCCGAAAAAGGACACGTTGGGTCTGCCAGAGTCGGCGTACAAAAGACTCGTGAAGGCCGGCATCGATCTCTCGGAGGGATACCCGTACCGCCCGAATCGGCCGTTGTACCTCCAAGACGTGTACAACATTCGAAACAAGGAGCGCAGGCACGTCGACGCAGGTTCTCGAGCCGACAAGTCGAAGAGCGCCCTGCTTTCCGCCGCGACCAAGGTCACCGACCTGACCACTTATATTGGTACCGAGATAGAGGGGCTTCAGCTCAAAGACCTCACCGACCAGCAAAAGGATGAGTTGGCATTGTTGATTGCCGAGCGCAGCGTCGTTTTCCTCCGAGATCAAGACATCTCGCCTCAGCAGCAGAAGTCGCTTGGAGAATACTATGGCGAGGTTGAGATCCATGTAAATCAGACCCTTCTTGACATAGTTGAAAGTGGTTCCCTGTGCTAAGTTCGAATTTCTCCAACACACAGCCTCAAGTCCCTCAAGTCCCTGGCGTGCCTGGTGTCACGGTGATCTGGCCAGCTCTGCAAGCCCAGGAGCATCCGGCGAGCTTCCGCAGGCCCGGAGGTGCTTCACGATGGCATACCGATCTGGTCCATGAACGACAGCCCGCGGGTATCACTCATCTCCATAATGACACTGTGCCACCTGTCGGAGGCGATACCCTCTGGGCCAGCGGCTACGCCGCGTATGAGAAACTCTCGCCAGACTTCCGAAAATTGATCGATGGCAAGTACGCTGTGTATCGGTCTGCGCATCCATATCTGGACCGGGAGAACCCGGCCGCTGGGCCCAAGTACATCGAACGAACCCACCCATTAGTCCGCGTTCATCCAGCGACCGGCTGGAAGGCCCTTTGGGTCAACAGAGCAATGACTGATCGAATTGTCGGGCTCGATAAGGCGGAGAGTGACCTCATTTTGGGGTATCTGTATGATGTGTATGAGAAGAACATTGATATCCAGGTGCGATTCAAGTGGACTCCTGGTACAAGTGGTAGGTCTCCAACCAAGAGATCGATATCATAACGTGGGTCGTCATGCTGACTGAAGCTCTCCTCCACTGCAACAGCTCTCTGGGACAACAGAATCACGGTAAGATTGTTTCATCATCGACGATAGCCAACTTGCTCTCGGTGGCTAACTTTGTGATTCTTCTCAGATCCACAACGCCTCTTGGGACTATGCTGGCAATTACCCTCGACATGGCACACGCGTAACTTCTCTGGCGGAGAAACCCTTCTTTGACCCCAGTGCACCCACGAGACGAGAGGCTTTGGGATTGTTAGGACCGGATGAGAAGCAGGTTGACGGTGTTTTGGTAGAGGCATAGTCTGGTGTATCTTGCAACGAAGGTTTCAAGCTGTTGACAGCACCAGTAGGGGTAGAAAAGGAGGAGTTGGCTTGGAGCATCGTCTTGGTCGGCATTTGCCCGGGGTCGCCTCTTGGCATGTCCTCCGAAACCCCTTTTTGCCTACAGATCAATACAGACTTGTAGCTTTGACGACCATACCAATGACAATTTCAGCAGGTCCTGACCCGTATTTTCAGAGGCGATAGACTTGCTCTGTTCCTTGTGCAGACTCTGGCTCGCTGAGGCTGTCATGGCCCAGAAATACAACGTCACGTGTGCGTAAGGCTCTGCTCCCCTTTAAATGGAGCTATTTTTGGGGCACCGCGTCTTGGCATAAGGCTTGGCATCAAGCTTTGGCTCAACGTTCAGTTCGGTCATCCCCTGGGGAAGATAGCAAGTGCCACAACTGACATATCATCTGGAACAAGCGAAAGCTGGGCGCTCACTGGCCACTATCCAACGAGGCAGGTGCAGGCCCTCCTCAACTTGGTACTCTACGAACCCCCGTGTCAATCAACTTCAGAGTTCCACTTGGCCTGTCAAGGTCGTATGAGGACCTACCTATCCGCTCACTAGAGTCAGCTCGCCATGGCTCACAGTCGCGGATCCAGCAGTCCAAGCTCTACTAGTCGATGGGAAGAAGAGGCGCCGCGTGTCTTGTCTATGACCGCTCTTCCCTGTACGGCGAGATGGTCGCCAAATCCACTCTGAATAATGGAAAATCTCCTGAGCGAAGGACCCAGACAATAAGCCGGCTTGGAATCCTACTAGCCCGATCCAAGCCGTCCAGCCTTGTCGGTCCCGTTTCCAACCCATGGATCTCGTCGTCTATTCTGGAAAACTGACGAATGACATGCTGGCGAACGACATGCCATTGAAGTAGTGATGGACGATGCTAAGGGAGGACCTGAGACGTGCAAAACTTAGCAATACGCACTTGCTGAAACCACCAGATGCAGGACTTTCCATACGCAAGTAAAGTCAAATTTGGACTCCGCTGCCACATACCCAAACTGCATATATTGAGGATCTGCCTTAGGGCTCCCGCACCTTTGTCCTCAGACCTCGAGCATCCCATAGGCACGTAGCCGTCATGGATTCACGTCCTTCGAGGAGTTCGTCAACGGCGTCTTCTATTCAGCCTCGTCGTTCTTCAACCCTGGCTTCCTCGGAAGCAGCCGACAGGGCAATGCCAGATGCTGGTGGGCTTTCAGATAGGCCACATGATGGCGCAACTCGCGAGCACGCTGAGGTATGCAGCTATAGTTGTCCTTCTGAAGATGCTGTTTTGACCTGAGCAGAATTCAAACACTTCGGAACACCTGAAATGGACTCTTCCCTTCAAGCGACATCCTTCCAACGCATCGAGCACACACAGCCACGCTACAGGCTGTACATCGTCGCATGGGAACGAGATGCGCAGGCGGATGTCCCAGATCACGAGACGAGCTTCTATTGCCATAGCAGATGTTGCGCATAAGGTTGATCCCCTCACGATAACTCAAGGCAACCCCTTGGGACTTGCAATCAATGAAATCCGAGGCGTGTCTTCGGCCGGTTACTCTGCACCAGGGCAGTTCGATGCTCGTCGATATTCTTGCGAAGCACCCGCGCTCCCAGAAATTTCTGTGCCCGAGCCTGCGCGAACTTCCGAAGCATTTTCAGACGATTCTACTGTCCGCCCAGGGATGAGTGAGAAGGAGGATGACTACTTGATTCAGAGACTTGCAACGCATGACGACATCGAACGGCTTTCGACCCTTAAACGAATTCTTTACAGACTGTGCCCAGTCTTGGTCGTCATTACGGTTGGCGCCAACTGGTTGTATTTCGTTCTCCGCGTCAAATTCACCGTAGATGCGGAGAACGCTGCGCACGAGGTATTCTGGATGGCATGGGCTTTCATCGTCGTCGAGCTCTTTGTTTCACTTCCGATGTTGTTACAGAGTCTCTGGGGCTGGCATATTATTGGACTGAGAAAGAGACCAAAACTTCGCTTGGTCGGAGACAACGTCCCTTCGGTCGATGTGGTTATCACTTGCTGTCGTGAAGAAGATGACCTGATCCTCGACACTGCCAAGGCAGCCTGCAATATCGACTACCCTCTCGAACGGTTTCGCGTTATCGTCTGTGATGATGGGAAGTCCGAGTCGTTGCGGAATTCGGTTGAGAAACTCGCCTTGACCCAGTTTTCGAACCTCTATTATCGCTCAAGACCAAAATACCCTGGCGTCCCACACCACTTCAAGGCCGGCAACCTGAACGATGCTCTTGAAGAGACCAAGAAACTACCAGGAGGTGCGGCCAATTTTCTTGCGGCTCTTGATGCTGACATGATTCCCATGCGAGACTGGCTACGGGCGCTCTTGCCTCACATGCTTCAGGATCCAAAATGCTCGATGGCCTGCCCGCCACAGGTACGTGCTCCTCCACCGGATTGTACAGTTGCTGGGGCTTACTGACGATTGCTTAGTTATTCTACAACGTGCCTAGGGATGACCCTCTCTGCCAGAGTTTGGACACGTTTGTGCATATTGCGGAACCGATCAAGGACTCCCTTGGTGTGGCCTGGTGCACTGGTTCCGGCTACGTGCTGAGACGCTCAGCCCTTGCGTCGATCGGAGGCTTCCCCACAGGTTCTCTTGCTGAAGATGTCTGCTGTTCAAGTATGCTTCTCGGGTCTGGCTGGAACACTGCCTTCGTTCACGAGCCATTGCAATTTGGAACAGTTCCAGATTCTCTGGTGAGCCACTTGAAGCAACGTACAAGATGGGTAAGTTATGTATTCCTTGTCCTGTTGTCATATTCTAAACCGCTACAGACCATCGGCACCGTCCAGACCGCCCTGAAACTGAGATTTAGCATATGTGGTCCACTGGTGAAGTACATGACGCTCCCACAGCGGCTTTGTGGCTTTGTTTACACGATCTCTTCGCTATTCACAGTGTTTCTGGTGGCGTCGATGTTCACCGCACCTGTCGTGCTTGTTTCCGGTGGCAAGCTTGTCCCCTACGCAGACACGGAGCAGCTGCGATGGCTCATCCGCTCAGCATTTCTCAGCATGCTCTTGAACCGTGTGAATGAGATGGTCTCATTCTTGCCTTCCGGCTATCGTACCGGTATGAGGGATACAAGGGCTCTGTTGTGGATGTCACCCTGTGAGTATCCTCAAACATCGCGACATGTTTGGCTTCACTGACGACATTCTCTAGTCCATGCCATCTCGGTCATTCGTACCTTTGTTCTTCCCAAATGGCTGGGAGGAAAGGTCGCAGTGTTTACATCCTCCGGATCCCAGAAGGACCAACTCAACGAGCGGGACCCTCGACTCCGAGCTCCGCTGTGGCGTCGTCTCAAAGTCACTGTCTGGGATTGTCAATGCTACCTTCACGTCACCTACATCATGTTCATCCTCGCAGCAGTTGGCGTCAGTCTTCACTCGAACATCACCAACCCGGAGAACACGACCACAAAGGAGCTTCTGATCGACGTGCTGACACATGCGGGCTGGCCTCCGATCATCTGGCTGACCTGTGGCCTGGCGTGCTGGACACCGATCAACTACGCCATCTTCCCACCGTCCGTCCCAGACAGAGAGGAGCTGTTGGACAGGGATCCCATGACCGGAGTCGCTTACCCCAAGGAAGAGGCGAAGAAGACCCAGACTTCGTGGGTCGCGTGGTTCTTCGAGGCGCAATACACGTTCCTCAGTGTCTACATGACCGTGGCGTGCGCTCTGTCTTTCTGGTTCTGATTGATATATGGTCGAATCTGGTGGTTTGTGCGTGCGGATGTCAGGGTTTTGGTGGCATGTTTGGGGTGGTGGGGCGTGGCCGCGTGGGAGAAATGTCGAAACGGCTCTTCGAAGATCTAGGAAACATGAGAGCAAGGAGGAGAAAAAATAGTCAGGAAGGCCGTGATGGCCGTAATAGGGAAGATTCAGGATCAGTTTAATGGGTTGTGGCTAGATCCTGTCATCTATATAGGAACAGAAACCAGAAGGGAAAATACATAGGAATTGCTTTTTGAACATAGAACCAGGATATATTCTATTGTTCTGTTTCAAATCTCCGCACACTGTAACCTGCGACCATTCGCCTCGACTCTGCATTCGCAACTCGAGAGAGGGCAAGTAAATAGCCCGGGTCTTGTAAAGGAACACAGACATATTCGTGCTCCCATTCACAACGGAATCACGCCGTCGCAGGTATAGGCATGGACTTGACCCGTTGATGCGTGCGCAGCGTGACCATCGCGATATTCTGCGCACTGTACTTGCTCCTCATGCGCAGGCCCGCACCGAACTTGAAGACGACGAAGCTGATAGGGTACAGCGCGGCGGAAATGACGCCGAAAGTGCCGTAGGCCCAGTCGCCGCCCAGAGCTGTGATCATGGGGATGATGGCGAGCGGGATCGCGGCCGCGACAAGGATACGAG
The DNA here is from genome assembly GCF_000835495.1 of Cladophialophora immunda. Classification (NCBI taxonomy): domain Eukaryota; kingdom Fungi; phylum Ascomycota; class Eurotiomycetes; order Chaetothyriales; family Herpotrichiellaceae; genus Cladophialophora; species Cladophialophora immunda. Next base: position 5,775,936 of record NW_015622541.1, read on the forward strand.
CGCTTGCGGCGATGGTGAGGGCGGAGAGTGTCCCGGCGGGTGGGTACGCGTCGAAGAGGTACGAGATGTAGGATATCTGTAGAAAGTCGATGTGTGGTTAGCAAATATGACTTTTCGAGTTGAGGGATAAGGGAAGGGGGGGGGGGGGTGTTTTGGGTATAACGGGGAACGCGAATCCGTACCAGGATCATCATGCTGCCCCAGACGAAGACGCCCGTGCCGATGATGGGAAAAGGGTAGCTGATCGTGGGAACAGCAGTATATCCAACCCAGAAGAACGCTCCAGTCATCAAAACTCCACCAACAAGGGCGGGGACAAGTCGGTACTCGATCTCCATCTGCACCATCTCCTCGTCCTTGCACTGCCGCAGCTTCCAGAGGATCAGGAACTGCTCGATCAATGTCGCCGTGCCGGCGGCAAGCAAGGCACCGACCACCGCGGAAATGAACGCTAGCCCTGAGGCGCGGATGCCGAATCCGTACGTCAAATTCAGGGCTGCGGGGACGGCAACGAACCATTGAAAAGTCGTCCCGAAGACGAAGGACACGTATAGCGTAGTCATGATGACTATGGGTTCGGTGAATGCCATGACGAGAGGGTCGACGATGGTCAGCTTCGCCATGCGACGGAGGGTGGTCCCTGATTCAGCTGGAGGAAGGTTATGAGGTCTGCCTGCGCGTCTGGCTCGCGTGCGGATGATTTCTCGAGCATATGTCTCAGGCGCCCCGATGCCGAGCAGATATGCCGCGAGGCAAACCATTAGGGAAACGTAGGCTGTCCACCGCCAGGACGTGCTTGGGACGATGTTCCCGAGGATGATGGGACCTGTGCAAGCCATCAGCTTCTGACCACGAAAGGCGGAGCGAAGACCTCAATACCGAACGCAGCCCCGAGATATGAGGCTAGAGTCAAGCCCGAGTAGTACGTCACAGTGGTCTTCGCAGGCCAAACATCTGCGAATGTACCCTCGATGAGCACGAGACACGGGCCTCCTCCAAGACCGGCGAAGAATCGCAGGATCGCTAGCGCACCAATGCTCTGAGCTCGACTGGTCCCGAGGAGAAACAAGGCGCAAATTGGGAGGCTGACGAAGTAGACTGGTGCACGGCCAAATCTTTCCGTGACATGAGGAGTATGTACCGGGGCAAAAGCAATGCCGACAAGATAAAGTGAGAATGGAGCGATGGCGAGGGTCATTGAGATGTTAAACTCTGCGACCACATCGCTAATCCCAATGGTGTACGAAGTGAGCCCAAATGCGCTATCCAAACGTCAGCCAGTGGACAATGATAGGAAAGGGAAAGGTATACACTGCAAAAGCAAATGAGAATGAGACGGAAGTGACGTAGACTTTCCGGTGCAGAGGCCAGTTCTGGGGGTTGTCAGGATCGGAGGCCGGCATGGGGTTGCTGATTCCTCCCATCGCCTCCTCCATCAGCCCCATCTGGTCCATTGAAGTCTGATCAGACGACTCCTCCGTCTGGACTCCCATATACTCTGTTGTCTGCATGTAGAGTGACGTCTGATTCTCCGTGAGAGGCATGATTATCTGCTATGGTTGAGGTGGTCAATGATGTAATAAAATCGAATCCGTATCGTGAGCAAGTGACACTGAGTTCCTAGGGGCTTCTCTCTGAGCGATAGACGAAAATAAACTCTTCAAAGAAAGTAGGAGCTCGAACTTATACCTGTTGGCGGAAATGCGAATGAAGTTCCGAAACACCAAGAGCAGTGCGGACTTTTGTTGGCGGCATGATGCCAAAGCATTCCTTGGCTTGCAGCAGCATCTTGGAGCTTCGGTGGTCCATCAAGTTTCAGGTGGAGAGTTCCACATCAGCCTTTGCTAAAGCCACGCTCATATCCATCGGATTGAATTGATTGACAGGTAGCGGACCTCTTGCGCCTCCCCATATGGAGAGACCACTTGTGCAATGGGCAGTGCTATCGTTGCGGACACAGACCGCAGATTACCGGCACGCTCAGCCTCCTTGAAGCAAGATATCATCAGGTTGTCCCATCCAAAGTGAAGCCGACTCGCCGACAGATGTCGAACTTGGGGTTTCAGGAGGCACAGGAATGACAAATGTACTGCAGCAATGAGGCCATCAATGGCTATGCTTGCAGCCAGCCAGCCAGCCAAGCAGTGTCAATCACAACTGTACTCTGTATGCAGGTAGGAGCCAGTTGCTGACCTGTAAATCCTCTCTCCGAGCAATGCAGAAGGGGCGAAGAATGATGGACGCTGCCGATGGAGATGGGATCTGAGCCTGGCAGATCAGTCAGCACTTATGTAACTAGAATCGGGCTAGTCTTCATCTGGCAAGGTCGGCTTCCTTGGCACGAGTTTATCTTCAGGCCGCCACGAGCGTGGAGGCCGCAATCTCCTCACTGCCATTGATTCCATCATCAGGAACACCGCCCACCACGACTCTACTCACTCCGCCCGGACTTGCTGTACGCCGCGCCCCTACCTGTATCAAAGGAACGTCGGCATCATTGACCCCAAGCTGCTACAAATATACCCCCTGAGACTCTAAACCTCTTGGCTTTGTGGACTTTTTGTGGCTGTTCGCAGTATTTTGCTAGAAAGCCTCGTTGGCATCCGGGCTTGGTCCTCAAAACCTCACTCCGACATGCCAATGAATACAGTGGAAGCGATCTGCGCAGGATGATTTGCTAGGCTGAGCATACGTCTTTGGAGGAAACATTGGTCGAAGCAGCAGGGCCGATGGTCTCACACGCTCGACTGTGACACAACTTCCGGTGGGCTCACAGTCATACATCTATACGTTTGTCAAAGTTGGAATGCTGCAGGTGGCATCCTACAGTCCATGGCATCATGGTATCGACGGAGAAAAGGAACCGCCCTCCGAACTGAACCCAGAACCCTGTAAAGCTGCAGTCATCCGAACCACACTTTTCGATCCCGACATATATTTGCAAAAGACCGATGCTGGTCGGTCTCTGCCAATGCAACCGAGACAAGCTCAACACAGCCAGTTCAAGGTGTTGAGCTTGACTAAGGGCTTTTGAAACGGCGGAGCCATCGAGCAGGTATAGTTTCAGAACAACAATACGCAACAGAATCGGATGAGCAAGTGATAGCGAACCACGCCCACCCAAAGGAGAAATTCCAAACCTTGGCTTACTTACATGCAAGAAAAGTTGCCAAGCGGAAGACGCGCTGATCTTGGGTCCATTGTGTCTTGCACCTGCTATTATTGGTTTTCGTGTGTACCGGCAATTGTATCTTGGTACCTGGCACTCCCCAACATTGCAATTACTTGTCGTGTTAGCACTGATTGACAGAGACGGCCCCCAGCCAAACTGCTATCGGCATATGTGGAGGTGTTCACGTGGCGACAATAAGGCAGGAATCGAGACTTTGAACCGAAATAATCACTCAACGTGTCTCGATGGTCTCGAATGTAGAAGAGGAGAAGAGCAACTAAGAAATCAACCACCTTGTGGGGCGTTGCCGACAAAATCTGCCCGAAAGATTCGCCCATGTAGCTTCTAAGGCAGACTCAGCTTGTCGATCAGTCAGGAGCCATGGCTTTGCGTCGCTGGCGAGTCTAGATTCTCTGGCAGAGGGTGCAAACCTCACACGATCCGAGCACAGTTGTTGTCCGTTCATGTCTTTCAGGGATTGAGAAGTGGACTCGGGGCGACCGAAGTCGTTGCTGTCCAGTCCAACATCAGGCCAGACTGCCCAAGTCGCACGCGTGGCCTCAGTACGGATAGTGCTCGAACTGTCCCACAGATTGGCCACATTCGAGATCAAGGGAGATTCCCAGGGCTGCCCGTAAATGGTAACTAGCAACCAGTCCAGATCGACTTTGCCGCATCTGTTGGGCTTTACACAACGGACTTACACAAGGAGCCGGAAGGACACAGAAGGGTCATCAGTAAAGTCCCACAGCTCCAAGACCAAGCTGTCGTCTAGACACGCGCCGTCCACAAGCATCAGGTATTGCACAGGAGTGTGGGAAGTGTGTGTGGATGCTGCAGCAACGGCACTCTTTTACCACAATGCCATGTACCTGGCATGATCAAGCATTCCCTGGTCCGCATCATTGTAGAAGTCCAGGTTGAACCCATTGGCATTATGATTATGTCCACAACCGCCGCAAGAGTCTGCCATTACTAGGGTGTCGCCCACTCTAGTACCAAGATTCCCAGAAAGGATAAACGGACATCCGATATCTAGCCGGCTCCTACAAGCATCACCCATACGGTAACTGGGGTAGTTGAGATTTCAACATCAAGCCGCGATGGTTAGCCTCTTACCCCGGACTACGCTCGCCACAACTACTACGATTTCCAGAGCGAATGCGGGTATTTAGCTGTTAAGCACTTTTTTCTGATGATCAAACCGGAATACCGACGACTGGGGCTGGGGTCTTCGCTCCTGTGGGGTTCTTTCTTGTCTTGCGCTGGTGTTCGAGCCTTTAACGAAGCCTAGAGCGTGGAAAAGCCGGGTTTCTAGGGTTGCCGTTTTCGGCAAATGAATTGCGCAAATGCCCAGTCCAAGCGAACAGGATGGCGGCCTCCACCATCCAGGTGACTTGTTTGTCCGGGAGACACAACGTCTAGATATGATTCGGTTAGGGACGACGGAGCTTCATCCACTAAAGCACGAATCTCCGCACGTCGGCTTCAAACAAATGGCCGGATCCCCAACCGGCTGGAGCACTCTCCTTACTACGGAGAACTCGATCACTGCCGACAAGCACACAAAAGAGTCCACAGATCTGTGAAGATCAGAGTTGGAAACGTGGAGATCCTCAAGATTCCTGAGTCTTTGCAAAGCACAGGGACTCCGCCGCAGACTGCATCTTCCCAGGGGAGGGCTTCGAAAGTGCGTTCCTGGCCGCACTTCCGGACCCTGGCGCCTTGGATGCTAGCCCACGATTCTATGCCTGCTAATTACCATGAGAGATCTACTCGAACCAAGTTGGCCACTATCATCCGCGAGCCTCTCTATTCCAAGGGATCGAATTCACTCCATACGCTACATAGGACACGAGCCGGACGACGGACGGGGATTATGACCGACACTCATTCCGACAGCTCTCTTTTGACACGAGAATTGTGGTGATTACAAAAGTGTCTGTGCCTGTGATGAGGCAATGGATTGGCACTGGGGTCAAACAACCAGCCATCTATTTACTGGGCGAGGCTGGGCTCTTGGAGCTCTCACCGACCTGGATGGCCCCCGGAGCGAGGGTCCATCTAGGCAGTGTTGCCCGCACATGTTCTGTTGGTCAGTGGGTCATTGCCGGCTTTTGGTTTAGTTTGCTCCAGCATTTTCCCCAGACCATCCCCCATGACGCCCAGGAAATGGCAAACTGGACAGCCATCCTACCTATCACAATCTAGCATTTGAATATCATTCGCCTCTGCGTGGGGCTCTGTCTCCTCCTCGTCGACAACGGTGAGCCTATCCCAGAATCGTCAAAGGTGCTTGGACCTTTCATTCCCAACTGCCTTAAAAAGGTGTTGGCCCTTTGATGGGTTCCTCAGATATATCAACTGACTCCCTGGAGGAGTTTGATATCCCATTCAACCTCACCTGATCTTTGCCCTGGAGTCTCAGTTGACAACCGCAAACTCACCACCACAATGGCGACCTCGAGGCCTGATACCCTGAGGGCCCATTGGAAATGCATCACCGCATGCACCTTGATTAGCATGTGCCCATTTCAATATGGAGTTGATTTTGGTATCATCGGTGGTCTCCAGGCTATGCCTGGCTTTTTGGATGTATGCTTGTCCAGGATGATGTGTGACCACGGATGGCAGCTCTAACGATGAGTAGGTCTTTGGGGAAAAGGACCCAACCTCGCCTATCGGATACAACATCTCCCATACACGCCAGCAGCTGATCTCATCTCTCATGATTCTTGGTGCTTTCATCAGCTCCTCCTTTGCCGGTCCCCTTGCAAGGTACATCGGCCGAAAGATGTCCATCTGGATCGCGGCTCTGCTTTGTGTGGTGGCAAATGTTATAATGATGACCACCACCAGCATTGGGGCTCTGTATTTCGCTCGTTTCTTGATTGGCATTGCAAACGGCATGCTCATGACATTCTCGCAGCTGTATCTCCAAGAATGTGCTCCTGCGAAATATCGAGGTCTTGTCATTGGCCTTTTCCAGTCCTGGACGTCGATTGGCACTTTGGTTGGAACCATTATCGACAACTTCACCGTCAAGCTTGGAGGCAAGCAGCAATACATTGTTCCCCTTGGCATCATCTACATTGTACCTGGATTTTTGTCTCTGGGGATGCTCTTTATCCCCGAAAGCCCTCGGTGGTTCCTTCTCCAGGACCAGGCCGAGAAAGCTCGCAAGGCCCTCTACTGGCTCCGACCTTATCCCGAGACGGTCGAAGACGAGATCAAGGAGATCCAAGATGCCATCGCCGCCGAGCGAGCCTTGGCCAAGAGCGCTGACATTCTGGACATGTTTCGCAACCCTGTTGATCGAAGACGCACTCTTCTGTCCATTGGGGCTGTTTCCCTCCAGGCGGCATCCGGTGCCATGTACATGATCTGTATGTTCTTCTGTGTGACTCTTCTCGGTAACATACCGTGCTAACTAAGAAACTCCAGCATACGGCACGTATTTCTTCGAAATGGCTCATGTCGGTTCGGCATTCGAAAACTCGTGCATTCTTGTTGCCGTTGGCGTGGCCGCCATCTTGATCAACAGCGCCGTCATTACCAAATGGGGTCGGAGGCGAGTCTTCCTGACTATCGGCATGATCCTTTGTGGTATCACGCAACTCATCGTCGCCGTTGTATATGACAAACAAGGCCCAAGCACTTCAACCGGACGAGTGAGTTTTCTTGGGCAACTCTGATGATCTATCTTGAATCACTCTGCTAACGGAATCTGTGTAGGTTATTGTCGGCGTCTCGGTTGTCTATATTGTCGGCTACAATGGCATGGTTGCAACCTACGCATGGCTCTGCGGTGGCGAGTTCCCGTCGCAGCGCCTCCGAAGCTACACATTTGGTCTGGCGGCGTCGATTGGCTTTTTGGGGGCCTGGCTCGCCACTTTCACCGCTCCATATTTCATCAACCCCGATTCTCTGAACTGGGGTCCAAAGTATGGATACATCTGGACACCGTCTTGCTTGCTCGGCGCGCTGTGGACGTGGTTTTACCTGCCGGAGGTAAAGAACAGGACTTTTGAGGAAATTGATGAAATGGTGAGTTCGAACAAAGGATTCAAGGCTCTTCCCCAAAACGACACACATTGCTGACTCTTTGCCGTTGTGCAGTTCGAGGCACGCCTTCCAGCTCGCCAATTTCGAAAGTACAAGTGTGTGGGATCAGTCGCCGCTGTGGCGATGGCTGCGAAGGAGGATGGAAGCAGTGCCAGCGAAAAGGATCACGCTGAAGTCAGGCATGAAGAGGTCATTTTTGGCAACGAGAAAGTTGCGACTGAGGCTGCGGTTGCCATCGGTTGAACGTGAACCGCTGGACGAAGCGTTCAGACTGTCAAGCGCCTCGAAAGCACAGGCAGGGTTCAAGTGGCTCACGAGCTACCTGGGATGCGCGTACCTGATGTTCTTGTACCCGCGCAGTAGATATTGGTTTTGGTGGGAACAACAAGTGCAAGGTCAACGTGAAGCGGTGAAATCGGCACTTTCTGCCACCATCAAAGCATGTGAACTTTGTCTATATTGGGTCCCAGCCCTCTCGTCCTATTGTGTATACCTCGAACTGCCGTTGAGACTCGTCCAGCCGTACACCAATGGCAGTGAGGAACCTACCACAAGCCTTGTGTCAGGAAGAGTCGGCTGTCAAAAGAGCCTGTCTGCAATTGTTCCGTTTCTGGAAACAGTTGTTGATGCAATCATTCATCCTTTGCCGAGAGGCCTCCCTTATGCAGTCCACATGGTCGACAAGTGTCGTCGGCTGGGTTGATTAGATCCCCAGGCATTTCCACCTCATTGGTATTTTTGCGCCCGGATCTTTGGCTTCTCAAGTAAGCCGACCTCTGACAACTGCACATGCAAGGGGCCAGGCGGTGAGTGGTCGTCGTAAGATTCATTCTTGGTGGCCGTTGCAAAAGTGCAGCGGAGGCGTTGGAGGTTGCCTGCGCCTTGAGACGACGGAAGAGGCCGTAGGAAAATCCCCCACCGGCGCAGTGCTTACTGGGCCACTGCTCAACCACTTGCGATCGAGCCCAGATCACAGGCGATAAGAACTCTACTCGCGAAGCCCGAATCCCAAAAGTCGGCAACCGACAAAGCTTCCCTCCCTTGTTGCGGCCCAACCAGATGGGCGGATAGGCGAGAGGAATGCCCACACCACCAACACCCAGGGCGCAGCTGCACGTGGAACGAGCGCAGTTGGGCTGGAACTTACCACCATCACCATCACCACCACCATCAGCTTACGGATCTGGGGCTGACTCAGGGCAATCCCAAGCGCGTCTGGGCTCTCGGTGGACTCTCTCAGGCGTCATGGCCAAAGTGAAGTGATAAGTCGATTTCTGATGCTCCGAGCTGATTGGGAAGCAGATCGGTGCGAAGAGTGTCACCATCCATTCACTTTAAAGCCCCGAGTTCGACTTGAAGCGCCCCTCCTTCCAGAAAGATGGCTCTCACACCCTCTGTTCGTGACTTCGCCTTCGCTCACTCGGCTGAGGCCTGCACCACACCGAGCGACGCGAGACTTGGACGCTGGAACCAGACATGTCAATAGATGCCATGCACGACTATCTCATTGTTGGAGCCGGCAAGTCGAACTTCCCCCCCTCCAATCATGCATTGCCGATCGCTAACGGTACTTCAGGCCCCTCGGGGCTGTGCGCCGCAAAGACGATACGCGAATGCGATGCTGAGGCTCGGGTGAAGATTCTGGACTCTGTAGGTCATCGCGGGAGCCGGACAACTGGCCTCATCACATGCTGATTTGCTCTCTGCCAGAACAAAACCGTCGGTGGTGTGTGGTCCAAAGAGAACCTCTATCCTGGCCTGAAGACGAACAATATCCGCGGCGGCATCGACTTCTCGGACTTCCCCATGCATGATGGCTTTGGCGTGCCTGAGGGCCAGCATGTCTCCGGCGAAGCGATGCATGAGTATATCAAGGCATATGCCGAACACTTTGATCTCTTGCGATTGATCGATTTCGACTCAACCGTCACCGAGGTCTGGAAGCTCAAAGGCATCCAAGGCTGGAATGTCAAACTTGGGTCAGGGGTCGATCTGCAGGCACACAAGTTAATCATCGCGACAGGTGTCACCAATGTGCCACACAGACCAGCATTGAGTGGCTCCGAAGATTTTGGAGGTCCAATCATGCACTCGGCGGAACTGGGAATGCAAGGCAGCGCTCTCACCGACGATTCCAAGGTCGAAACCATAGCGGTGCTTGGTGGAGGAAAGTCTGCCTATGATGCCGTCCATCTCGCTGGCAAAGCGGGTAAGAAAGTGGAATGGATCATCAGAAAATCAGGCAAAGGCCCCGAATGGATCTTCCCAGCCCATACCATGGGACCACTCCAAGCAGTACGAGAAAAGCTCCCAGCAAGGAGATTCGTCTCCTTCTTCAGCCCGTGCCTGTGGAATGACGGGTTCAGCTGGATCAGAAACTTCCTGCACTTCACGAAGCTCGGCAAGATCATCTCCCAAGGCTTCTGGACCAATCTTCACAAGGCGACTCTGGACGACTGCGGCATGCTGAAGGATGAGAGAACCAAGGTCTTGGAGCCGGAGCAGAGGTACGTGTCACTTGTTTCTTCCGGGAATCCGCAGCTCATCTGACATCTCATAATTAGCCCCTTTTGGTACGGCACCGCATCTGGAATCTACAGCTACGAGAAGGACATCTACGAGATGCTCAAGACCGGCCAGGTGCGTGTCCACCGCGAAGATGTACTCCGCCTCTCCAAAGGCGCCATCAACTTTGCTAGTGGCTTCTATGTCAAAGCCGACGCTCTGGTCACCGCGACTGGCTTCTCTGCAAAGTCCACCCTCAAATTCATCCCAGACACCATGCATGCCGACCTTGGTATCCCGTCGACCAGTTACACCCCAGCGCAGTATAGCTTCTGGCAGGACCTGAGTGACAAGGCCGACCTGGCCATCGCGTCCAAATTCCCCCGTCTAGTTGCCGGGCCGTTCAAATCACCCACCTCGACCGTGATCCAACCATTCAACCCAGGCATGGATCGGGAGGCCAACTACACGCCGTTCCGACTCTACCGCGCCATCGCACCGCCTGGCCCGACTCGAGACGGCGACAACTCGCTCGTATTCATCAGCATGTTCTCGAACCTGGCCAACACACCGCGATGCGAGCTGCAATGTCTCTGGGCGTACGCGTATCTCAACCACAAACTCGAAATCGACTCGTCCACGGTATTCGGCGAGGCGGCGCTGATGGCACAGTACGCGAAACACCGCGCCCCATACGGCCACGGCCGATTCTTCCCTGACCTGGTCTTCGACCAAGTGCCGTACATGGACCTACTCCTGCAGGACCTCAAGCTAAAGTACTGGCGGAAAGGGAATTTCTTCGCGGAACTGTTCAGCCCCTACATGGCTAAGGACTACAAGGGGGTCGTGCAGGAATGGCTCAGCAAGAACTCGAGTTCGAAGAAGGAAGAATCGTCAAACAAGTCCAAGGCGAAAGCTGAGGAGGCCAGGGATCTAGAACGTGAACCACTCCTAAACGGCAAGGCGACATGAGGAAAATCTGCTCGGCACCGCGGCGCTTGCGCTTCTTGGACTCGAACCAGGCTCTACACGACTATAGGAATAATCGATTGACCAGCTGACCGGCCTACTATTCCTACTCACTGAATCTCTACACATCAGAATCACTGCGGCGCATTAAGCCTTTGCCATTATCTTTCTCACGACGGGATGGATGGACGGATGGATATGCACAGACACAAAGAGGTGTTGTGTTGAGCCCAAGCGATCTTCTCTTTCTCCATTCTCTCCCAACCGGACTTTTGCGCGTGGACCAGGTCATGTCAGCTCGGGTCGGGCCAGGATTTGTTCCATGTGGCGCATGAGGGGGATTGTTACCTTGGGTCGAGATGAATTAACTTGAGTCCCCGGATCTTGCACCTTTTGCTCTTCAGGCCCGACTTGCTTTTTCTACCATTATGTTTTATGCCGGTCGCGACAAACCGAGGGTGAAGACGGGGGGAGATACAAGGGTCGAGGAGAAGAACTGTGATCACTGGACGGAATGGAGGGCTAGACGGACTGGTGTGATCTGCTTTACCATTCGACACAACCCCCCGGGCGATGATCGCAACGATGACAATGAGCAATGAAGCATGAACAATGACTGATAAAATGACGACCGAGGATCCATACACTGAACTGATCGAGAGATCGTTCCTCTTTTTCTGGGCAAGCACCTAGACTTAGATAGACACCAATGAGGGCGATGTTTAGATTCTCCCGAAATCAACAAGTCAATTTCTCGTTTCCAGTTCCAGTTCCATTTGTCTTTGTGACTGACTGAATCATGAACCCCTTCGCCACAAAAATTGTAGATTATCTAGTATTACAAACGGATGACACACGCCGTCCATCTGGGAGTGATCATGCGCTATAATCCAACTGGGTTCATCAACTCTGTACCTCCCCCGCCACCACCACCACCACCACCACCGTGGTTCCACCGGAACAATGGGCCTAAACAAGCCAGAGTAAGTATGCCGATTAAGTACCAACTACGTTGATTCATGAGCACATCGCAAAAGGACTGTACTTGGGTAGTAAGAATGCGAGCCAAGGCTGACTCGCTGAGTAAGCCCCATTCGTTGACGACGGGACAGGTGAGAAACCCTCAAAAAGGCAAGTTAGAGCAGGACGGGATAGGATGGGATAGGGACAGGGAAGGGGACAGAAGAACTAATTTCCAGGGCGAAATGTATTGTGGTACAGTTGGTAAGTAAGTAAGTGAGTGAGTGAGTACTCGTAATTAAATGAGTGAGTAAACAAATAAGCAAGCAAGCCAACAACAAGCAAGCAAAGAAATGAGTAAGCAAGTAATAGTAGCAGCTGGTATTCCCGGGGCACCGCCTTTTGGTCCCAGAAACGCCCGAAAGTGGATATACCCCATTGCCCGACGTGGTAAGAAAGAAAGAAGAACACTATAGCTGCAACAAGAATCGATCCCAGACCTCCGCGACGCAGAGAGGTGCTGCAAACTTCCTTCGGCTTCCCGTAGTAGAGAAGCTCGGATATTGTCACACAAGTTTCAAACAAAATTGGGGGGGAAATGTAACAAAAGAATAGAAAAGAGAAAAGATAAGAAAAAGGGCCCAAGCATCTCCCTCGTCTCCCTCCCCGCCGTACCGACTCTTAAAAATCATAACACCACGACGAATCAGTGATTGTTGGTTTTCCCTTCCCGCGCATCCCGGCTCAAGAACCTTGTCGGCCCTGGTGCCACGCATACCTCATGTTCTTGTTATTGTAGTCCCTGCACCCTGCGGGGACGGCATCGGGAGCGGCGACCAGGGTGGTGGTGGAGGAGTCCGTCGACGGCGAGTAGGCGTAGGTGGCGGCAAAGTCGTGACCCTTGCCGTCCTTAGCGTAGCGGAGTTTGAAGTCGCGGCACCCGACGGGGAAGTCGGACTCGGACGTCGAGCGCGTCGACGAGGCGCTGGACACGCTCGTACAGTACGGGTAGGTCTGGTTGAAGTCGTAGCCCTTGCCGTCCTTGGCGTAGCGGGCGTAGACGGTGTCGCGGCAGCCCTTGGGGGTGGACGTCCGTGTCGACGAGGACGAGGAGCTGATCGAGGCGCTGCTCGAGGACAGGCGGGAGAAGATGGATGGACGCTTGGATGTCGACATGTTGTAATTGGTATGGTGGCCTTGGGATGTGTTTGTTGCGACGAGAAAGGAGGGGTGGGGTTCAATGAGCACTTCGATTTATGTGAGTTTGCAATTGAGTATTGGTCTCTGTTTCCTGTATTCGTTGCTTGATGTCTAGAATCACATCCTCAAAGACAGGACGAAGGGGGGATACTTATATCTTGAAGCCCTGGTACCACGTCTGATATACACAGTAAGCCGTCCCCCTGGCTTTGCCGGCCTCACCGTCTTGCGCGCATCAATGCTTTCCAATAATCGCCCACCACACTGACCAAGCGATGTCATAGTGTCTGTGACACTCGGTGAGCTATACGAAGCAACAGGTGGCTGTGAGCGCCGCAGGTGCTAGGGCTGAGTCGGAACTGGAAAAACATCCAACCCGAACAGCCTGTCGCAGGAAGCCATCTCACCGTGACAGCAACCATGACAGAAAGAGCAACCGTCTCGGGGACTCGATGAAGGGCAAGATTGCGACCGAGTGATTCAAGCCCTGTCGAACCAGCGTAGCGTCAACCACGCCCCAGCCAGCCCTGGGCTGGGTTTGCTGTACCCAGCCATCTGGCATGGAATCGGGCAGCGGGGAGTCACTGAAAAGGAGATATTCGACGCGATGGCGTTACAGCGAGCGCCCATGGGCGAATCAAGATTGCAGAGTCTTTCAGCAAATTTGGCGTTCATGATGGTTGCGGTAAGCGTTCAGGGTCGGTTGCAGAAGGTTGGAGGGGCTGAGCCCAGCTGGAGTCTCCGAGAAACACGAGATGGTCAGTTTGCGCAGGGAAAGTGACTAGCGGCATGGCATTGCTGAATGACCAAACAACTTCCCCAAAGACCACAAGCCGGGAATGCGAGCCTTTCCCATTTCGACGGACTCACATCTTCCGGTAAACGTGCACCTACGAGGTACAAATCTAGCTCGAGGCTATTGGTTGCGCCTGGAATGATTTGGCGGTGATAATGACAATACGCCATCGCAATCTCTGGTCCGGGTCTTTGTGGTCCCGTCATTGGAACCTGCCCTGGCGGCGTTTCAGGCAGCCACTGGGAAGGCCAAAGGTCCCTGATTCCCGAGCAGACAAATGCAGGTCCAAATCATGTCATACAACGTGTCCTTCTGTACGGGTCGGCGTGCATCTTCGTGTGGACAGAGTGATGGGTCTGGAGGTCTCGACCATTCTCTTGACCGCATCCCAAGTATCAGATTCAATATCGAGTGGCTTGCTTGAAAATAGGCACTGTCGTAAAATCATCGTGGTTCCATAGGATCTCATTCGATGGGCCAAGTTCAGCGCCTTCGTCTGTGCTAGGCAACCCTGCCTTCTCGTTCTCATCTACCTCGTGTTTTGACAGCCCCTTCCTATCTTTTGGGAGCCAAACTTTTGGGGGTTTCGAGGTCATCGCCGGCAGAAGATATGCATTTTTGAGTTGCTCGTCGGTATAGGAATTTCGTTCTTCTGATTCACCCTCGGGGTCCTGAAGCCATGGTCGAAGAGCTTCCTGTGAAGCGAAAATCCGAGGCTCGAGCAGGTTGGCCAGTGGATCCAGCAAAACCGCAGGAACTTTTCCCGAACCAAGCCTGTGGACCAGTGATCGATCGGGTTGATCAGTGTGCGACCCCGTGCCCGCTTCGTTGTCTCTTAGGAGAGGCCTCTCCTCGTCCTCGTTCGACAACACGTCAACCGGCATGTACTTTTCCAGAGGCGAAAGGTATTGGTTGACGGTCATGTGGTAGAGAGCGGTGACGACCAGCAACACCGTTATAAGAGTGGACGGACCAGCCGCTTTCTTGATTCCAAACAGACCAATCAAGCATAATTCTGCCAGATAGACACCCGTCATCAGGTGCTGTAGGCTCCTTGTGTAGCTCTCTCCTCGTGTCTCTGTCTTGACTTGAATCACGTAAAGGAGATTGTAGCGGTAGCTCAAATAGAACAGGAACAAGCCAATCGCTGCGAACCCCAAAACGAGTGGTGCAATGCACGAATAGGCCACGGCAATGACAGCCAAGTTCGTGAATTTCGGGTAGACGTTGAACCAGCTGATTCCCTTCATCTGCGCATAAGTGTTGAATTTCTGTCTCGGGGTCTTGTTCATGACGTAGTAAAAGAACAAGAAGGAGAAGAGATCGCTATAGTTCAAAATGTTCTTCGACGCAGTACCGAGCCCTTGGATGATGAAGTAGGTCAAATAGAAGTTCGATGCTTTCGGCAGGTTCTTCGCAAGCAGAGTTGGAACGGTTGTTGGCTGGTTTGCAACCTTGGTAGCCAGGGCGGCAGCCCCCGACGAAAACGTCGTGATGAGAAAGACTTGAACCACTTGGAATACAAAGTACCACATTTGAGCCCACTCGACTGCTGATTTGCTTGTTGGTTGGCCAGACAACGTTGCTACCCATTGGAAGAGGTACGGTACGTAGGAAACCACGGAGCTGAGCAGTAGAGGTGGCACCAGCCCTGTGAGCAGTCCGAGGATAGGATCCGGGAGATTGTTGATGAATCGCAGAAAGTGAAATTTGTCCGTCAGGTAATTGATGTTAGAGATTGTGCCAATAATCCCGACTGGTATGGACCAGAAGATGATTGTTGCAACAGCAAGGGCTATAGCAATATAAGAGTATGTGATTCGGAGTGACGGATCGAGATTGAGATTTTGCCAGATGACCTCTTTCGGCTGGATGCCGATATACTTTGGCTGTAATGTAAGAGGTGATGGATGTCGCACTTGCTGGAACGCTTGATGTGCACTAACCTGATCCTTGAACTCGACGAATATTGCTCCCGTTCTTCTACCAGGGGTGCTGGAGTCGGCCTCTCGAACTTGGTCCACGTCAGAAATGACAGTTGAGATGTCCTCTCTCAGACGGCAGATGCTGTCAATCTCTTCGCCAACTAGATATTTTGACTTGTGCTTCGGTCGATGGGCCCCATTCACCGGCTTTGGTTGCTGGTTCGAGCCTGCATCGTTATCATCTGGTGCATCGTCTTTGCTGCGATTGGCATTCTTCAAAAGTTGCAGTTCCAACCCTTCCAAGTCATCGATCTTTTTGTCCCTCTTCTGAACCAACTTTTCCAAGTTGCTCATGTTTGAGACCACCCACGATCTCACAGCGTCCTCACCAAAGTATCGACGAAGATTTTCCTCTTGAAGACCCTCAGGAGGTACGCTTAAATACAATACCACTCGAGAAGACAGCCGGCTAGCATTTACCGGAATTGTCTGATAAGCTTGACGAAGGCCTATGACAAAGAGCCTTTCTCGGGTGACAAGAAGTAATATGAATCCTGAGGTCAAGTATTAGGAGTAGTCCGACGAGCGGAGCAAAGTTGCCTTACCAAAGAAGACCCAGGCCACAGCGGCATGCGCATAGAGCCGTTTCCCGTCTGCCACATTGCTAAACGAGATTCTGTCCAACTGGGTGGCACCACCTCCCCCCGTCGCATTGACCGCAAAGAGAATTGGCCAGGTCAGGAAGCAGCCGACCACGCAGATGAGGACAGTCAGTCGGAGATACCGTAGGAAGAGATACGCCTCCAATGACGAATGGCGCAAAACAAACTTGTCATCGAGAGCGCGGAAGTCATGCCACCAGGAGACGGATGTGTGACTCGATGAAGGAGTGCGATCCCTGGAGCTTGTCAGTGCCGACCACTCGACTATTTGGAAGGACTCACTTGTGGTTAATGGTCCGGAAATACGTCCTTGGTGCGTAGATGTTTCGATACCTCGAGCGCAGAGCCGCAAATGTCAATAAGAAAATAGCAGCAGTTATGGCCGTGGGGATAAGTGCAGCGCCTATGGCAGCAAATGAGGAAGAATGTTGGCTGCGATGACCGCCAGAACCTGGTGCCTTGAGAGTGTGTTAGATGTGTGGGTTTTGTAGAGCCATGAGCGCTTCAGGGAGCAACAAATAATGTAGGTAGCTTTCCCCAAGACCGAACAAGGGCCCGAGCCAGAGAATTCGTCTTTAAGGACATTCTCAATCAAGTGCATTTACTTTGGCGTTGACTGGTACCACTTACCTTGTCCTTGAAGGCATCCATGGTGGCTGTTCGAGGACCTCCCTCCGGGGTAACAGTAGAATCTTAATGAATACCACACATCTGAAGTGTATGTCCTCGTGAGCAGAAGGTAGTAACTAGCAAGGCGAGATCGTGACTCGTGAGGTTGGAAGATGTCTTGGGTCTTGGTGAAGAGAGTGAAGCAGCGCGTGAGGCACAAGACGCAGCCTGAAACGGACGTTGCAGGCTGACGTCATGGCATCTTCCACACCACCACTCGTCACCACAGACACATCTCCTCAACACCTACCCATCTGCCTACTGCACGCAGCACATGGCCTTCAAATACTACCACATGCAACCAGTGCTGAGTGCTGAGTACTAGACTCGCTCGCCACAAAGTCCATTAACTCGTACAGTGGTTCCAGAAGCGGACACGGGGCTGCAATGTCACAGAGAACGCATGTATTATGTATAAGAATATCAATTCCTGATTGTTCATCGGGTGTTGCTTATGTCCAACTCCACGCTCTTCATAATGGCGTACCGACGTTACTACCGTAGAAATGTCCAGAAGAATGCTTTTTATTCCTTCCGTCCACTGAAACTCCGCTTCCAGCTAGACATTCGGCTTGAGCTTCCGCCTGACGGTGAGCTCGGAGACCCGGCATCTTCGTCCTCAGTTATGGTAAAGTCTGGCATCGCGTTTCCCATCGAAGTTGTCCTAGTAGGACTGATTGGTTCCCCGCCGGAAAATAATCGCTCGCTGACTCGTCGGCCGAGTCCGCTACCTTTCGCATCGGGGTTGAAGGCCGGCCGCTGAGCTACGGGCTCAGATGGCACGTGGTATTCCCGCCGAGGACCATCGACAGGTGCAATATCCTCAGCCATAGCGTCCTCATAGCTGGGTGGGGCGTCGTCAGGGATATCCGATTGCTCATGCGGATTGTAAGAGCCCACCGGGGCCGGATACGAGTTGATCTCAGACAAAGGAGTTGTTGGCGTCTCTAATGGGGTGGTCGGCTGCGAAGACATTCCGTTTATCTCGGAAGGTCTTGGTGGGGCCAAGTGTAGAGGAGCAGGTTGAGGACGAGGGTTATTGGCCATAGCCTGCAGCAGCTTCGGAGGAGGAGCAATGCCGGAGTACACCAAGACAGGTAGACGCAAAGGAAGGACCATAAGCTCCGGTCGTAGGCCGCTTGCCATAGCATGAGCCAAACCGACCGTGACCTCTAGTTCATATCGCCGAGAGATGTTGCAGGTATCGAATGAAGGGCAGACGGTATTGGGGAGCGGAAAATCCTCCCACAGTCGAGAAGGAAGTTTCCATTCCTTACGACCTTTATCGCTGGGATTGCCGAGTGGCATGTTCATGTTCGCCTGCGACATCAATGGCCACTTTGTGGTTTCAGTTCTTTCTAGATCAAGAGCTCTGACTTGGGTGTACCCTGTGAGTTCAATTTGCAGCATCTTGAGGTAGGCAGTGGCGGAGCTGTCATTGAGCTTCTCAACCAGTATTCGTAGCGGCAGAGGTTCGTTGCAGGTGATAATGGCGGGACTTGGCAGGCGGGCATCGACCTGAAAAGCGGGAGGTTCTTCCTCCGCGGATGTCGGAGTCGAAGATTTTCTACCGAAAAGGCCAGCCATCTTTTTCTGCGACTCGGCCGGGTATCTCTGGAACTGTCTCTTTCTTCTCGCAAACGTCTCCTCATGACGATTGGGAGGCCGAGGAGGCTCGATGGGCAGAAAGTTGATATCGGCGATCTTTGTCACAGATTAGCCGTTACATCTCCCAAGTAACGCGGAGAGAAGCATACCGCTCTGATATTCTCTTGGAAGAACTTGGGGCGGACGATTGTCGCCTTCACATAGTATTTGATTTCCGCCTCGCCGGGAAAGCCACTCAGTGAGGGTGGCAGTGTCTTCTTCACATGTCTCGTGGTGTCGGGTGCGAATTGAACATTCACATGGCCGAGTTTGATATCTTTCAGGGCACTCGGATTCCTTTGGCAGTCATTGTTGAATGGGAACTGTCCATGGCGGTTAGCGGTGGTCGCCGATTCCGACCCACGGGACGGTTTCTTAAGAGGTGTCTGACCTTGAACTTGAACGGGTAGAGGTATTGGCCAGCTAGGAGAGTGTAGGCGGCGCCGCTGCTTCTTTCTTGAAGCTCGGGTGTTGGGAAGACGGTGATGACTTTATACAAAAGCTGGAGCCTGATGTGTGAGCAGAAGTTGCGGTGGACGGGAGCGATCCTTCTCACCAACCTTGTGCAATTCTAGCTCCGACCTCTTCTTATCCGACCGTTCATTGTTTGGAAACTTGGGCACGGCAAGCCGAGTCCGACTCTCGCCCTCGAGCTTGACCGTGACTGCAGAGATGGTGGCATCGTTGGGGAGGATGAGGATAACGTTGCCCGAGACGAAATCGAGATTCGTGTAGCACCTCTGTACGGGCTGATCAAACTGAATACGGACCGACATCGATCCAGCGTAGATCAGGCATCAGGGCGTCGAGGGATCAATGGAGGAGCCAGAAGTTGCACGGGGGGTGGTAAGATGTGATATGACCATGTTGTGTTGCGTGAGGAGCGGAGATGCGAAACGCCTTGCGAGGCTGAGCAGCCAAGAAGGCACCAGAGGCACAGAGGCACCACTGCACGCGAGGGACGCCCGGGATTGACGTCGTCACCGTAGAGTAGTTCCGCGAGCACGCCCTGTCCAATCACAGTCCGTGGAGCAGACTTGGGGCGGGGCGAGCGGAGAATCAGGATTTTCCCCTCTCCAGCCAGCATGTGCTTGCATCGTTATCACTTTGCTGGGAACCACTCACAGCAGGCTTCGAAGACAACGCGGATGCTTGGAACAAGGCTTTCGATGTAACTCCGCCCTCACACTCCTGGGTCTCTGGTTGCCATGCGCCGAGGCCACGGCATGTACCATCTCGGATGAAACCAGCTCACTCAGCGCGCAAAGCAACCAAGGCTCGCGAAGCCGTCAAGCACACCAAGACATTCTCCGGCTGCTGGACCTGTCGCGATAGACATGTGAAGTGCGACGAGAAGAGGCCCTATTGTGCGCGATGCATCAAAGGCGGGTTCCAATGTCAGGGGTACGGCATAAAGCTCGTTTGGGTCGACCCGGACAGTCAAGAACGCGAGCAGAACATCCGGCGGGTCATCGGCGCACCCACCGTTTATGATGACGGGTCGAATTTCATGAGGGTCGACGTCCACGGGGCATTGGAGGAAATAGAAAGTCTTTCGCCAGGAGGAGCAGCATGTTTGTCGTCCGGACCATTCTCAGTCTTTCCGGTGCAAAGGCCCGGGACGGGACTCGTCGAACCATCTCAACCACTGGCACTTCCAAACCGCGAAAGAAGAGATTCGGCGTCGTCGCCAACAGATAGGACGCAAGAGGATCTAAATGACAACGCAGACGATCTGATGCTGGAAACGGTCATCTCTCCTTCCACAGTCTATCCCCGAACTCCGTCGTACGCCCCGGACACGCCCACACAGTGGCCCTCGAGTCCTGCTCTGCCGCTGACAATCCGCCACCTCGACCTTCTACCGCGGCCCGCTGAGCAGCGAGACCTCATTCACCACTGGACAAACTTTGTGTGCTGGCACCTCGTCCCCGTGGACCGGCCGGACAACCCGTTCCGCAGCGTCTTCACGCCCATGGCCCTGGCGGGCCTCGCGTCGCCATCAAACCAGTCCAACGGGCAGATTGCGCTTTTCCACGCGCTGTGCGCCACCTCGGCGTTCAGTCGCGGGCAACTCCTCAATGGAGACAGCAAGAACCTCACGCTGGCGATGAAGCACTATAACCTGGCCATCATGCACCTACGCCACAGCCTGGTGAATCTCAAGGACACGGACCACGACCTCGGTCAAGTCCACCTCCAGCGGGGCTCCATCCTCGCCACCATCACCATGTTCTCGGCGATGGACATGATCACCGGGCGTGCCAGCGAATGGCGCACCCACCTGCAGGGCGGGGCCTCGTGGCTGTCCACCATAGAAGAGAGCGAGTGGGAGCGCGACAAATCCTCCTCGATGGTCTACCAAAGTTATCTCGCTATTGCGGCGCTGTGCAATATCCACCTCCCCTCGACCATCGACGTCGAATCTGACAATTTCTTGGGCGACGAGAGAAACTACGTGCTCGATCGATTTTTTGGCCTTACCCGTCCGATCCTCAAACATATCGTCGTGATGAACAGCCTGATCAAGCGTATCTCTACCACAGCTTCCGACCCGCCGACTGCCGAAATGCTGGATGATCTAGAAACCCAACTCTACGCCCAAACTCCATCGAACCTCGACCTGTCGGGCTTGCCACCCATGGCTCAATCCCTAACCCTGCACCACGCCTACGTCTTCTACTATGCCTCACTGATCTATTTCCTCCGCACCGTTCGGGGCTTCTCCCCCCGAACCACCTGCGTCCAGAATATGGTCTCGAAAGCCGTCACACACCTTGAAGATATCGAAAGTCTGGGAGGCGACAGTATAGGTTGTACATTAGTGTGGCCGCCGTTCATTGTGGCATGTGAATGCCTAACTGAGGAGATGCAGGAGAGGATGCTCAACTGGTACAGGCTGAAGAGGAGGCATGGGTTCATGAACCTGGAGATCTCGAAGGACATCGCAAGCGAACTGTGGCGGAGACGGGACTTGGTGCGTGACGGGGGTAAGGCGGACTCTGATATACAGTGGCAGGATGTCTTAAGGGAGATGAAAATGGACATCGTCCTTGCCTGATTGGGGTCACTAAGCAACCCAGCTGAATGGGATGGCGCAATATAGTGAAGGTCGGGAGTTAGGCTTAACAAGCAAAGGGGTTGTTGGGGTTGATATCAGTGTTTGAAGTGAACGGGTATGAAGAATCGGTTGACGAGGGTTGTCTGAAGCGCGAATGAAGGCGCTGAAGCAGCACATTGATCGACTCCGCGAGAACCTCCTCAACGAACTCCTGTTGCCGTGGCCACCACGCCACGGCACCGAACATCCTTTGGTTGATCTCTGATGCTAGTACTTCTCGCCCTTCACGCTCAAAAAAGGCAATAAAGTCTTGCACTGTATCCGCATGCGTGCTGTCAGCGTACGGATCCAAGGGCAATGCGGAGTTCGGGAACAGGATCTTGTAGATGTCAAACCATGCATCGGAGCGATTCCGACCCATTTCACGCCTTTTAATTGCCGTAAGTTGATCTTGAGTCATCTTCTCTTCGAAGGGAGAGACCTGTGGTTGACAGGACCTCTCCACAATGTGGGCATCCAAGACGCCTTTTGAGTCAAAGGATGAGAAGCAGGTCGGACAGTGATGTTCGGGCCGGCGATGTACGCGATACAAATGCTGCTTCAGACGAGCAATGTCTCTCAGAAAACAACTTGAACATCCTCGATAGTTCTGTTCGAGCCCATTGCGCTCAGAATACCGAGAAGGATCGAATTTTGAGTATGGGCAGGCCAGGAGTTTCGAGACTGTGCAATTCGGCGATGCCTCGGATGTCCTTGGGATTTTGCTGCGCCTCGATCCTTCCCCTTCGTCATCCGGGGGCAGTCTCTTGCGCTGAGAGTTCTGAGTTGACAGAGGCGTTGTGAGCGAGGTGGAAGGTGCGGTCCCATTTGCTTGGCTAGACGTGCTTGGGGTGGAGCTTGTCTGCGAGGAATTCTCAACGCCATCTCTCGGCGTATCTGCCTGCCCAAGGTACAATGTAACGAGGACAATAGCAAGTACAGCTAGGGACATTGCTGAGCTCGGCGAATCAATGGATGTCGCCAAAACAAGAGAATTGTCGCCGGCCACAAAAGATGCTTCTCCATCCGATTCAAACCAAGGCGAATTCGATGAGTTCGAATACGACAGATGGAGGGACAAGGGCTGCGGGGTTGGGATGCGAACGATAGACTGTTGTGAATCGGCCGTTGCCCAATGTCCTTGACACAAGAAGGCTGCATCTTCATCATTGCTCTGGACCTTTTCAAGCCACTCGTCAACACTTTCACCATAGACCTTGTTAGCTGATTCCTAATCGAAACACTCACAGTAAGCTTTACTCACGGTGCCTTTGGGAAGTGCTCTTCAGCCCTAGATCTTCCTTTGCCCAAATTACTATGGGCCGGTGGCTCCTGACTGGGCTCGGGATTAAGAGACTCAAGACTGAGAGGCTCGAGACTGAGAGGTTCGGAACCGATGAGTTGTGGAAGCAGTTGCTCTTTATCGACATGGAATGTATAGTTGGCGTGTTTTGACTTGATATGGTTGTCATAATCGGTCTCGAGACTGAATGTGCGTTGACAGCTCTGGACAGGACATACATAATTGCGTTGGATTCTCGGGTCATTGGGCTCGTTAAGCTGAGGGAAAACTGACTGCCATGGAGTTCGATGGCTCGAAATTTTCCGTCGCTGGCCAGAAGTTGCACCGTAAACGCACAGACTTTTTCTCGTCGCACACGCCTCGCAAGGGTTACCCTCGCTGCACTGGTCTCGGTCAGAGACACCTCCGGTGAACACTCCAAAATGCACTAGAGATATTTATACCTTGGTTCTCCTCCGCTTGCAGGCATCGCAAGCGGTGGATATCCTTCGAGGACGCCGAGAAGATGGAGGCGCCTTGAGACCTTCGCCGCCTGAATGGACTGTCTCTTGAATCTCGTCTAAGGGTGTCTTTGCATCGTCGAGGAGGAGATGTGATGGTTCAAGGTAGTCCTTACAGCTGTAATATCCAGAATCGCCCGAAGGAATAGTACCAGGTACCTCAAAATGTACCGGTATGAAGGGGGTAAAGCTCACTCGTGTCGAAGATGTCGCTGCATCTCGAAGTCCTCCAGTAACCACATGGAAGACCTCGTCAACAAAGTCAGGGGCTGGCATATCAACCAAGTCAGGTTCTGAAGATTTGCAACTGTCCATGGTCCTCAAAAGATGCCCAATGTCGCCTGCCGATGGAGTGACCTGTTGCTAGAGAATGGCCAAATGTGCCATCAAGAAGAGGTCGATGGGAAGCTCGCAATCAGGCTGGCCTTTAATGATATTCGGATGAGCGCTCGTCTCAATTGTGCAGCCTCATTCCCTGGCCGGGCCCATGGCTACACAACACACCGCTGTGCATACTGACTGCGCCACCAACCCCAATGGTGTGCATGCAGGCTGTGTCGACGGCCAATCGCGCAGGGATAAAAGGCAGCGACTACCGCTGGGGAAGGCCATGTCGGCCAATGGACGGGATCACCAAGTGCGAGATGCGGGAATCCCGTGAATGCTCCCACGGGAGTGTCCAAAAGAGCGAGAAAGGTGTGTTGATTGGATCGACGGGAGGATGATGGTCTCGTCAAAGTCCCCCAATCCCGAAAATCATTTGTCTGACTTTACGGAACAGCACAAATTACAATGAGTGCATCTTGTCAGACGGAAGAATATCTCGGCGTCGTCCCTGCGATGTGCCTCCGCAGTCAGTGGTCATCCAGCTTGATACAATATCACAGAAGTCCAAGAAGGTGAAATACCGGCTCGCTCTCCCACTGTCAATAACTCCCTCTGTTGAAGGACCTTTGGGCTTCCTTGTCGTCGTCCCGGAGAAGGTGCTGCTCGGAGAGCACGAGAAAATATTGCAACAATGATACACGTGGCAGAATTGCCAGTGGGCCATAGATTCTATTCTCTTGTTCTTCGATTACGCTCTCAATAGACCATATCCTTCCCTTTCGTGTTTCGCGCAACATGTATCACCTCGTCCGCTCCCTGTACCTCTATGCAACCAGCAAGCCAGGTAAGCTCCGCCAGACCGTACCCTGCATCTTGTCAACGAGGCTGATCTGACCCGGCCGTGATCAGAGTACTCCATCATCCTCCTAGGCCTCGACAATGCCGGCAAAACCACCCTTTTGTCACAGATAAAAGCGCTTTATAACACCACCGCAGACCCCGTCGCTGGCCAGACAGGCGATGCTCCTGCTTCGGACACCGCAGGCAATACTGTGCCCACCGTCGGCCAAAATGTTGCAACTATCGACCTGCCCGAGATGTACTTGAAGATCTGGGATGTGGGTGGACAAATGAGTCTAAGAAAGCTATGGATGAGCTACTATAAGAGCGCGCATGCCGTGGTGTTTGTGGTGGACAGCACGGACATAGGGAATGGAGAGATCGACGGGGCACCACAAACCCCCGGGTGGCACGGGCGTAAGAAGAGCTATATTGGAAAGGGTGGTGACGAAGACGAGCCACAGACTCCATGGACTCCAATGACGCCCATGACGCCAGGGTTTTTCTCGTCTGGATTGCCTCAGGGTCGACTGGACGAATGTCGAGCCGTTCTAGAAAGCGTACTCGAGAATGACGACACTGCTGGGATTCCGATCTTGATTTTGGCCAATAAACAGGACAGGGAAGATTGCCTCGAGGTTGTCAGGATCAAGGAAGGCTTCGTGAAGAAAGTTTTCGAAGGTGAGAAAGGGGGAATGGTTCGTGACAGTCGTGTCCTACCAGTAAGCGCGCTGAAGGGGACAGGAGTAAAAGAGGCTGTCGAATGGGTCAAAAGCCGGGTTGTGTGGAACAAAGAAAGTCGTCCACCGATCATGAGGTAAACATTGTCTATCTGATGGTCCATGACAAGCGTCATATGTTGCGAGATTCTTCCACTACCAAGATGATACTGGTCCAGAGAGAACAACCCCGACGTCCGCTGTCTCCGCAAAGATGCCTCATGCCACTCAAGCCCCAGGTGTCTCAATTTTGAGCAAAGCAGCTGCAGTGTCCCTCACAGTCACTTCTAAGGGTGTCCACTCGTACTGGAACACTTCATCTACGTCCTTCGTATCGAGCCTCGGAAGTGTCAGAGTGGAAGCCTCGTCATTATCCTCGCCAATACGATCCGAGATATTCAACGCAGACTCCTTCCGCAACGCATCGGCAATCTGATTGAAGATCATGGGATGCCCGACGACAAACCGCTTATTTGCTGCCCTGGGATTCCTGAGTGCAGCGATTTGAACTTTCGCGAGGTCGCGGACATCAATCTATACCCAAGCCTAGTTCAGCTTTGCGGCAACCAAAAAGGCGATTCACGGGCATTCTTGGAAAAGAGAAGTGGACTCACGCATCCTGGAAACGCCGTCGCTGGCACCTTCCCACCCTCGCCCTTCCTGCTGTTCATGATACCATAAATCAGGCCGTTGCTGAAATTGATCTTCTCTACCCCACCCACTTTCTGCAACATGGGACCAAAGATCAAGGGCGGCATGAAGTTGGTCACGGTGAAGGAAGGCTTTTCTTCTTCCACGAACTTCCAAATGGCTTGCTCGGCGAGCTTTTTGCCAACGCAGTACGAGATCTGGGAACAAACAAAGCGGTGGTGTTAGCGAGTGCTCTGGAAACCGGAAGGACTCCAGAACTCCAAAATTCCTCGTCTACTTTGACAGAACCACTTCCCTGGGTGGATGATGGAAAGAAAACTGAGAGAAGACTCACATAATTACTCTCCGCCTGCACCGCATCCTCCCTTCCCAAGGGCAACCACTCCCCGCTGCCGAAAACTCGGCTCTTGATGTCCTCCTGGTTGCCGAGTGTGATCGCGTTCAGACTCCCCGTAACACTCACGGCTCTCACATTCTTCCCGTACGCCTTGGCGCTCTGGAGCAAACCCAGATTTCCCAGCACATTGGGCTTCTCAAAGGACTCCTCAAAGCTCGTGCTGTCGGGGATATCGACCATGGGCGCCGCCACGTGAACAATGTACTCGATGTCTGGGTGTGCCTGGAAGACAGAGTCGAAAGCGCCGGGGACGGTGAAGTCGGGGACTGGGTGGATTTTGATCTTGGACACGGGCCACGACGGGTTGTTGGCGAGCAGCGATTCGGCGGAAGACGGGGAGCGAACGGCAATAACAACGTTGTGATTCTGGGCGAGCAGCTCATCGAGGACTGTAGCCCCCACGAACCCTGATCCGCCGGTTAACAGCGTTGTGCTGGTGGACATACTGACGACAGATGGAACTGGGATTTCAGAGTGACCTCGAAACCTCTAACTTTCAGGCAAACGATAGCTATAAGATATAGTGGAAAGGCGTGGAGGAAAGATATTGAAATAGATTGGGTTCGACTTGAATTTGTGATACCTACTTATACTGCTGGTTTGCTTCAATCACCTGGGCATGTATTGCCATTTTGCTCTTCCTTTCCATGGCTCCGCTCTGGCATTTCTCAGCACGGAAAATGCCTATCAAACCTCATCTCAACGATCTTGTGAATAAGGCGGGGCGAGGACAAAAGCACAGGACCATATAACTGCTGGTCTCCAGGGTATGTGCGGGTTTTTTGAGATTCTGCCTCCAGGGCCAAGGCAAGCCAATGCCACGCGGATGTGCTTTGTCAGCCTTCTTGGTGGTTCTCATTGGATCGTTTCTCGATTAGGCAAGACGAAGTTGCCGTATGAGGACAGGAATACTGGACGAATGCCTCTTCCTTCAGCTCATCTTTGCTCTGGGCCTTGCTGCGTTTCTCACATGAGACTTGCATTTAATGACGACGTGATCCCTTGCAGAAGCATCAGTCATACCCAGCATTCCTGGTGCTTATCAAAGCCGATGGATTGTAAATCAATGTTCATTTGGTTGAGCATCATCTCCATGGTGAAGCACTGCAATAAAATGCAAAATTAGTGCGCACAACAAAGAGGAGGTGACCGACCTTTGACTTACGATCTCTTTGGACTCGGCGTCGCTCTCACAATCCACAAGTTCTGCCGGATCCGGTTCCTCTCCATCTCCTTGACCGCGATCATCTTTGACATCACCTGCATATTTGCCTGCGAAAGCCTCCCTATCTTCATTGATGGTCCACAGCCGTGCGTCCTCCTCGAGCTTTCGTCGCCACTGGGCAACTCCTCCCATCTGGTCAATCCTCTCTTTGGCATCCGCGAAGAGCTCTTCTGCAGTATCTTGGGCAATGGTCCGCCATCGGGAGATCAGAGGCTGCAGTTCAGCATTTTGCTTTGATCCCTCGATCTGAAGAGCTTCCTCTGCCGTTTGGAGAGACCGGCGCAGTTGAGTGAGCCGGATGGACAATGCAGTGTGCTGCCTCTGAAGGTCTCTCAATGCGGAGTCGGGGGGTGCCAGTCGGGAAGATAATCGTGGATTGGAAGTACTTCGAGGAGATGATCGAATGCCTGGTCTTATCTCTGGTGATGAAAGTTGCGCGTTGGATGGAAGCCCTGCAGCCGGAACTTGACTATGAGCTTGTTCAGCAGATGGCTGAGCCTGAGGATTAGTAGAGCGAAGCGGTGAGCGAAAAGGTTTGTTTAGGAACCCGCCAGGTTGCTGCAACTTTCTTCTCTTCGCCGGATGCATTTCGTTTCCCAGGTGGAGTGCCTATCAAACATCCCTTGCCATTATTATTCTTGGATTGCCGTCACCGTTGCCCAAAGCACGACGATTTTCTGTGGACGGAAGACGCGGAGACGGGTAGAGAAGGAGTGGCAGTTTGATGACCCAACAGGCAACTGCTCGGCGATGATGCGGGCAACATTAGTCGATTCCAGGAGTGTCGATGGTGGCCAGCCTCTGTAGATACGGCGACCAAGATTTTCAGTGGATTGCTTCTTACGGGCGATGGACCAAGGTGAGCCCGAGAGTGACTGGCGAAGGAGAAAGCATCACGAGAGGGAGGCGAAAGCTAAAGGGCCGCAGCTCGCAGGGAGTGGATAGACCGCGCAAGTGACAGAAGCCGCGTTTCCGTCTGCGGTTAGCGCAGCTGGGCGGTTTGCTCCTGACTAAAAATGCTGGCGGCCAGGCGGGGCGCTGCACGGTCCGACAATCACGGTTCTGTCTGACGGCCGCGTTCGCTCTGGCTCTCAGCCCTCCAGCCCTTGTGCAGGCGCCCAGACTTCAAATGACCGCCCCTGATTTCGCCCAATGCGGGTTCTCGCAACACCAAACCGAGAAACCCTGGTCGCTTCATCCTTCTCTCTTCTGAGAGCGTCTTCGCGCGCCGTGAGCAGCAAACCGCCCTGTGGCCTCTCCTGCTCGCCGCCTCCCGTTCTGCCGTCACACGCGCCTCTCAAACCCTTCAGCCCTCTCACTTCTCTCCTGCGCTCCCCAGATCTGATCTGAGCCAACCCAAACCCAAACCCATACCCAGAACCACGCAAAAATCCCAAGCCATGCCATCCAGAATGATCCGGCCACTTACACACAAAATCACACGCCAGGTCCAGCTCCAGCACCGTCTTTGTCTCATCCCCTTCAACTCCCATGCCCACCTCATCTTCACTTTTTCTCCTACTCATCATCACCCTTTCTACCCATCGACTTGCACCCACCCACCATGACCACTCGTCACCAGCCTATTCCACCCTTACCGACACCACACTACTAAAGTGACCACAATAATAATACCCTCGCACCTCAGCTTCAACGCACAGGGAAATAATCTCAGCCACCTGCCGACTGCCGCCAGCGCCAGCCTCAACCAAAGCTGAACCGCTGACTGCACACACACCAACAATCTTGCCTCCCACCGAAAACCTCCTTGCCATTTCTACCTCACCACTCTCAATAATAACCCTTCACGGCCATGTCCTCCTCAAGTACAACAGGTCGGTCACCCTCGGCCTCGGCTAAAACAGACAAGAACAAAAAGCAAGTCAAGATGGTCACACTTAAGCTGTCTCCAAAACTCCTACGTCGTTTTGAGGAGCCTCCAACCAAATCAGAAGAGCAGTCTACAGCCTCAGCAGCGTCATCCCCACCTGCTGCAGTCGAGGAAACTTCTACTCTGAAAGTCCCTGAAGTAAATGACAATGCATCCGAGGCCGCCTCAACCCCGGCTCCCACACCTGCCGATGCAGGCGATACCTCCAACGGCGATGGCTCGAAGAAGCGCAAAGGAGGCTCTCTGGCAGGCACCAAGAGAAATCTAGGACAAATGTCCGAAGTGAACGGACTACCAAGGCCACGAGGCAAGCCTGGCCCCAAAAAGAAACCCAGACTGTAAGTACACTCGACCTCTGTGGCGTCACCGTCCATTGGCGTCTTCTTGCACACATTACTGACTCTGCATCCGTAGGGAAGATGGCACCATCGATCATGGCGGCGTAAAAAGCTCGACCCCGGTTGGCATCGGTGCTGGGCACAAGCTGGGCCCAAAGGCGAACCAAGGTGCCATCAACGCTGGCCTTCGTGCCCTCGATCGCTCTGGCAAGCCCTGTCGTAAATGGAGCAAAAAACCGTTCACTCTCAAGAGTTTCACCGGAGTGGTTTGGGAACTTGCTTCATGGCGAGGCCAGGAGAGACCCCAAGCTCTCAATGGCGAAGAGTCTAGCGATAATAACCAAGTCTCACAACAAAGTTCCAGCGACATGAAACCCAACGAAAGTGATGTCGCCATGGATAGCAATGCTGGCGACCAAGCAGATCCCATGCTCATGTCGACACCCGCCGCCAGTTCTCCCGCGCCGATGCCACCTCCATCGGCAGCTATTGCTGCTCAAGGCTGATATTTCGAATCATACACGACCGTTCATTGTCAGAATCCTGGTCTTGCCGCCTGGAGACTTCTGACGCTGCAAAAGTTGTCGGCGAAGTGCGATACATCTGTTCGCATTCCAAAAAAAAAAGGTAGGGAGCATTTTGGATCCCTTCACTGCCATAGTGCTAGAGCCGGTAGAGCTCGAGATGGCACCGGTTACAATGTGGTTCAGCATACAGCATGGCGTTTTCGGATCATGGTTCTATTTCGGTGCTTGTCATCTGCCTGCAAAACGGAGTATTGTGAATGGCAGGGGACTTGTACTACAACAAACAGAGGATCGATTCTTAGCAACGGTTCTGGTGGTATGTCACAAAGAAATGAAAAAGGTTTCAGGTTGATCCATTCGGGCGTTTCTCTTCCTGTGAGCTGTATGAATAGACGAGAATGAAGAACAATACATTGATCATGTCCTAAATGTCGCCAACGGCCCTCTGTAGAATAATGCTATGGCGTCAGGCATACCGATGCTGTCGTATGCTTGGTCTGGTGCTCTTCCGGTCGAGGCGGCCCCCGCAACTGCTTAACTAGTAAAAACCACTTGCCACCCAACAGCCGCCCCATAGGACCTGTTATTGCATCAATGACCTCCCCGGAACCCGTATCAGTGCGATAACGACATTCGCAATGCTCTTTCACCCCTTCTTACAGGACACCAGTTGATCCAGTCCTTGAAATCGCCATTGTTCTGTCCGTGAACGAAGTAGACGAGCATGCCTTGAGCCGATTCTTTCTGCGCACTCTCCCACGTCTGACTTCCAGGCCAAACGACCGCCAGCAAACCCACCGACCGCACCACTTACCGCGTGACCCCTTCACCGATTCCCTCCTCTCGGTCTCTACGAAGGAGGCGAGGCGATCTGCCATCCCCGTCTATTACGTCCTTCGCTCTGAACCACGATGACTGACGGCACTGGGTCGGGCAGTAACAACCGATCGAGTCAATTTGGCGGTAGTGTGCCTCGACGTTTGTCATATGCTTCTGTGGCCTCAGGCGCAACTGCTCAGGCTCTTCACCACCCTACTCGATCGGGTGCGTTCTCCCATCTCGTGTCCTCGACCCCCAGCAGCTCGTACCCTCCTCAGTATCAGCCGGAGCCACAATATCAAAGACGATATTCGGAGCAAGACCAGGACAGTCTCGGAGTCAACTCCTGGCGGAAACCAACGCCTCTACCTTCATATTCACGAAAGTTTGCCAACACATCAGATCTTGGAACGAACACGATGTCCCCCAATCCTTTCTTCATCCCCTCCTATCTGAGACATTCTCGATACATGGCAAAGTTGGAAGCCGCGCACAAGGCCAAGGTGAAGAAAGAGCGGGAGCAACCATCAGGAGGGTCTTCCGCGCACAACTCGTTCCCCACAGGTGTTGGAAATACAAGATTAGCGCCATCGCATCGTGGCATGACCTACGATATAATCGAAAGCAATCCTCCTAAAGAGGAGGACGTATTACCTCCGTTGCCTTCGAGGTGGAGCGAGCAGGACAAATACCCCGGGCTAGATATCATTGATGGCCACGACCTGAAATACAGTGGCACCGCAAGCAAGGCCGAGATCGAAGCAGCATCTGTGAGAACGGATCATGCAATGCCGGTTGCGTGTGGGATATACTATTTTGAAGTGTACATCAAACAGAAGAGCAAGGACACAGCTATAGCCGTTGGGTTTTCCACAAGTGAAGCGTCACTTGAGCGGTTACCGGGCTGGGAGACACAATCATGGGGATATCATGGGGATGACGGAAAGATGTTTTTCGGGGAGCATTCAGGTCGTGGCTACGGCCCAACCTTTGGCACAGGCGATATCATTGGGTGTGGAGTCAACTTCAACACCGGTCAGGCCTTCTTCACCAAGAACGGACAGGACCTTGGTGTATGTTTCCGGGAGCTGAAAAAGGACGTAAAACTGTACCCCACGATCGGTATGAAAAAGCACTCCGGCGCGCTATTGGCAGGCAATTTCGGTCAGGAACCTTTTGTCTTTGACATCGATGATAAGATGCTCACCGAGAAGGCGATTGTGTCAAGAGAGATTGCGAAAGCCAAAGTCACATCGTTACGACCGCAACGGGACGAGAGCACCCTCATTCAGGAGTTGGTGGCGCACTTCTTAGCTCACGACGGCTACGTTGAAACAGCAAAGGCATTCGCAGAGGAAATGAGAACAGAGAAGCAATCGTTGAACAATGCGCTTCCTTCAAATACGTCGACACCCCGCGAACGGGACGACACTGACGCAGTCCACCGACAACGTGAGTATGGTTTGATTTTTTCACAGACCTTGAGGCTGACCAATATAGGGATACGTCGTGCAATTCTCTCTGGAGATATCGACCAAGCCTTTGACATCACTGAAACACATTTCCCTACCGTTCTAACAGAAAACCCCGACATTCTTTTCCGACTGAAATGCCGGAAATGGATCGAACTCATTGACAAGTCGACCGAACTCGATACACCAAAACACGCGCCGGGGCATGAGCGGAAGGCTAGTAACCGACCGGAAAACGTTTCTGGGGTAGATGACGATTTTGCCCAAGACATGGAACTTGACGAGCAGCCGAATGGCAGCAGCCGTGCTAATGGCATAGGGAAGTCGCGGGCTAATGACAGCGCCTTGCAACACGATCAGCTCCTCAATGAGGCGATGTTGTACGGCCAAGAACTGCATAGAGAATTCCGAGACGTGGATGAGGAATATGCAAAGGCATTGCGGGATATCTTCAGCCTGGTGGCATACGATGACCCTAGGGGCAGCGTCAATGGACACCTTTTGGATCCTGCCGGCAGAGTTACAGTCGCAGAGGAGCTGAACTCTGCCATTCTAGGTTCGTGCTCTCCCAAAACTTTGGCACACTCACTGACACCTAGCAGTGTCACTTGGGCGTTCCCCTTCGGCTGCCTTGGAGACGGCGTGGAAGCAGACGGAAGCTTTGCTCGATGTTCTCAGCGAAGATGGCGGGCCCGCGGCTTTCGTCAATCTCCAAGCAACGTTCTCGTCTTGACCGTTGATGATTATCAAGGCGACATCCTTTCGCCGTACCTTCCGATGGGAGGCTCATCTGGTTGTGCGGCTTTACCGGATAATCTCGTTGGCGGCTGGGGAGGGCTGAGCAGGATGTTGCCATACTCTATGATTCGTCCTTTGATGGGATTTTGTTGGGAGGGAACGCTCATCTCATGGCGGGGGGCGCTGGCGGCTTGGGGGACACCGGAATAGTTTCGACAGCATCACAATGGAACAGCGAGTCCCACGGGCCCGGGACAAGGGATATACAAACCACCCTTATGCAATCTGTACCTAGAGAAGAGGCAGATCTTTGCAGCCCCGAGCAATCGACGATCTGAGCAAAGTCCAACGTCGTGGCCCTGCTCGTGTTGTTTGAAGGTTGTTGCCATCAAGACCTTGCTGAACCTGTTGCGGGTCACAACACCAGAGAGGTCGTTGTATAGCAAAATTCTCCTGCCCGAATTCCCTTGTCCTCATCTCGGCTTTGCATTGATAGGTGACTGCCCACGACATCACAGTTGCTGGCTTGTATAGCATGAGCAACGTCCTGACCCCTGTCCTATCCATTGCCAGCTTTACGCCGCAGCAGCCGCTTCTTGCAGTTCCGCGACTTTCCCCTCGAGCACGCAGCCCAGCGCTCTCTCCAAGGCCACCACAAACGCTAGTTGGACCTGTGCTTCCCCGGGCTCCTGGACGAGCTGTGCCTTGTTCGAATTCCTTTCCTGCAACCCCATGTCCCCGACCTTATCCCAATCCGTCTCGTGCCCGAGCACGGTCCGCAATTGCTCTGCATCGTCCACGGAAACTCCGATCGTTCTCATCGCATCCATGGCCTTTGAGTCCGCAAATGGCCACAACGCGTCGCGCCAGCCGTCCACGCATTGAATTCTTCGACAGAAGATTTCTCCGCCCGTCACCGCCAAGCCGGGGACGGACGACTTGATATGTTCGATGACACCGTGGGACCCGCCCTCGTTGGCCTTCTCGGCCAACTTGAACATGGTCTCGGATTCACGATACAGTTCCGCGGTGCGGAAGAGGTACGAAGCCGTCTTCTGGCGATGTTGCGTGCGCGCTGCCTCGAGGGCCTCCCACACCCCCTTCTCCCCCGCGGAGATGATCGCCTCGGGCGTGTTCAGGCTGAAAGGTTCGTTGAGCAGGGTGCGAATGCTCCGCATGCCCAAAGTGTGCGAGAGCGGCTTGGAGAGCATGTGTGCGCAGAGCAAGTGCTCAAAGGGCGTGAAGCTGGACGGAGAAGTTAGGGAATAGGACTTGGACTCCTTGGGCTTCTGGGCGTTTTCGAGTTCGTCCGCGGGGAAGCAGTAGGGCAACGCTGAGGGAGAGAGCAGGAAATTGAGAAGTTGTTGGGGCGAGGCAGGATGATCTGCGTTGCGAGGTGAAGTGCGGGAGCCCCGTCGTGGTGCCTTGGTGTCCGGTTCGGATTTGGAAGACGTCGTGGGAGCATCTTTACGCTTCTGACCGGCATGCGCAGAGCCTGCCGCTGGGTCCTCCGGCTCTGTCTCTGGCACTGCGTCGTTCTGTTCTTGAGGTGCGCGGTCGGCACCAGGATACGGCTCTGGTTCTTCACGTGCAGCCTTGTTCCCCTGTTCAGCCTCTGCCTCGGCCTGCTTCTCCCTGCGAGCCATTTCCCCCTGAAGTCGAAGAAGTTATTTAAGCCCTAGCAAGCCTCCTGATCAACGGCTGAGGAGAAGAGAGCCTACAGTGGCCACGTAGATTAATGCAAAGGGGCAACAACGGGCGCCCTCTCTTCCTTGAGCGAGAGGAGCAGTGGCCTTCTGGGAAGTTGGCGTCTTGCATTCTGGCATCTCGTACCGTGTCCCTAGTACCCAGGAGACCGACCAAAAAGTCATGACGTATCTAGGAAGAGATCTGGGGAAAGTTTCGGTAGAATTCGCCAAAGGATGAGCGCCAATGATTCATCGAATGGAAGATGCTCGAGAGAGCCTCGTCGTGACGTTTGTTTGGGGGGGGGGGGGGGGGTATGGTTATGCATTCTTGCACGTTTCTACGCATCCTTTGCGCATGAGCTTGTGCAGGACGCATTGGGACGCATAAAAGGGAGCTTCGGCATCAGTCTGTCTCCTTTGGTACCTCCAGGCTGCTTTCGGGGGGCATGTGGGCGTGCTCATTATTGCGCGATACGGGGGCGGCCGAGGTGCGCTCGCAATCCACTTAGTCGCTAGTGACTACCTGGATTACTCGAGAACGAAAAACCTAATAATAGCCATGTGCGACTTCGTCCTAGAGGGTGAGCGAAGGCCGCCTTGACCTGGGCTTTCAACTGAGCCATTACCTGGGCGTCACTGAGCGCTCCCTGAGCATTCCCCTACGTAGCCACGTAGCGCCTAATCAAGCCCCCAAGCAATCGGCTCAACCTTCCCCTTACTTAGGCATCTGTTTCAGATGGGCGTTGGGAAACCTGCCAGATTCCCTGCTCGCACCCTCCTGCCCAAATTTTTCTTGCGACCATGAGCCCGGCAGTGCGGTAGGGTGATTCGTGCGCCGCAAAGCAAAGACTTGAATTGAGCAATTAGCAGTCTGGGCGTAAAAAAAGCTTGCAGTCTTACATCAAATTGCGAGCGGTGTGTAGTCTAATATTACTTCCTCGTAATGGCGCCCAATAAATCTGCGCCGCCTAATCTTGGAGTTAGCCCTCGTTCTCCTTTAGAATTACTATATCAAGCAGTCAAGATTACCGTCGATCTCGATCTCTCTCAGAAAGTTATTTCAATGCTTTCAATTGAATTGAGGCCAGTAAGAAGTATTCGGTAAAGCAGAACATATAATAATTTTGTTATTATCGCCTTTTTACAATTATCTACAGACAACGCTCTATCCCTCGGTGTCGTGAGGGACAGAAAGTAGTGCTATTGATAAGGCTGTAGCGTAACAGGGGGGGATTGGAGCAAGGGATGCGCGTATGTCCTTAGTGTAATTCCATATCTCTTTTTCCAAAGGACTAACTAGAACGATAGTTCAGAGTGCGCCCCGGACAGTTTGTGATCAATAGAGCGAAGCGCCCATTAAGTGCATCGCGAGAGAATTATTCTTCATGGCTGCCTTGTCACCAGGTAAGTAGCAACCAGTGCGGTACCTTGTCAGGGGCCACTTTTCCAGCACAACAATCACCCCTTTCTTTGGCAGGTTGAACCGTGAACGATTGATCAGCGCGAGAAGTTGTGGTGGAGGCTTGAGCGAGGAGATTGGGTTCGGGACGCTGGACCTCGCCCACGCTGTCCCTGCGTCTGCAGCTGTAGAAGGGCCAAGCGCCACTCGGGCTTTGGAACGGTGCTGTGCGATACGGAGGATATGTACGGACCACGGAGTACCTGATCAGATCACAGAAGCTCGAAGTACAGAAAGACTTTGAAGACCTATCAAAGCGAGAATGGCGCCGTCCACGGAAGCGTCGGCAGCCCGGTCGGGCTTCGCGGGGATCGCGAGCCGCCCGGGACTGGCACGTGGTCACCTATTGTTCCTGTCTTTCGTAGCTTTGGAACGCCTTCATGCTTGAAGATTCATGCTACTTGATACTCCGTGCAACTCGACGCTCCTTCATTATGCGCCCGATAGCTCCCATCCATGCCACTTATGCAGTCTCGCAACTCGCTCGGCCAATGCTTCGGCCATCTGCCTTCTCAGTGCTCGTATTTTGGACGCCATGCCAGTCGGGTGGTGAGCGATGGGAATGCCCCCTGCACGAACCGATTTAGATGGACCAATCTTACTGAAGTCTTTAGTCGGTCTGCATTCCTCGTCGCCCCTGCATTGCTGTCGCTTGAGATGGCTTTGTCTTACTACCCCGCTTAACAGCAGCTCTACAAAAT
The DNA here is from genome assembly GCF_000835495.1 of Cladophialophora immunda. NCBI lineage: Eukaryota > Fungi > Ascomycota > Eurotiomycetes > Chaetothyriales > Herpotrichiellaceae > Cladophialophora > Cladophialophora immunda. The sequence goes on from NW_015622541.1 coordinate 5,813,201, forward strand.
CTCCTCTCCTTGGTCCCACGATTGGTGATTTACCATTTATCGCAACAGTGAACATGGACAACAATGAGGATGGACTTCCCTACACCTGAAAATATTCTCCATGCCTCCTAAACGATCTTCAAAGGCTCGATCTACTTCCCGCAGAGCAAAGAAGCTTGCAAGCCAGTCTGAAACTGCGCCACAGGCTTCAGAAAACGTGCCTGCGGCCGTCCGGCAGCCTCAGAAACCTGCCAGGAAACAGAGAAAACCCGACGTAGGTCTGAGATCTCCAAGATCTAGCAGCCCTCATAGCTTCTGCGAAATTCACATGCCATCGTCGCGCTGTCTGACCTCTGCGGCTGACGATTCAGAATATCCAGAAGCCTGAGGTTCAAGGACCAGAGGTTCAGAGAACCCAGAGACATACCCGAAGATCTCAAACTTTGCCGCTTTTGGAAAAAAGAGACGATATAGACACGGTTACATGGAAACGCAAACGACGTCCAGCGAAATCATCGCTCGTTGCTGAATCTCCCAGTCCAGCAGAATCACTTGTCGCGGAACAACAAGCATACCAAACTACGAACGTGGTACCTTCTATCGACCAACGGAACTCTCCTATAGAATCAGCTTCTGCAGGACAACAAGATCAATTGGGTTTCGACTTGCTTTCAGCCGATCTTCAAACTGAAGAGACTCTCAGCCTCCGGAGTTCCACCGAGTCTGAAACCACCACTTGGCTCAGAGATCCACCAGATGCCGAGACAGTTTTCTTGCAGCGCAACGGGTACACAACTGAGCTGAGTGACGACGCACTAGCAGCTATCCAAGTAGTCCTCGGCAAAGAAGCAGCAACAAAAATGGCAGGCATCAGATCTGACAGTCTAGATTTCAGGAAAACCTTGGGAGTAGACCGCAACGTTCTCTCCAATGAGACGAAATGGGACGATCCCGAATGGGCACATCTACAGTCATATCAGCCCACGTTAGACTCGGAAGAAGATCCAATTACTGATTTCTTGGATAAGCTCTGGTTGGCAGACCTTGGCTTTTGCAAAAATCAGCAGGAAGCAATATTTCAGCGGACAGTCATGATGGCAATGATCAACCGACATCGGCTTATCTTTGCTGGTAACAAAATAGCAACAGCGTCCCCTTTGATGTTCAGTGTCGAAGCCTCGTGGACTTGCCCTCCGATGCCCACACGAAAGTACTACAGACAAAATGAGGGAAACCCTTTTGCCAAAATGCCGAGGCCAGACCTTTGTGTCTCGTTTCGTAGGACCGAGATTCTGGACCCAGACTTTTGGACCACCCTCCTTCCGACCACGCAAGAACTCATTTGCTATGAGGGCATAAGAGACCTCAATAATGAGGCATCCCGGGCCTTTGGGTTCTTCTTCGTTGAGGCTAAAAGATCCAGGCTTTGGCCGGACGACGAAACGGCTCTCAACCAGGCTCTCAACGATGCCAGCCAGGCACTCCATAACATTTATGAATTTTTCAGAGAAGCAGGGCAAACTGCAGAGTTCTTTTTGCGCGTGCGAGTCTTTTCCGCTACTGCCTCCGAAAAAGGCGTCATAATACGCGCCCACTGGGCATGCGAGCTGCCCGTGAACACTAAAGTGTCGAAAGCACGGATTGATCCAAGGTATCCTCTTCAGTTCCGACATCAGATTTATCAAAGCTTTATGGGCGACGGCTTCGATCGCTTGAAGGTTGTGGAGGCATTTGAAAAGATCATGGTGGGATATGGACAAAAACAGTTGCTGCCTCTTCTCAAGACAGCTGCAGAAAGCGTGAGGGTAAAGGCGAGCGAAGCCTACGAGAAAAGGGGCCAGATACCATGGGAAAGCTTTTTCAACGATTACCGCTACGGCCAGTCCGGAAAACCCGGTAGCAGAGTGACTAGCCGGCTGCCGACACCAGCGGGTGGAAGCAGCCCACGACATGATCCGACGTCCAAAGACACCATGTCTATGCGAGACACTTTCACGTTCAGTACGACTAGGAGGGAGTATCAAGAAGACCCAGAAAGCACCTCGTTGAGCCAAGACGTGGAAGCTTTGCAAACAACCAGCTTCTACTCGCAGCGCTCAACGAGCTCACGGAATCAAGATCGAGGTCCCATGGCCACCGAGCACGACAACACCCCAAGCAAGAAACGAAAGATAGGGAACACTAAGACGTGATGGCAGTTCATTGGACTCTATCCAGGGCGTTTGCTTTTATACGTCTGTGGAGGTTGTGGGCCAAGCTGCAACTCAAGGAATTTATTTATCTGCAATCGCGACCCGGAACCGCCGCTAAAACTGAGTCTCGGCTTGTAGAGCTGCTGCACGAGCAATATTATCAGCCTGTTCTCGTTCCGGTGCGAGCGAGCGTCAGGAATGACGATGAAGTAAGATCCTTTGGACCATGTATGAATCGAAATGCGTTTTATCTAGTTTCGGGCCTTTCTGACGCCAACTGAGGAGCCCGATGACTTTTTCCGGCCGTCGATGATATAGGGATTAGAACTGCAGAATTCGCTATGTCAGAAGGGGACGAGGAACAGTAGGTTTTTCACGTGATACTACCTAGATCACTCGCGAACCAAAAACTTCATGGCCATTCACGGGATGATCCTAGAGGGTGAGCGAAGGCCGCTTCAAGCTGAGCTTTAGCTGAGTCTTCGGCTGAGTATCACAGATGAGCCGAGGGTGAGCAAAGCGGCGAGCGGCTGATCCAAAGGGGACGAGAGACGGAACAAGTACCTGATACTACCACTTAGCTACCTACAAGTACTTGTAAGTAGCTGCTTAGGTAGGTCTGGACACGAGTAGCGGACCCTGTAGGGTTACTTTTGCCTGCTTGTCTTGCCGCGGAGAGGGCGTGAGAAGTGACCATCAATCGGGTGCGAGCTCGTCCTGATAGGCATTTGAACCATGAGAAGCCCGCACGAATAGGTGTTGGGCATGTGATAGAGAAGGTCAAAGAAAGACGATCAATCCTCAGGAAGGTTGGCTGCCCTCGCAGGAGTTTGGTGTTTGGTGTGTGGTGGCGATCCTTTCAAGGAGCAAGGAAAGCAATGAGACAGCAGAATCTGACTCGTAGGCGACAAAGTGCTCGGCACGGAGTACAGGCAGCCTCTCCAGGCCGGGTGACCCCTACTAGATGTGCCTGGTTAACTCGATCGGGGCCAGGTCTTAACTAGCGCCACTGCCTATGGGGTCCTCTTGGCCCCCAGTGGCCCTCCCTGGCAGACCCAGTTACTGGGTTGGGTTGGTCAGTCTCGTCAATTCCCCCCGGACATTCTTAGTCCCGACGCATCTCTGAAATTCTGGGGGGCTCCGAGGGTCACGCCCGCCCAATGTCTCCCATGGGCCCCGGCGGCCACCCAAAGGTTGCCTATCAATGGGTGCTTAAACAGCTCACCCTCCAGGTGCCCTCCCCGTATCCCCCACGAACGAGTTCTCCCCGCTTGCCAAGCTCGGGGCAAGATCCCAGGAAATCCTCAAAACTTCCTTTCTCGCCCTGAGTCCTTGGACTTCTTTTCCCACCAGTTCCTTCTCTATTCCCTCTCGTCTTCCTGCTCGTCGTGGTTCTTGATCTTGTCCTAAACAACGACTGTCGTACGCCACATCCGTCAGCATGGAGTCACAAGGAGGCGACATGTCTCCTCCTGCCCAACCAAACACCGGCGCCTCCAGGGCCAGTAGGATGTCGCCAGCACGACTGGCAAGGAAAAGAAAGGCGGATAGAGAGTCGCAAAAGGCCTCCCGCTTGAAGCAGAAGAACTATATCGCCCATCTGGAGGCCTTGGTTAAGTCTTTGGATGCTTCGGCGGGCTCCGACCCGGTCGAGCTGCTGAAACAACAGGGTGCAGAGAATGTCGAGATCAAAAAGGCACTCACAACCATCTGCAAAATCGCCCAGACGGCCCTGGGTGTGAGTGGGGGCGACAGCCGATACATGGGCACCTCGTCTTCGCCCGACCCGATGACCGATCAAGCAGACGTGAAGGACATGAAGCCTGATCCGCCAAAACTGCGAAAAATCCAGCCTTCCCAAACGGCCAAGTTGGATTTCGATACAGATCCTGTCAAAAGCATGGGTGAATCAGAGGCGACAATTGCATCCGTCGCTGACGTCCATCCACATGGCGCCGGTTTCCCTTCCATGTTCACAGAAGATGACGCAAACCTGGGAGAGTTCATTCACCATGATCTCCTGGACTTTACCGTCCGAGAGCCGGGCGCTCAACAGACCTTCGATGCGTCAGAACTCCTCTGTACCAGAGAGGCATTGTCCATGGCCCAAGCGGCTCCTGGTTCCTGGGCGTTTGCACCGTTATCGGAATCTTTGCCTTTACGAACCCACCACCCAGATAGCGGAGGCCGGGACTGGGTATCCACGGTAAACCTGCTAACTACGCCCGTCGTGTTTCCACTCGAGTCTCCCGAAGACGCACTCGATGGAGACATTCCAATCTCAGCCGTATTACGGGGCTGGGATGCAGTCGAGACCCGGCGGCCGCTAGATCCGGGGTGGAAGGTTCTTCGAGAGATTGATCAAAACCTGTTTATCGGATGTGGCATTGCTGAAAGACTGGCTGTCTTGCGGATCATGAGGTTGATGTGCCACGTACGTACTCGCAACATAAAACACCTACGCTTCCCTCCATCCTGGGTTCGCTGACACTGACTCATGGCAGTATATGACAACAGCAGAACGGCGCCCAGAGCTGCCCCCATTTATGCTCAAACGGTTCGTCACGGCCTATACGCTTCCACAATCACCATGCGGTCGCTAATCAGAGCTATAATGTAGGCCGTGTCAAGAGCATATCAAACACCACCCGATGATTGATTATCTTGTATGGTAAGGACTTATCCCTCCCCGTATAGACACATCAGCTCGGCGCTCGCCTGGTGGGCGTCAATGAATCTCCGCATCTGACATGTTCAACAGGCCTGGATTGCGCGAAAGATTAATTTTCTCACAGCAAAAGTTCGCCGCCAACGCAGATCGATATACTGAGCTGTTCCGCACCAATTTCCGCTTCCTGTGGCCGTTCGAGCCCGAGGACATCTACTATCGGGACCCGGAAACAGGGCGATACGCGTTTTCGGAACAGTTTATCGGACGCACAGAGGATCTCTCCTGCTGGACGATGCACAATGACTATTTTATTGCCCTACCAGAGCTACGTGGGGATATCCCTGGATTCCCTCAAACTTCTATCTACACTCTGAGTCAACAGCCGCCGGTGTCACAACAGGCTGTGCAGCGAAAGCCTTTGCCTAGGTCTGGAGACAGTCAAGAGTCCTCGCAGAACGACAAGTGCTCGGTGAATATAGATTTTCCTCATGCCATGTGGGGAAGGATGTCACAAGTGTCTTGAGAGGTTCCGGATGTCCGAGACGAGAAACGTAATACATGATACCCATTATTATGAAATTCACAAAGCCCTAATTGTGGCAGAATATCGTTTATCAGTGGCCATTGGCCTGGTCTTATCGGGCTCTAGTTCTCTTTAACTTACGTCTATGTCACATTGCATCCCCTAGCATCCAGCGCATAATCTGTCAAGCAATTCTCAACCAACCACCACCCCAACCCTGCGGTCTTTCCTCTTCTCAGTCCTCCAGGCAAACCCCCTGGGCGAGAGAAAGCTGGGTGAGACCTCTGTCAGTTTCTTCCCCTGGCTCTCCAATGGACTGCAGGCCTGCGTTCTGAGGCTTCACCTCAGTCTTCAGTATTCTGGTGACGCTACCTGGCTGACCTGACAATATTTCCCTGCTCGCTGAGCAGGGAGCCGCTGCCGGCAGCTTCCAGGTTACATCACTTCCTTTGCCGTTTTAATTAAATTTGAACGGGCAACCAATGATTGCGGCACCTCCCTCGGCTGCGTAGGATCTCAAGGCTTCTGCCTCTTTCAAAACCGCATCTCGCGAGATCTTCTCGAACTTAGCCGGCCCGAGCTCCTCAGGCAGGTAACCTTCGCTCTTGAACTTCGGACCAGGAACATATTGAGAGCCGCCGGACAACAGTCCCAAGAATTTGTTCCAGGCAGTATCCTTGACGTACCAAGGCTCAAGGCTCTGCTGTTTTGCTGGGTGAAGGCGTCCCGATTCCTTGTCCGCTTTGGCCAGAGGATCAAGAGGTCGCGCACGGGGAAGGAAGAAATTGCGGACCACAAAGGCGCGGAGCCGGAAGAAGCGATAGACCAGGACTTCCATGGTGCGTGAGGCTGCCGGATATCCCAACGCGAGCCTCGTCCTCTCTTCGAGCAAAGCCATCATGACCTTGCGGAAGAAGCCGCGCATGCCGGGAGAGACATGTTTGAGGAAAAAGTCGACGGCGACGTCGGCGCATTTTCGGTTGCTGTCGGAATAGACCATGGCCGTCTTCTCGTACTCGTCGCTCCATTCGGCCAACTTTTCGATGGTCGGTGGGATGTCCTTGATTCCCATGCGGTTGCCGACTTCCCTCCAGTAGACGAACATGGCCACTTGTTCCAAGTACGTCAGCTCACGCCATTCGTAGGTGTTGACCCATCGGATGGCCTCCAAGATGTTGACTCCCAAGGTGTGGAGCATCTCTGGCTGAGTGATCTTATCTCCGTACTGCCGGTGCATCCAGTTCATCTTTGCCAGTGCTCGCGATCCGCGCTCACTGTCCATGGAGCCAACGACAAACTCGGTCGTGATGAGGGCGGTGTCGTTGATCCGGCGACCGACATTCGGGCAGCTGCTAAGCTGACGTGTCTTGGCGAGCAGTTCGGTACCTGAGGCGATGGCGAATGTCTTGAGGAGAGAAAATTGTCCGCTGAATGCAAAGATGAAGGGGCAGTCGTAGAGCATGGACAGGTGCATGATCTTGTGTGCTTGCTTGTAGTCCATCGCATAAGGGTCTTTGAGGAGGGGGGCATATTCGCGTTCCAGCTTGCGTAGGGCCCGGAAGCGCAACGCTCGAACAAGCGCGAGATATCCGAGAAGGCCGATAGCTATTGCCCATGCGTAGGGGAAGTCATGCAGGGCCAGCTTGGGGAGTCGGACGGACAGGAAGTCCACGGCGTCTACCTGGACTCCCATGGTTGTAAGGGAGGTTATTCTAGAGACCTTCCAAAAAGAGATATCTGATCAACCGCAACTGTAGTATTGTCTTTTGAGGAGGTATCTGAAGATAACCTTTTGGCGAAGACTTCTTGGTCGTGAAGCCTCAGCCTCCTTGTATACATAGTCGGCCATCATCCCGCGGACAGAGTCTCATTGACACGCCAGGGCTTGGCAGTACCGAAGCCGAGGGTCATTTCTTGTCAATACAAATCACTCGGCACCATCGGTACATGTTGGAGGACCGTCGACCAGGCTACTGCGAGATCCAGACTGCTGAGGTGTGAGTCAAGCAGTCGACGTCAAGCCTGTTTGGCGTCGGGCAAAGACCATGTCAGAGAGTCGGAGTCGTTCAAACCCCACGCGGGCTCCACCTGGTGGGTCCACTTACAGCATATATGATTGGCTCCTCCACTGGGCAATCTGGAGCTCGTGCGAACTCTAAGAAGGTACTTGGTATTTGTACCGCGTACGCTCCAGTCTCACTCCGAGTGCACATCTCTGTACACTCGAGAAGCTTGACCTTGGGCCGGAGTCCTAGCCGGTACCGCTGGTGCCGCTAACATTCTCTCCGAGTGCTCTGCAGCCAAAGGCACAATCATGAATTTTGGGCAACACTCACCCTGTCAGGCGCCGAAGTGAATACCACATGCTGGTTTAATGGCGGACTTGTACCGTTCCCAGAGGCTTGCGGATGTGAGAAAAGCATACGATGCGCCAGAGTCTCAGATACCGTCGCAGATATCATTTTCCAACATTATTTTCGATCTGACCTCGCTGTCGCCGCACCACAGCCGCAATGCCTTATGAAACCAAGGAGGAGATTCTGGCCCTTGGGGCCATGGACCCTGAACTGAAAACTGTCCGTTGTCCAGACTCACTTCTTGCTTGCCCCTGGTATCGCGGACTCCTTGCTGATTGGGAAATGGAACCAGCTGCTCGAAGCCAATCCTCCTCCTCCAATGACATTTACCACGATGCAAGCCCTGAGAGAAGACGTTAAAAACCGTACCCTGCAAGCTATTGGCGCGCTTGGTCCGCCACCTCCTTCCGTCAAGCAAAGCGATATCACCTACAAAACCACGGATGGCACTGAATTACGCGCCCGACTCTACCAACCTACGTCTCCTTCAGACGAGGGGAGCCCATTGATTGTGATGTTTCACGGCGGTGGCTTCTGCTTGGGTATTCCCGAGTCCGAGGAAAAGGCGTGTCGAGATTTCGTTGAAGCATTCAATGCTGTGTGCGTGTCGGCGGCATACCGGCTTGCTCCCGAATTCCCTTTCCCCCAAGGCCCCAAGGACGCGTGGGACGCTCTCAAATGGGCCGCGGAGAGCGCCTCCTCATGGGGCGCCGATCCTACCAAGGGTTTCGTCGTTGGAGGCTCATCAGCTGGCGGGAACCTCGCCTGCGTCGTGACGCACCTGGCGCGCGATGAAGGGCTCACGCCGCCTCTGACAGGGCACTACCTGTGCGTTGCCGGCTTGGTCCCTCCTTCGCGGATGCCGGAGAAGTACAAGAGGTGGGCGTACAGCTACGAGCAGAACAAGGCGGACCCGATCAATGGACAAGCCGTGATCGATCTCTTCACGGCCGCGTACAAGCCCGATCTTGACGACGGCATCTATAACGGTCCTCTGATCCACCCCAACGGTCACGCAGGTCTGCCACCGGTCTTTTTGCAAGTGAATGGCGCAGACACTCTACGTGACGACTCGCTGATCTACGAAAGGATATTGCGAGAGGAGCATGGCATCAAGACCAAGCTGGTGGTCTACCCGGGTCTGCCACATGCACATTGGGCTTTCTTCCCCTCTTTGAAAGCCAGTAGCCAGTTTTGGCAGGATCAGCTAGACGGAATGGGATGGCTGCTGGGGAGGACCCCTGCCACGGCGAGAATCTAGTCCAGTCGCCCGACGAGGTGGCGACAAACCTTTTTTGGTGTACCGAGACTTTTCGAGGCGAGACTTAAAAATACAAGCTCATCTGTTAGGCCTTGGGATTCGCGGATCTGGGCCCAGGTCTCTAGACGGCGTGCCAAGATGACTCCTATTTTACTTTCTCGGCGTTTATTCAAATCGTTTTGACCCTGGCGAAGCGATAGGCGTGCATAACTGACAGTCAGCCAATCCGGGGTATACTCGCACAATATCTGTTCAGGCGGGATAACGCGGGGTATATTGCGGGAGATATGTATTCACGAGGTTCCCCCCACATTAAACAGTGGGTCCGTACATCCAGCCTCTCGCAGAATCCCCTTTCCGCTGTCCATTTCGTTTTGCCCCCAGTCCACCACCAAAAAGATCTCCAGCTAATAACAAAGCTATTGACTCGTCTCTGTGACTCGCCCCGGAGAGTCGCCTGAGGCGAGTCAGACCGGCACGCGGCCCAGGGGCGGGTATCTGGGTTGTCTAGGTCGACATACACCCCAGGGCTTTTGAGTTTTTTTCCCATGCTTGTCCGTCCCTTTGAGCTAAACCCCAGATAATTCCCCCAGGCCTTGATACAATCCTTTCTTCGAATTGGTTAAATCCCGCTTTTCCCCCATATCGCCCTTCTCTTGTCCCAACGTCCATAAAAAAGAGATTTGAAAGGGGTTTCAATCTCTCTCAGTTCCTTCCTTTCGCGACCTTCTGCTTGCTTTGACGGAACAGGTAGCTTTGAGAACCTCAAAAGAACTGCCAGCATAAGATCTTGTCCCAGAGATGGATTCCAAGCCAGGATCTCTCGTCAACGAGTCACCTCCCGCCTCGGATACGGTCCATCTCGAACGTCTCGCCGTCGACGAGGAGAAGCACGTCGGGCATGTCGGGAGTCTGCAGGTCGAGGACGCCGATTCCCTTGAAAAGAGCCAGAGTGTGGATGTGGACGTGACGAATCGAGATGCCGTCAAGGGCGACGATTCGGATGGCAAAGTGAATTGGACTTGGATCCAGATCGCGGCCACCGTCTGTCTTTCGGGCTTGTACGTCGGTATGTCAAGTCTCCATCTCACGAAACTGTCTTTGGTCCTATACTAAGTCCCTCTGTTTGATCGATCTAGGCTCCCAGATCCCTCTCTACTTCCTGGGTGGCACTTTGACCTATATCTCTGCCGACCTTGGGGGGACCAAGGCGTCCGCGTGGCTACCTGTGGCCTATTCCCTTGCTCTTGGTGCTGTGACGCCCTTTTGCGGCTATCTGCAAGACTTGCTGGGTAGACGTTATGTGACCCTCACGGGAGGCTTGATTCTCCTCATCGGTTGCATCGTCATGGCGACGGCCCAGACATTCCGAGCTGGGGTGGTGGCTATGTGCTTTGCTGGAGCCGGTGCATCAATTGGCGAGTTGACTGCCGTGGCTGGGTATGTTGTTTTGACTGGATCCAATGGCACATGTGTTCTCGTGCTGACTTGTTATCTCCAGAACTGCCGAGCTGGTCCCCATCAAGAAGCGAGGTATCTACCTTGCAATCGTGACTGCGTCTATCCTGCCCTTCGCACCTTATCTACTTTATGCTCAACTCCTGGCGAAACACTCAACCTGGAGATGGGGCATGTGGCTCTGTGTGTACGTACTTCAGACCCTTTCAGCAGCCCCGCGTACTATCCAGCAGTTAACTGACCTTCATATCAGTATCTGGAATGCCGTTTGGTTCACCGGCATCGCGGTCAGCTACTTTCCCAAGTCACAGACTCGAGCACGAGGCGTGTCTCGAAGCGCTGTCCTTAAGAGGATCGACTATATCGGAGGCTTGCTATCCATCATCGGTCTGGTTCTATTGTATGTCTCCCCGTTTCTCATCCCCAATGATATATATCGCAATCAATGACTGGTGCTGACCTCTTGCCTTTAGCCTCATTGCCTTACAAGCAGGCGGCTCCTCCCATCCATGGACAAGCGCCTACGTGCTGGCCAATCTATTCATTGGCTTCTCCTTGATCGTTGCTTTCTTCATCTGGGAATGGAAGTTCGCCAGATATCCCATGATCCCCAAGGAACTGTTCCAGGGTCAGAATATCGTGGCCAGTTGCTTCGTCGTGTCATTTGTGTCAGGTAAGTTAGTCGTCCTTTCACAAGAAAAGAGAGAAATCAGATCCTATGAGTTTTCTTCCTTCTCCATCAAAGCAACTGATACTGATTCTTTTGTTTGGGGAATCAGGAATGAACTTCTCTGCCTTGCTCAACTTCTTCCCCTTGGAGTTCACGACGGTTTTCGTCCCTGACCCGATCCAAATTGGCGTGAAGGACATTCCACCTGCACTTCTCTTGATCGGAGGCTCCGTCGCGACCAACGCATTGTTGTCATACCTGAGGGGCCATGGGCGAGAATTGATGCTCGTTGGGTGTCTCATAATGAGTAAGTCTACATTACCGGCCAGTCCTTTCCTTTCTCGTTCCATCCCTCAGTCCCTCACCAATATTCACACAACCGAACCCTCTCAATGGCATCCATAACTAACCACACCCCTTTCCGCTCTCTGTAGCTGCGTTCTCGGGCGCCCTTGCATCGATCAACCCAGAAAAGACCGCCGCCGTGATCGGAATCGGCTCCATGGCCGCCCTGGGCGTCGGGATGGTCACCTCGCCGGCGTCCACGATCGCCATCACGGTCGCTCCAGACTCGACCATCGCCACCTGCGTGGCGCTGATCCTGTGCATCCGAGCCACGGGCGGCTCGATCGGCTACGCGATCTATTACAACGTCTTCATCGAGAAGCTGACGCCGGCGCTCCCCAAGTACGTGGCCGAGTACGCCGTCAAGGCCGGGCTGCCCGTGTCCGAGGCCGAGCCCTTCACCGCGCTGTTCCTCACCGCGCCGCAAAACATCACCGAGGTGCCCGGCGTCAACGCCGCCATCGTCGAGGCCGCCACCATCGGCAGCCGCTGGGCCTACGCCTACGCCCTCAAGTACGTCTGGTACATCAGCCTGGTGTTTGGCATCTGCTCCATCGTCGCCTGCTGCTTCGTCAACAACATGCAAAAGTACATGACCAACCGGATCGCCGCAAAGGTCGGCAACTAAGATTCTGGGTTGCTTGTCGAGAAGCAACTGGAGACTTTACAAAGACGGAGAGGGAAACGACACGGGCAGGGAAGATCCGGGACAAGCCAAAGACGCCCACACAGGGAAAACAGGGACCGCAAACACCGCTCGTCGTCGAGTATACACTTGTACAACTCTTTGTCTTTGACAGCTTTTAATTGAAACAGTGTCTTGAGGCAAAGGGTCAGAATTGAAATCTGCTTGAGAAAAAAGATAAAGCGCCAATTGCTTAGGACGGTGGCGGATGGCGTCTTGATCGCACCTGACGATAATGAACCCGAATGATCCGGTCGATGTTCATGTACAAGGTTGTTGTATAGTGCAGGCCTACTGCTAGACTACAAAGTCAGAGACGGCGAAACGGATGAACTATGTGGCCTCCTCTCTAGATCTGCAACAATGAATGCACCGCGGAGTTCTGCTCCTCAATTGCAACTTTCCACCCCCTTGTTTTCGCGAGATGTAGAGTATATTTTTTTCGAGTGTCGCTGTTCCCTCTCGGGCCATATGGTTTGGCAGCAGCCGCGGGGCTGTAAGTAGTTTATGGGGAGTACTTGGATAGAGACAGCGTCGCCATAGCGGTAGAGTGTGTGTTGAACTGTCACTTTGTCAGTCACCTTGCCAGTTAGTCGTATGTGTCTGGCGAAGAGGCTCGACAGTGTCGTCGTTCAGACACGAGGCCCACGGCCTCCTGTGTTTTCCGTCTCCCACGTGGCAATATAGGTATAGGATATTGGTTTCAGCTCTAGAGCCAAGTCCTCGGTGCGTTACGACATGACAGAATGGAAATCCAGGACTGTATCGTTGTGTGCACTTGGTCATCTCATATGTACTATGTAAATTAAACAATGATGACGTTTTCGGTGAAAGTCTCACTAAATACAGGATAACAAGAATAAGGTGATCAAAGAAGGGTCAAAAGGAAAAAACATAGGAGAACAAAGACAACCTCGAAAACAGAGAACGGGGTAAGAATATACAACAAGCAGAAGGGGTCTCCCCAAGCCTCCAAAAGCAGACTCGGTCCTCTGGCCTCGCCCTGCGTCTCCCAAAGAAAGCCCACCTCCCGTGGGGTGCAAGGCAATTAGACAGCGAATTTGAACTGCTCCCACAAGGCCGAACCACCAGAAGGCAATGGGACCCCGTCGATGCTTGCCGAAATCTCACCGAACCAGCGCGAGTAGTTGGAAGTGTCGACTTGTTTGTTGTAGCCGGTCACAGTGGCATTGAGGGTCTCACCGTCGTTGAGTTTCATGACGATGGTGAACTGGTTCGGGTCTGAGGTGAGGATCGTTGGCGGGTACGGGGTCCCTACCGGTCGCACCTGGAGGCCAGCCGTACCCAGCGCGCAGGTTGAGCCGACGACCTGGCCGTTTTTCAAGACGTACCCACTGACGGTTTCGCTGCCTGTGATGTCGAGAGCGTCGTACCAGACCATATTGTATTCTCCGAAGGTGCCGTGGCCCCAATACCAGCTGCTGACGGCACTAATGAAAGGGATATCACCCCAGTTCTAGGCCGAGAATTAATATATCGAGATATGCCACGAGGAAGAAGGGCTGATGAGTGAAACAATGGTAAGCCACTTACCTTATCGTGATAGCCGTTACCGTTGAAGACCATGGGCGATCCTCCAAAATTCATATGGACGGTAGCATCCGCAGCGGGGAGGACGTTGACCCAGCCAACGTGAGGCATGATCTGCTCGTCAGCACCACCAACGAGAGGGCTGCATGGGTAGTGTCCAGGACCGCGCTTTTTGGTATTGATCAGTGATTCCGCATTCTAAAGAGAAGGTTTGAAAAAGGAACTTACAGAGATGAAATCGACTGTGCCAGATACGCCTATTGTCGAGTTCTCGATTGTAATTGCGTACTGGCTTAAATCAGGCGTGCCTGTAAAGCTGCATCCACTGTCGGTCCAGTTGCCCGAAGCTCCATCCCCGATCGTATTGACAGTCACAGAAGTTGCCAGAGCTGAAGCGCTCACTTGTGTACCATTTGGAAAGGTTGCCGTAATGCCGACGTTCAGTATGTCTTCGAGGGCCGGCGTGTTGGGAAATCCGAGGAATGAAGCCGCGTAGAACACGATCGTGAGAGCCTGTGTTCCATCATTGGACACAGTGTCGAAATACCACCAATCGTACGAGGTCAGATCGATGGGGAAAACCCGGGGACTGTCTGCCGCTCCGTCGCAAGATGTGAACTGGACCGTGCTCGTGAGGGCTTGGGTCGAGGAATAGGTTACCGTGTCGGGAAAGCACTGAGACAAGGCGCCAGGCGCCAGGGCCAACAAGGCTGAGAGAAGGGCGGGGGTTTGGAGGCTCTTCATTTTGCGGTTGACTTGAGGTGGGAGATCTATTGAGCAAAACAATACCTGGGAGACGACCGCGATCCTGAGTTTGACGATCTGGGGAACTCTTCTCCAGGCGGAGGAATTGTCACTCTTTGTACTTTTCCACTGCCCGCGAACCTGGAGAAGTTCTTGACAATCGTCCGTGCTTCTGACTCCGTCTGCTCAATATGACAACCATGTCGGACCGCTTCCCACCTACCTTTGTGATATCGAATGGATGATTCAGGAACACCCTGCATACTAACCTTTGTTTCATAGAAGCACAACGGGAAATTAGCAATTTCTCGAGCGAAGGAAAAAATGTATAGGAAGGGCCGCACAAAGTCACCTCTGCGGTGGTGCTGAAGTGTGTTCGGATATATGTAATGTCGTGTGGCTTGAGAAACAGGGGTAAGCGGCCTTCCCCGTCTGGAGCAGATTGACGAAGCCACTTGGACCGGCCCGCACGTGGTTGCATCATTGTGGAGTGTATGTTCTGTACTAACCCAGATACTATAGTCGGAAGTCCACCTTTCCGGTGTGCATTGGTGGTGGAGGACGAGTCAACCAGGTTGACACGAATGATTGAGAGCTCCGGATGATGTGCGCGCTATACACAGGACCGCCAGGCTGGGAATATGCCCCTGCACATTCGATGTCCGCTAACCGACAATAGGTATTGTGCTAAATGGCGATGTTCGCACTTGGCTTTAGAAGAGGTTGACTGACCACCGGTCTGCATCAAAGCTAAACATCCATAGAATAGTCTCGTGCGGGGGATTTGCTCACTGACTCTCAGCCCCTTGACTCCTTCAGCTACTCCTCAGTGAAGTAGCCGAAGGGAAAGATGGCCAAGTCAACAATCCTGCATGCTTTGTGCGCTGGCAGCACCTAGGAGTCGAGGTAATTTCTCGAGAATTTCTTTAATTCCAGACTGTGAGTAAAGAGGAGACCATCTGAAGATACGTATGTGAGGCCGGTGACTTGAGGGGGCCGTGCTCATGAAGATGTGGCTCGGCAAGCCGAATTCCTTCTGATTCCTTCAACAAACATCGCCACTTCTCGCAAATGCTTCTTTTGGATAGAGGGTTTAGGATGAAGTGGTGCACTATGGGTCGATGGGATACCAGGCTCATCGGACGAGTTTCTGTCCGTCAGGCGGGAAGGTTTCGCATTCCGGAGAACGTATTCACTTGGTTGGAAGAAGGGTTGTTGCCAACTTGATCGCTGGTTCCTTGCTGACCAGACGAATCATTTCCGCGGGCACAATGCAGACTGGGCTAGTACTTGTGCAAGACTTTGTTAGGTGTTTTACCTGGTTTTCAAAAGGAATGCAACCAACTGTCGAACGGCTCCCTTCCCCTGAATGTTCGATTACCTTGGTCAACCGCGAAGTTAGAGAAAGGCCCAGGCATTCAAGCTTGCAGGAATTTGAATCAGCCATCTGACTCTGCGCACAAAAAAGTGATAGCTATGACAATAATGGATCAACTTAACCACGTTTACTTGATGTCAAGATTCCGTGACGGAGTCTCTCAATGCTTGACTTTGTCGCAGTGGCTCAAAAACTTACCGATACAAACCGAGGCACCGGCATTGCAGCCTAAGGCCTTCAACTCCTCGGATCATCAAGTTGCCCTTGACCGAGCAATAGCTTGTAAGTGAGGGAAGACAACTGGGCGTAGCGTTCGAGGAGCAGAACATATCACATGACGAGCCGCTTGAGCAGAGGCTAGAGCGAGCCGAAGGCAATTTCACCTCATTCCGCGCGCGAGCAGAGCTGATCTGTGACGAAGTTTGACGTTCAGTGATGAATTGGGTCAAATAAGACCCGGGGCAATCGAGCTTCTGACGCCTGGCAAGAAATCTCTCCCGAATCGCAGGGAGAGCGCGCACTTTTTCTTGGTTTGAAAGGCTGGTTTGAAAGGCTGATTCCTCGTCCATGCAACACCTTTATCAGTTCATCGCATCTCATTTTCATCCCCATCAAGGAATCCGCAACATGGAATTTTGACAGGAGCGCTTCCCAACTCTCCAGACTTCTGTCCGTGGGCCGATTTGGAAGCAGACGTTCCAGTTGTATACTCCCAGGTCTCTGTGAAGTATAAGCAATTGCTATCATTCAACGAAAGAAATAGTCCTCGGCTCGGACGCTGATCTTCGATTCTAAACAAGTCGAAAGCACATTCCGGCTGCAAAGATCTATTCTGAGATCTCTTCATGGCGGTGTTTGGATCAGTCCTCCCTGTTTGCAGTGCAGCATAGCAAAAAGAAGCGTGGGATTTCATTTGGTGAGCAGTGATATGTTACGAACTCAATCCAGCGAGGCGGAACGCTTGCTGGGACCACCATGTGTTTATTTTCACTGAGGATCGGGCGGCAGATGCATGTGACTTAGGGTGCGATTGCAGATGGAGCGGTATCTCAAGCAGAGGCAAGTAATATAAGCGCTTTAAATCAGCTTTCGAGGTTGCTGTCAGTCAGTGCAGGAGGGAGGGAGGCAGACGGAGGCGCGCACCTCAAAATTGACTCAGTGTCACGTGAGGCTTGGCATTGCTGGCCTTTGCTGCGCCTTCGCTGCACAGACTTTTCTTCTGTCTACCACACTGTGCAACTCCTTGACCAGGAGCAGCAGCCTTGCACCGTCAGAAATCCCACGGAATGAAGGTCGAGTACAAGTGGAATTCTCTATCCTTCCAAGCAAGGGTCGGCAATCGAAGAAACTGAGGCCATTGGTGAGCTCTCCAAGCGGCAGATACTTCCAACAAGCTCGAAGCTCAAGACAGCTCTCCACCACTCATAGGGCACCCTTTGTCGTATCAATGACGATCAGCCTGCATGGCATTTGCGAAAAGGGCATTAGCACAGCAAACCAGAATGCTGGAATCTTCAACAACGGCAGCTTGCTGCACTTGCAGTGCATCCCACACTCCAATCCCTCCCCCAATCGCCCACGATCCATCCCGCTGCGGAGAACAGCTACCGGCATGGAGTGGACTGCCCATCTGAGTAACTGATCGTTGCTTGCAGCGTCGATTTATTAATCCTTCGCAACCTATGCTGCACCGGGTGCTGCAGGTCTGGCTGCGGCGCCCAGCACCGCGAAATTGACAACCTTGTCGCATCGTCCCTCCTCCCGTCTCTGTGTCATCACTTTCTTTCCCTTCCGCAGCTTTCTTCGTTGTTGCGGCCAAAGAGCTGCGACTCTGGAGGTACGCCGCGAAAGCTCTTATACCGCTGCTGCTTTGCGATAACTTGGATCCTGTTATCGTAGTTATCGCCTATCTTCAGATATGCCTACCACAATGTCCGCATTCTTTCAGTGGCTCTACCGCGAGACGGGCCTACAATCCATCTGCACCTACGGCAACACTGACATATACCTAATCCTGCTAACTCGGTTTCTCCGCATGTTTGCCTATGGTGGCGCTGCCCTCGTTTTGGCAATCTTCTTGTACACTCAAGCGGGAGTTGATTGGAAGAAGACAGGCACATTTATGACTCTGACGTTGCTGGGAGATGCCGCGATCAGTTACGGGCTGACAATTGTGGCTGACAAGATTGGCAGAAGACGTGTGTTGCTAATAGGATCTTTGCTAATGAGCTTTGCCGGCACGGTGTTTGCCCTGAGCAAGAATTATTATATGCTTCTGTTCGCTGCCATTGTGGGTGTGATTTCGCCGGGAGCACATGAAGTGGGACCGTTTCGTGCCGTTGAAGTATGTATGAGATACAGTCTCCTGATTTGATTTCACACCCCGACACGCACAGAGACCTTCATTCACTTTACTAACCTCTTTGACTCCCATAGGAAGCAATCCTTGCTCAACTTTCCCCTATCGAGGCTCGTACAGACATCTACGCCTGGTTCGCCGTGTCGTCCACCCTTGCAATGGCATGTGGCCTATTCGTCACCGGGTGGCTAACCTATGCTCAACGGACATACATGGAGCGTGACTGGAAAGAGACGTACCCTCCTATTTTTGGCCTCTATGCACTTCTCGGTCTGGTCAAGTTCTCCATCACGTTCCTTCTAAGCAAGAATTGTGAAGCCAGCGCCGCTGGGCAATATTCTTGGGCTCCAACCACCACAACAAATGCGATAGATGAAGGGGGAAGTCCCTCATCGGAGCAGACAAGGCCTCTCCTGGACGGCTTGCCTCGTCGATCATCGATGCCAAAGCACGCAAACGTGAGAACTACGGCCCGTACAACTCAACCTGCTCGGCCCGACTCCTTCTCTCGCCGCCTCCGCACCTCACTCAGTTCGCCCTGGAAGGTCTCCCGCTCCTCTCTGCCCATCCTTTTACGCCTTTGTTTCTTGTTCGGCCTGAACGCATTCGCCTCAGGCATGCTTCCGGTAACCGTGATGAGCTGGTACATGTCCTGGCGCAGCCGATGGTTCCTGACTCACCGGATTGGCTATGCTTTAAGCGTTGTTTGGCTAGCAGCAAGCCTCTCGAATTTGTTCAGCGCCGCTGTAGCTCGACGGCTGGGACTCGTCAAAGCTATGGTCTGCACGCACCTGCCCAGCGCTCTGTTTTTGGCACTGGTTCCACTCGGGCTAGTGGCCTCGGGTTGGCAACTATTACTGATCCTCCTTCTCGCTGACGCGGTACTGGGCTCCATGGATCAGGCTCCTCGCGAGGCGTTCGTTGCGGCCGCATTTCTACCACGTGAAAGGACCCAGGTCATGGGAACGCTAAACTTTGTGAGAACCCTGGCGGCAAGCTTGGGCCCGGTGGTGACGGGACTCGTGTGGAGTAAGCAGAGGTGGTGGATCCCATTTGAAATTGCGGCTTTTCTAAAGATCTGCTATGATGTGGGCCTGTTAATCATGTTGCTGAAGACTCCTCTGCCGGAGGAACACAGGAGGGCTGTGGGCGGGCCGGTCGATGGCGAGGGTCAACAGATGAGAATGACTGCTGCCGACATGGATGTCAACGTCCTATTGGATGAATTGGCCACCAACAGCGGTGGCTTGATTCCCCCGAGTGAGTTTGAAGTGAGTGACGATGAAGAAGAGGACGATAGAACGTTGGTAACGGAGGTGCGGGAGGACACTTCCGGGCTACCAAAGTACGATGAGTAGCAACATGTGTCTTCGGTGGGAGACGTTATCTCGTGGACGCCCCAGGGAAGTGTGGCCAGGGTTCGCACGCATAGCTGGCAGGACATAATGAGCTCTCTATTCTTTTCGTTGTTCAGATTCAGGGTGAATGTGCCAGCTTCATGTTCAATGGTCGTTATATTGGTGGAAGGATTGGAGAAAACGACTTTCTTGGCCTACCGAGACGACGAATACTTGGTACTTATATATGACGGCGAGTTTGTATATCGGTTGGTTGGGTGGTCTTTGAGTAGGGTGGGTATTCGATACTCATATCATTCTAGGCAAGACAAAATCTATCAGCGATGTTTGCTTGGTGGAAATGGTAATAGAATCTCGGCCAGATCCCTTCCATAAACTCCTTTCCTCTTATCTTCACCTCTAATCCATACGAGATTCAGGTTTGACCGATGATGACGGAAAGAATCATTGGCAAGGCTGAAAGGCGGCAAGGCTGAATGCCAAGACCGGCGTCGGCGAAATAAAGTCCGCGTTCCGACCCATGCAAATAAATTTGTTCAGCGTAACCGCAAATACAGCAGTGCTGGGTATCTGCGTAAGAGTTTGGACTCTGGAAAAAGCGAGCTATGTCAGTCCAGGCAAAGACCAGACACACCACAAGCTCGAAAACGGTGAAAGATGCCCAATCACTGAGCCCACCTAAGAAGCGAAAACGCGAAACCGAGCCCATCGAGACTACGAAAAAGAAGAAAAAGCCGCGGACAGAGGATGGCGCAGAAACCCCAGCTGCAGTAGCGGAGCACCCTACGGAGCGGAAGGAGAAGAAAAAGAAAAAGAAACAGAAGTCCAAAGAGGAGG
The DNA here is from genome assembly GCF_000835495.1 of Cladophialophora immunda. Taxonomy (NCBI): domain Eukaryota; kingdom Fungi; phylum Ascomycota; class Eurotiomycetes; order Chaetothyriales; family Herpotrichiellaceae; genus Cladophialophora; species Cladophialophora immunda. Next base: position 5,833,569 of record NW_015622541.1, read on the forward strand.
GCGATGTCGCTGCACGCAGGGTAGAAGAGGAAGAAGAGGCGCCCGTATCGCAGGACATAGAACCAGGAGACGACGATGCCGCTGAGGAAGACAACGAGCCCGATATAGAGACAGACGCAGTTGTCATGGATGGATCAGAAGCCGCGGACGGAGAAGAAGCAGAACTCAATCTACTGGAATCCGAAGATCCTAGCTCCTTCTACTCAACTCGCCTCTCACTCTACCTCTCGATACCTGCGATCTCACTTGAAGCTGCGAAGCCGTCGGTACTTGCAGTGCACCTTGCACCATTACTTCTGACATACTTTCCTCCCGCACAAGGAATTGTTCTGGGATTCTCTGACCCTGTCATGTCCGCACAACCTAACTCCGGCATCAATCTTCCCCTCTTACCTCCCCGAAATGGCGAAATCGAGGCACAAGCAGAAGTGCTTGCAGACACAGCTGACGAGTTTGGAGTATGTTGGGTCTGGCTCACCGCTACGTTTCTCGTGTTTCGACCTGAAAGAGGCGACGAGCTGTATGGGTGGACGAATGTTACTTCGGAAGGCTTCGTGGGCCTGGTGAGCTACAACTACTTCCAGGCGGCCATTGGCAAGGCTCGGATTCCTGCGGAGTGGAAATGGAACGGGCCGAGCAGGGAACAGCTGCAGAAAACCAAGAAGGGCAGGAAGGGTCGACTGCGCGATGAGAGCGGCTTGGATGATGGGGAGGAACACGGCACACAGGAGACTGCAACAACAGTGGTGGAGGCTCCATCCTCACAGTCCCTACTGGCCGATGACGGCGGACACTTTACAGACGCAAGCGGGACGAAGATCCAGTCGACGCTGAAATTCCGCGTGGCGGACACAGAAATAGTTCCGGCGCATGACAGGCACAAGTGGTCCTTGCAGATTGACGGCACTCTCCTAGATGATGAGGCTGAGCAGAGTGTGCTAGAAGAAGAACGCGGGAAATTTGAGCGGGCGCAAGAAACCAGTCGATCCAGGTCGCTGGGAGGTGAAGACGCAGCGGTGATGAGTGGAGCATTGAGAAGATCGCTGAGCCGGGAAGGAAGTGTTGGCTCGAGGATTTCCGGACACACGCCGGCGCGGCATCGAGTGACTTATTAGGAGCCGCTGTGCACTATCTAGCAAGTTGACTGCCTATAAGGACGTGGGGGGTGGCCATGCCAATGATCTGACGACTCGTTCCTGATGATTTCTATATTTGCTTCGTGGTGGGCTTTAACAATCGGCTCACCCTGATTGGTCAACGAAGTATATACGGGTGGTGGGGTGCGATGGGTGACGCAATGCCACTTGGGCACTTTACATAGCGCAATGAGCATGGCCGGTCACGGTCAATGGAATGTCCCCGCAGGCACGCAAGAGAGACACTGCGCTCACCAATTCGAAACATGGCCGCATCATCATCCACGTGGAGAGTCTCATGAGCCTCTGTCTTCCTTCACTCCCCCTTTCGAAGCCACCGTTGACCTCTGACCACCAGCGAGCCGGTCTCCTTCCTCTAGCAGCGATCCAATCCCTCGCGGTTGATGTTTAGCCGATCCACTGCCCGCTACTTCGCCGTCTGTTCTACTTCGTTCCGACCTCTTTTATTACCCAGCGCTTTCTCCTCTGCTGTTCCGCGTCCAGCCCTATTCCTCTTCCCTACCAGACCATCACCGCTGTCCAAGGCTTTCTCAGCCAGTACCTTTAGGATGGCGCAGCAATTTAAGCTCAAGGGCCTCGATAAGCTTGACTTGCAGGAGCTCGAGAAGAAAGAGGTGGAGGTCGAGGGCATTGAGGGTGGAAAAGTCCTCCTGTGCAAAGTTGGCGGGCAGGTGCACGCAGTGAATGCCAACTGTACACATTATGGAGCGCCGTTGAAGTTGGGTGTCTTGACGCCAGAGGGAAGACTGACGTGTCCCTGGCATGGAGGTATGCAATATCGCTACATCATGTGTTAGATAACCCATGTTCATCTGACGGATAGCTTGCTTTAACGCACGCACCGGAGACGTCGAAGACTCCCCTGCGCCGCTGTCGTTGAACGCATTCGACGTCATCGAGAAAGACGGTGGCGTATACGTCAAGGGCAAAGCGGCCGACATCAAAGGCGGAAAGAGAACCGTCAACATCAAGACCACCCCATCTTCTCAAGAGAAGGTCGTTATCGTTGGAGGGTATGTTCCGCTGCGACACCCAAAAACAGACAGGTTGCTGACTTCTGGTGCAGCGGATCAGGCGCATTCGGCGCCCTCCTCAAACTACGCGAACTCGGCTACAAAGGTCATATCACAGTGATCACCCATGAAGGCTACCCGATCGACCGTCCGAAACTCTCCAAAGCCCTGATCACCGACGCCTCGAAGCTCTATCTGCAGCCCGAAGAGTGGTACTCGGAAGGCTCGATAGAATTCTTTCCGGATACCGTCACCTCCGTCGACTTCGATGGCAAAACTGTCCAAACGAAGACGGGGAAATCTCTTCCATACACGAAACTCATCCTCGCCACAGGTGGCACACCACGGCAACTCCCTCTCCCTGGCTTCAAGGACAATCAACTGGGTAACATCTTCCTCCTACGGAAAGTCAGCGATGTGCAAAATATTGTGACCGCCGTGGGCGACAAGGGCAAGAAGATTGTCATTGTCGGCTCCAGCTTTATTGGTATGGAGGTCGCGAACGCCCTGGCCAAGGAAAACTCCGTAAGCATCGTGGGTATGGAGTCCGCGCCGCTCGAGCGCGTAATGGGCACCGAGGTCGGCAAGATATTCCAGCGCACCCTCGAAAAGAACGGTGCGAAATTCTACTTGAACGCCGGTGTTGACTCCGCTTTGCCGGCATCGAAGCTCGCCAATACCGTGGGGTTAAGCTCGGTGGGCGCCGTGAAACTAAAGGATGGCACCGAACTCGAAGCCGATCTCGTCATCTTGGGAATTGGCGTGTTCCCGGAGACAACATACCTTCGCAACAACCCCAAAGTGCAACTCGAGAAAGACGGCAGTATTGCCGTCGACGAAAACTTCGCGGTCAAGGGACTGCAAGACGTGTGGGCGATTGGCGACATCGCGACCTACCCCTACCACGGGCCCGGAGGGAATGGCACCCCCGTGCGCATTGAGCACTGGAACGTCGCGCAGAACATGGGTCGCGCTGTGGGAGAGTTGATCGCTCAACCCGGCAGCAAGCCGAAACCCTTCATTCCCATCTTCTGGTCAGCCCTCGGTGGCCAGCTGAGGTACTGCGGTGCCACGCCGAACGGATGGGACGAGCTGGTGCTGAAAGGAGAGCCCGAGAACAACAAATTCGCGGCATTCTATTGCAAAGGCGACACGGTTGTGGCGATGGCAAGCATGATGATGGACCCTATCATGGTCAAGTCCGCCGAGTTGATGAGGCACGGCAAGATGTTGAGCAAGAGCGATATCCAAAGTGGCAAGGACGTCTTGGAGGCGGCTTTGTGGTGATATGAGCCGGCCTGGTTGTTCAACGGGAACTTAAGGTGATGTGTCTCGCGAGTACTCGAGGAGGGTGGCTGCTGGAGCGTTGTTGCAGAGCTCCTGCGCAGTTTCTTCCTGTGCCTCGATGCCACAACGACGTTGGAATTCCGGAAGAGACAACACAAGAAAGAACAAGCCTGTTATAAGAGGCGTTCTATATAAGTGCCGTAGATTCACCCGAGCCCTGATGCAATATCTTGACGCTGGATTGTTCTGAGTGTATTTCGCTGTTCACCATTCCATGCTCTTTTATCTGGAGCTCTTGTGGCTGGGTTATATTCAACGTGCCTGGGCAACGCGTCTGTTGTCTTCATGTGCATAGAGGCGTGGGATACGGGGTTTGGATGTCGCACGGCGAAGAGACGTGCGCCTTTTTTCGGACGCTCGTAGCGCATATAAGTAAATGCAGCGGTGAGGACGACGACGACGACGACGACGACGACGAAATCCAGGTGGTCTCGCTGCGACGCCTTGGCCCGGGGCGTCCGGGAACGTTGGGACAGCAGGAGGGGAGAGCAAGAGACAAACAAAGAGGACGGCCTGGCCTAGCCTTGCCTTGCCTTGGTATTACTCCATGACTCTCTTGACTGCGTCTCTGTAGGAGAATCACTGGATCCCGGACTCGGTACACCGAGCGGAAAAGGCTGTAGTCAGAATAGCTGCTGCTGCTCGCTTGCAGGCACAATGAGCAGCCGCCACCACCACCAGATCCAGGCTCCATACCGAGTACTCGTAGTCCAGTCTCCAGACCGCATTGCAGCAGCGACGGGACCGAGGACTCTGGACCTCGTACAGCATAATCCATACAGCACTCCGTTCGCACCATACCCTATCCTCAAGTGGAAGGAAGGGCGCGCGACAGGACGCTTATGCAGGGGGAAAGAAAGTAAACGAGAATACTCGCACCTACTCATACTACATACCTACCAGGAAGCCCGGATAATAGTCCACAAATTGCCTTCCGGACCAGTATGGGATTCTGGACACGTCGTCTCTCCCACCGACATTCTGGCTGGCACTTGGGACGTACCAGGGGGAGGGGGATTTCGGTCTTCTGTCCCATCCTGATGTAGCCAATGCACCGGCACCGGTATCGACGCAGCGGAGAACAACACTTAGTACGGAGTACGTCGAGCGTTCTCGAACGCGGCGCCTCGGGCATCTAGTCTCTGCCGCGCACTTTTGGAGTCAGTCGCCAACAGCGACGGACGGTGTCTCGCTGGACTAGGTGGAGACAATGGTCTGGTCCTCATGGGCCGATAGAGACGAGCAGGATCGTTTTCTGTTTGCGGAGGCGTAGAATTGTTCGAGGGGAAGTCGTTGGATCTTTCTTTGATGGGGGTGGGATGGTCGTCGACATGGAGTCCCGTCTCAGTCCTACGGTATACGACCTCCTGGCGTAAGATACTCGGACCTTTGTGGGAGATCCAGACCGAGTACCGAGTAGGCTGTGCTGAACTGGAAGGCAAAGAGAGACTTCCCACAGTTTTCACCGTTGTTTCACAGCATTACGGGGAATATGTGGTCAGACGTGACAATGGAAACAACTTCTCCCAGATCAGGCCAGCCAGGCCAGGTGTGAACAGAGCGTCCCAGGGCGGTGGATGTTCAAGTCCTGAGGGCTCCAGATACCCGCATGCGACTCGGAGAGCCCCTTAATTTTTTGACGACTAAGTACAAGAGGCAGAGAACTTGCTGGCTCCTCGGTGACATCCTGGGGCTCTTGCACGTTGGGCCCGCGATCGAAGAAGCGAGGAGACGAAAACGTGCTGGAAGACTCCACTTCAATACTATGTAGTTGGATGGGTCGAGAGAATGGAAATGTGGTCGCTAAGGGGTCCGCAATTGACCAATTCGCAGTCCTGAGATGGCCATCTGACGACCCTCTTTTCGCGCACTCGTTCTTTGTGCTTAAGCGAGATTTGGCCGTGATTTGGGGTTCCCTTGGAATCTTTCCGCACTCCTCGTCAAGGAACACCTTGGGCCCCGTAAATTGGTGGATGCCCTGGACAGTGTTCTCTAGTAGTGGATGGTGGCCTGAGTGGTTCGCAGCTTCCAACAAGTCGATGGCCACTGGCACTGGCATTCGAGAAGCCCCAAGCTATACGAGGTACGGAGTACTCCGTGGGACAAGAAGAAGATCCTTGAAGAGGGAGAGCTCGTGGAAACGAACCCTTGTCCGGATGGTGCGGAAAGCCGAGATTTTGGCGAGAATGCCCATCTGAGCCTCGGTCGCGTAGCAATGTGTGTGGGCAGCGCTCGAAGAAAAATGAGAGCCCCCCTCTGATGTGCTCCATCCTCTGAGCTGGGAGAGTGTCCTTGACTCGGTAGACGCACATGGGGACACTCGTGGAAGTGGCACCCAGTGATCTTCAATGATCGCCTAGCCCGAAAGGGCCGAGCCAGAAGGTGACAACTCACGGCAAAGGGACCATCAAAATGAGATGGACATGATCTTGACAATGGGTAAATCCCGAAACCGAGTGCCTTGCTGTCGTCAAAAAACTGGCGAGATGACCCGGATTGACTCGCTCCATTGACATACTGGCCAGCTAGTCCTTGTGTAGCACCAAGCCATGCGGCACGTATCCACTTACCGATGTACCGGCCCTTTCCCTCGAACGATCAAGGCTCGTCTAGCCCCAGCACCATGGCTTTACACTTCACCGGGATCAGGCTCTGAGGGGTAAGACAGGAGCAACTCTTGTACTTGGTATGCAAAAGCTGGCAGTTATTTGATCCTTCCCGCAGGCACCGGCATGCGGCGTCCGGGTGCTTCCTACCAGAGACACCATGTCCAAAGAGGAATACATGAATAAGAGGGGACCATTTGCCGTTCAGAGACCAGCAGCGTTTCGTGCCCACTCGACATATGTACTCCGTATTTAGTAAAACGGCGAATACTGAACTCTATGCTCCGCCGAGTCTCTGGAGTGGAGGAACACTCTGGGTACGACAGGAGCTTCGCTCGGTCGCTCTCTATCCAAAGCAACTGTCGAAGGAGCGGGTGGCATCAAACCACTCGAGACTGTTGCTCGCGTCGAGGTTGCTCAAGGCCAGAGGGACCACTCGGCGGGGAGAACTGCCTCCTCGGTACCTGGATTGTGCTTGTCTCAATACATTCGAACTTTGGAGCGCCGGTAGCACTTGAGAAAGAGAGAGATCTTCGTCTGCCTGATACAGAGCGGTTTAGCTCTTCTGCAGGCTGCTTGCATCTTGGGCTCGTGTGGAAACCAGGAATGACCCTGGTGAGGATGCCTAAAGGAGTTCAATTTCCCTAGTCTTTGCCCATTCTCTCAGGCTCAGGAAGGTAGCGAACACCGTTTCAAGCCCCCATAAGCCCCAGTTGAAACATGGGGGATTTTCGTACCGACAGTAACCCCTAGCGGCCGTGATGGACAGGCCTTTGTTACCAGCCACCAAAGCTTGATCGGCGATGACCAACTCCGTGCCTCCTGCAACACCTGCTCTGTTGGTTGGCGACCCGTACTTGCAAAACCACAGTCAATGGTACTCGTACACGGCAGAGATCGAGAGCAGCACGGGCGTTTGGAAGTGGAGGAACTTTACCATCATAAAATACGTACATATTGACACGGAAAGGGTATATATGCAAAGGTATCGTACAATATATACAAGCCGGGGCAGCACTACTGCCGCCCTCGTCACCAAGTCCTGTGGACGTGGTCTGGAGTCGGTTGCTCCGAAGAGCCTCCAGGTGTAATCGTGGCCGTTCAACTCGTGTTCGCGTTCCCCTGGTTTAATTCCGTCGCTGGATAGATGATCCTGTTTCGAAGCTCTTGAAGCTCGTCCGACACATGCAACGCTCGGCTGGATGCGTGATGTGGCTCGTGCTGTGAGACCGTTCCTCCAGCTAGTATCTTGAGACCTGGACAGTTGTGGTTTTCGTGATCGCCCCTTGGACTGGCTTCGTCCATTGATCGTCGGTGCTGACAGCATGAAAATCTTGTTCCAACATGATCTTGTCGCTATTGTCATCGCCTGCGGTTACCGTGCTGGTTACCATCGGCACCTTTTTGCTCGCGCCTCTGTGTAATTCTCCCAATTCTGTCGACTGCCGCGAATCGAACTGGTAGTAATGGCTGGCGGGCTTGCGGGAAGAACGTTTGTCGGTTTTGCTTTTGCCGTAGGCAAGCCCGTCGGCATCGTAGCCATAATTTGCCCGATTTTTGCCCTGGCTCGACGTGAATTTTTGGGTGACACCACCAAGGACCTTGGCGAATAGAGGACGCAGCGAAGGTAGAGAAGCAGCTAAGATGCCGATATTGAATTCGATGTTGTTCCACATGAAGAAGGAATCGTGAAAGGTCCAGTCAGGGTCGGCGAGAGCATGAGCCTGCTTGACCGTTTTGATGATACTCGAGACGCAAGCGAAAAGGCCCAAGCTTAGGACGAAACACAAAGTCAGCTTCGTGCGCAGATTTGCTTGCAGTTTCCACACCACTGGTATTGGGAGCAGTGCAAAAAGAACGTCCGTTGCGATGTTGACGCTGCTGTTGAAGATACCAATGTTTGTAAAGGTGTTATTGCTGAAACATTTGGCTTGCCCGTTCACTCGTAGAGCAAAGTTCCAATTTGCATCGACGCGCGTGCCGCAGTTGAAGATGAGAGTACCAGCGCAAGAAATCGTAAAGGCAACGAGAAAGACAATGCATCCCAGAAGAAAACGCTGGTAGTTTTTGTTTGGTACGAATCTGCGCAGGAAGAATGCGATGGAGATCTTGACAAGGCTAATGCCGACCATGATGATGATGGAATGGAAGAAGCGCCAGTGCGAGAAGAGAGTTGCATCAGGCAGGCTGACAAGCGACGGGTGCCTCCCTAATTCTCCAGCATTGCTTTCGCCCACGAAACAGACAATGACGCCAATCTCACAAATCTATTAGAACAGCAAGAGTTAGGTAAAACACCCGGTGTGAAAGGAACGCCCTTTGGATCACTAACCGCTGCAGCAGCCATAATATAGTCGTCGACGCCGAGGCTTTTGAGCATGAATATTCTCACATAGAGTCGAAGGAGAACGCTGAGGATGGCCACCCCTCCGAAGGTGCCGTGTATTGCGAGGAGCACACCTGCGTTGGATTCATCCTTGTATTGAGGGGGAGCAGCAGCATCCTGCCGCTCAAAAAGCTGAGAAAGACCCGAAATGACCATGGCGTTCATGAGAGTGTGTCAACTATCACAATCCAGGCAAAGCAGTAGTAGCTGAGCTGTAACATTTGCACAATGCGAGATTGACGAGTCCAAGGTGCCGGGTCGAGATGGGTTTAAAGCTCTTTGCAGTTTCAAGTTGGAAATGCAACCTCGTTATGAGCTCGCTTGTCTCTGGATGAAAATCGGGAGCTTCTCCTCTGAAGCTCCTTCCCTTTCTGCGGTTTCAAGACAAGGAGAACTCTTGGGCGGGGGCGGGCAATTTTGGCCGACATTTGATGCCTTAGCGTTCAGCGTCTTTGTAGCTATACCATTTCCAAGATTCTACAGAGTCACCCTTGGGCTAGTGTCTCGTCGCATTTCGTTACTCACGGTATGGTTATTGTGCCTTGTCTGGGACTTGGTCGAGCACCAACGTAGAACTACTTACCGAGAACGTGGATATTGGACACCGGTGCATTCTTCGCGCTGGACAGATACCCCTAGCGTCTTGTCCTGTACTCAGGCCAGAAGATGAATCGTGGACCTGAAAGCTCCTCCTACCGTCAAAACTTGTGGTCGATCTGTGACTTTGGCGTAGTGGAACCAGACCGACGCCTCATCCAGGAAAGATCGCCGTGTGACTGCAGGGATTCTTGCCTTCTGTGGTATAATGGTGGCGCCGGGGAGGGCGGAGGCATCTGGTCGAGGGGTTGCCCTTTGCATTAACGTTGTGCAATAACACTGGGCTCTTTAGCCCATGTGGTACAAAGGATCAGTGGCTGGGTGGTTTGTGCATGGATCATGGCTCAAGGTCTTCTCACGCTCAGACACAAGGTTGCACTGTAGCGCAATAACAGATCCCAGGCCAGGGGAGAGAAAATGCAACCGAGCTAGGGATTTACCGGCCCTGTCGGCGCACGAAAATGCGAAGAATACCTTTCGTGGCCAATGTTCGGCCACGCCTTACTTTTCGTACGGATTTCTAGTTCACAGACCCGAAAAGGAGGCGGAGACGAACAACACGTCAGGATTAGAAGTATGTAGTGTAGGTATAGTAGCTTGAAAACGAACGTCTTCCCGACTCGCGGCATACAATAGAAACGTGAAGGGGCCCTGGATCAGGGTGATCGGGATGGAGAGAAAATTTCGTAGGAATGGCACTTGGGCAGGGGTCGGAATTAGCCTTTTACGCCAATGTGAGCTATTCCTCTTATGATATAGTCCCTGCCATTTTACCCCAGGAGGTCTCTTTAGCGCCGCTCCACTTGTCACGCTCCCACTGACCAGCCTGGCCATTCTGCCCTCCAACCCATATCCCCTCTTCCTGCGGCCTTTAAAGCATTGCGGATCTACCATTTCACTCCAGAAACAGCCTCTTAGGTCTGTGTACCGAGTAATCTGCTCTCCTCTGGACTTCTAGCTGAACATCCAAACTTCTTCGCTGTCAATTGAGGGCGCTGAAAATTGCAACAACTCTGAACCTCTCTTCGGATGGACGGTGTGCCGAGTGACCGCCCCAGCATGAGCCTTTTTCACCTGCAATCTTCCAGGCTCTCGCCAATGCATTCCATTGCATTGTGGTACAATTGCCGAAATCAATTCATGGCCACTGGGTCCATAAAAGACAATGATCGGCGCAAAGCTCCATCAAGTTACAGGGTTCCGTTCTCACACACCACTCACACAACCTATCCACTTGGGTCCTGAGGCCCAGACCTTTTCCTCCCTTGTGCCTTTCATACACTGATTCGGTCGTTTATCTAACTGGAAACCCGAGAGCCTTTCGCTAGACTTTCGCTCCGCCTACTGACGAACATTCGATAGTTCTTAAATACCCGAGATGTTTTTACGCGCGGCCTCAGATAGACAATTGAATGCAGACCTACAACGACCCCCATTCGTTTCCCCTATCTGACATCTCGCGTGGCCAGCTAACAACCTCGTGGCAGTTTTAGGGGCCCAAAGGGGACTGTTTATAAACTGAGCGGAGGTGCCAGGATCCAGGTTTTTCTCTTCTCCAGGGAATTCTGCCTCCGCGACCAGCGTACCACTTGGTTCGATTCCTGACTTCAGGTATCGACCGTCCACTCCCTTGACTTTATTTGAACAAATTTTGATATTCTCCGTTAATCCCCGAGACCTTTTCACCATGCATCTTCACTTTCTTCTTCCGGCCTTGTTAGCCGTTGGCGCTACACGTGCGGCACCGGCGCCTGTCGAAAACACCTTCTCGGAGCGCGATGCCGCCGTATCTGCTGCTTCGATCTACATACCGGCCTCGACCCTTAAAACGGATATTCTAGCCGCCAAAGGCCTTGTCAATCTGGCAATCTATGAGCTGACGAACCCGTCGAGCGGAAGCTGCAATCTGCTCAATGCAGCTGTGCGGAGAGAATGGTCTACGCTCTCGAAGGACGAGAGGCTTGCTTACATTGAGGCCGAGTTGTGCCTCATGTCGAAGCCGACTCAGGACCCCAATTTCGCAGCCGGCGCAAGATCCCGGTACGACGACTTTGTTGCAGTCCATATCAACCAAACACTTTCCATCCACGGAACCGCAAACTTCCTGGCATGGCACCGTACCTTCACCTGGAACTTCGAGCAGGCACTACGAAATGAGTGCGGCTATACAGGGTACCAGCCGTACTGGAACTGGGGAAAGTACGCCTTTGACCCCCTCAATTCCCCCCTGTTCGACGGCAGCGACTACAGCATGTCTGGCAATGGTGCCTACGAGGCACACGGCTGCACTGAAGCCCTGCCTACGGATCTGAATTGCATTCCTCCCGGCTCTGGAGGTGGCTGTGTGACCACCGGGCCCTTCAAGGATTACGTCGTCAACTTGGGTCCTGTTGCCCCGACGTTGGATATCCCGGGAATCATTAACTACTCCAACCCGAACCCTCTCGCCTATAATCCCCGCTGTCTCCGTCGCGACATCTCATCCTGGGTCTCTTCCAACTGGACCAAGGACTCGGACTCTTACGACCTGATCTCCAACTACAACGACATCCTGTCGTTCCAGAACCGCATGCAGGGTGATTTCAGCGTCGGGTTCTACGGTGTCCACACCGCCGGCCACTTCACGACTGGCGGCGACCCGGGCGGTGATCTCTTCTCCTCTCCCGCGGAGCCGACATTCTTCCTGCACCACGCCCAAATTGACCGGACTTGGTGGATCTGGCAGAACCAGGACCCCAAGAACAGGAGGAACGCCTTTGCAGGTGGTACTTCCACCCTGGATCCCGTCAACAGCCCGCCCGGACAGCTTACCGACCCGATCAACATGGGCAGTCTGGGACAGACGATCCAGAACCAGGACGCCTTGTGGTCGACTGCAGGTCCTTTCTGCTACATTTACGTCTGAAGGAGGAGGTGGTGGAGGAGGTGGAGAAGGACAGGGTGTGCTTGTTTGTACGTCACGACCATTCTCAAACCTGGGTACGCAATAGAATTTCACAGGATTTCACAGCAAGCATTACACGGTCAAACTTATCGGGCATAGTACTTAATGTTTATTCTTTAGTCCAGTTTCCAGTCTGGACGAGTCTCAGAGGCATTCTTTCTTTGCGCCCTTTTGCACCCCCCGAGCCTTGTTCCATGTGATTGGCCATGACTTATTTGCTCCGTGGTGAACTGCAATCCCTGCCGAGGCTGAAGCTTTGGGCCTGCGGTGTCAAGTCGAGGCTGGCTGCTAGGACAGCCATCAGAGATCCAACCAATTTTGTCACAGGCGGAGTGTAGTGAGGCGCATGAGGTGAAATGATACTTGGCTGACTCCCTTGTTTGAGGTTCACTGTCTGCGTCGTCGCGAACGGAGCAAAGGAAAAAGAAGGGGCGAACTCGCCTATCTATTTGTGTGGCCGACGATTGGTCGCGCCAAGGTCTCTCAGCCGAGCCGCTGAAACCGCAAGGCTGACATCAAAATCAAAAGGGCCCCCTTGATCATTGTCCCCCACAACAAAATTTGTGGGCATACAAAGGCACCACAAGGCAGTCTTCACTCCACAGCGCGTTTCCCACCGCCTGAGCCACTTTCAACGACCCGAATGACGACACAGCGCTGAAACTCGACATTTCTCCCCGCCAGACCTGTGCTGGAACACAAAGATCGGAGAATCCTATTTCGGACACGTCAACACAGCCACCCCCCTGCCCGGTCAGTCTGCTCAGACTTCAATATCACTTGTTATTAACAGTCAGGAAGTTCTAGAGTTTCTTTTCTCTAGTTCCTTTATTCCTGGCCGGCCACTTTTCCGAAGATTCTTTCGTCCCCTGACCGGTTACGCTGTGTACTGATCACCGACCGCAGGAATCTCCGCAGGTGTGTATGCACGTCCCCCAAACCCTTCTCATCCCGCCCAGGTCGAAGCTAGCATGTGATGAATCGCCGACCGGTAACTTGCGTGTTTTTTATCCAGGCTAACATAATCAGGCAGGCAGGCAGGCGGCTTGGCAGACAGGAAAGGACACAACTTTCGGACACGCAGCAAAGGAACAGGATGTTCGACCTGGTGAATTGGATGATGCTGATGTGCTGCTGGTGCTGCGACCGCAAGGACAAGGACGAAGAGGAATACGACATTTCGGATCACAAACACCAACGTGAGCGGGGGAGTCGAGGCGGTCCTCGAGAGCAGGCCGACGCCGACGCCGGCCCCCAGGGTCAGGGACAAGCGCAGCCGAAGAAGAAGACGCCGCAACTCGCGCATGCGCCACAGCTGGAGACCGAGACATGATCGGAAGAGAACGCAGTGCGTCTAAAATCTTGATGCCGTGGGTTCTGCAATAGAGTCCCGAGACGATCGATTCGACTTTGAGAAATGCAAGCAACGGCCCCCAAAGGCCTTCCGTCCACATACCTGTCCGCTTCCACACCACCACATCTCGTCGCAAAATCCCCCTTTCGAAAATTAGAAGAACAAGAATCGCAACCTCCCTCATTTACTCACCCATCCACCTACCCACCCACTCACTCATTCCTCCTGGAAACTGCCCCCCGGCGGCTCCTCCTCATACTGCACCGCCCCCTCCGGCACCTCCACGACAGCCGACCGGGTCCAGATATGCACGGCGCCTCTCATCATCTCCTTGCTCAGGCCGTCCAGACACCCGGCCTTGACGCTCAACATGGGCGCGGTCTTGCCCTCGCGCGACACGTGCACGTGGACCAGGCGGCTCCCGCACCCGGTGCAGAAGTAACCCTCCGTGGAGCCCTGCGCGTTCGGGCGCGTGTGCACGGCGATGGCGCCCGGGTGGGGCGCGAACCGCCGGATGTCGAAGAAGGGGAAGATGGCCGTCATGCCGTAGGTCGACGACGACTGGTGCCGGCACTCCGTGCAGTGGCAGATGTACAGCTCCAGCGGGCGCGGGAGCGGCGTCGTGAAGCGGATTTGGCCACACTGGCACCGTCCCTCCATGTTGGTACAGGGGGCGCGCTGTGCGTGTGTGTGTGTTTTGCTGGCGAAGCACAAATCTCCCAGGCTTTGTAAACTGTTTGTTCCCGTAGAGGGGAGGGGGGCTTGAATGATCGAAAGAAGTTGACGTGGATTAAAGGCCAGACAGCTCTGATTTCTTGGTCTGGATTGGTGTTTACGACATCTGTGCCGCCGAGCCTTTTCGCGGGGAAGGCTAAGCAACGGCATTTGCGCCCTTCGACCCCTCATGTGAACTCGTCGTAGATCCTAGCGCTTCCCCCAGCAGGAGCCAAACACTGGGATGTATTCCGAAACTCGACGAGGCCTTCTCCAGCCACGGCGACCAATCCGTCGATAGCGAGCCCATCCGCCGACTAAGATCCTAGGTTGACATTCTGGGTAGTCACGTAACGAGGCCAACGGCGGTGATGCGTTCAGCGACGGGCTCAGCGATGCTAATGCCGCGAAAATGGGGATACAAAGAAAATTCATCATTCATGCCAGAGCCCGCAGAGATAGGCCTGGGTAAAGTCGTGTCTGGAGCTCTCTGCTAAGTTGCGACTAAAAGTATACCGTGGCGGCATACCATAATCGCCCTTTATTCGATAGCCGCTCAGTGTTCCCGTGTCACATTGTAAGCGCCTTGCTTACACCTGTGTGACTGAACTTGTGGCCTCAACGCCCCGAACGCGAATCAACCAGCAGAGGCTTTCCCCTTCTCCCTTTCGGGCAGGAATGACCTTCGATACATGTCTTGGGTCCGCAGAACGAGTCTTGCATTTAACATCAGAAGAAGAACAGAAGAAACCCCATTTCGCCGTCGGTTAGGGTCGAGTGTGATTGTAAGCCGCATGCCCCGTTTCCGTACCCGGGCAGCAGATCTTGGAGATCGCATAGACGCGGATGTCGCTGTCGAGGCCCGCTCAAGAGACCTTGGTTCAAA
This sequence comes from Cladophialophora immunda, assembly GCF_000835495.1. Lineage (NCBI taxonomy): Eukaryota > Fungi > Ascomycota > Eurotiomycetes > Chaetothyriales > Herpotrichiellaceae > Cladophialophora > Cladophialophora immunda. Next base: position 5,848,573 of record NW_015622541.1, read on the forward strand.
CTACCATGGCTCAGGAGTCAGGACCGCCGATTGGGCAACCTTCGAGGCTCCGAGAACCGTCGCCCCTGCCTTCGTACACTGGCGGGCAGAACATAGGCGTATTCCGTTGAGATTCATTGGTATTACCCTGGTGATGGCCTACCTTTCGACGAGGGTGTCTTCTGGTTCGTTGGCGGCGAGGGTTGCCCAGGAGGCTTAGATGCAAACTCCCAAGTAGCATACCCCGGCCGCGGGTTGCCGGTTCGCTCTACCCAGCTTTCCTGTCGGGCGATCTCTTTAGCCGACAGCTAGTGAGCTAAGAAACGGATACTTACGACAGCCCGCTTGATGATATTCTTACTTCTGCGAGTCCAGCCATCACCTGCCCAGAAGTTGGACGGCAGCCCGAATATTGATTCCACTCTTCTCCTGACATCACCAAAGTCAAGAGATTTGGGTGTCTTTTGAAGCATGTCGTTCACGCATTTGATTAGTGCGGTCACTATATCATCTGCGCTATAATCCGCCCTTCTTCTCGGAAGCGCTGTTGGGCTAGAGGGCGACTTGAGTGAGGCTGATGAATTCCATGAGTGTGTATCTGCCTCGTCAACGCCACGCTCAGCACGGTAGAGGTTCTCGAGCAGTGTCGTGGCAATTGCATTACTACCTACGTTGTTACCGTAGACATCCGCAATCATCTTCGGTCGTGACGCCATAGACCGGTCACCAGATGAAGTCCTCTGCCACGACCTTTGTGTTTGTGGTTGTTGGACCCATACTTGGGTGTCGCGTCGAATGCCATCCGGAGTGCGTTCTTTGGAAGGAGTAGCGTTCCTGAACACGGCGGCAAATTCGGTCCATTGCAGTTTGTCCTGAATACTTGAAAACTCAGCAGAGAAAGGTCGGCCTTTGATCAGCCTGATGCGGGACGCAATGTCCATGTCGATCAAAAATGAGCTCAAGAAGGATGCATAGGTGTTGTCGCTCGACCCGCCGAAGAGCAATGTTTTGCAATGGACATTGTGGATGTAGAGATTGATATGCTCTGTTAAAGGAGTCAGCTCGGTTCTAAAAAATGGTGGCCTTCGGTATATTCTACCCTTCAATTTGGTATCCGCAGCTTCTTCATGATTTCCTGCATCCATAAAGTCACACAGCGGATGCGCCTTGTTGAATCCGAGGACAAATTGATTGAATGAAGTGGCGCTGGGCAGAATATTCATGTCCGAATAAAACTTGCTTAAGCCTTTCAGATTGGCGTAGACCCGAATGACGATCTTATAATCATGCTTGAAGTTGTTGTCGTGGCGCAGATACTCGAAGACAGCTTGTCTAAGAAGCTTTGCGGCTTCATCGCCACCGACGGCACCTTTCTTCACCAGCTCAGTCAAGAACTTGGTCACTCGTCAGCCTTGGGTCGGGGGGAGTAGCCAAGAAACGATTGCCAACGCTGAGGAAATCATGTAGCACGTACATACATGTTGTCTCCGTCTATCAGGACCATGATAAATGCGTTTCTGTCCATTGCCTTTTGCATGTTGTCAATCTTTTGGATCAACCTTCCGATAAAGGTATTGCGAGCCTCATCTGCCTTCTTACATTCCAAGTGCTGCTGTACTAGTGAATTTAGTGAATCCATGGTTGCTCGCCCTGACAGTGGCCTTGGTAGCTTGTTTCAGCCGTTCTGTGCATACCAGCTCAAACAAAAGGACTACAGCGAACACACAAAGAACACACAAAGAACACACAAAGAACACACAAAGAACACACAAAGAACACACAAAGAACACACAAAGAACACACAAAGAACACACAAAGAAC